>NC_091432.1:106977467-107277467 GCF_964237555.1 Oryctolagus cuniculus | reverse complement strand
ATCATTGAAATTGTAAGTTTAGGACATTAGTTGGAATAACCTGAACAGTGTGCTTACCTTTTGGGCCCTTAATTTAATTTAAAATTAAATGAGTCTTATGATGGCAAGGTTCACAGATCTTCCTGCAGGGCTTTCAGAATGGAAGTGCTGTGCCTCTGTGTGGGAGGCCCTTGTGCGAGTTTGGATGGGCTAGGAAATCTTTGCCTATCAACACTCACTGTTTAGAGAGCACAAATAGCTGACCATAATGTGAGTGAGAGGTTTCATTTGAGATTGAACCACTGACTTCCTAGAATGTAGCAGGGTGAGTGGACGTGCTGTGAACCGTCTTCCTTATTTCCTTTAAATACCCATGAAATTGTCTAAAATGGAAACAAATCCCCACCAGTAACCACAGTGAGTATCAGGCATGGAGCCCATTGTAGTTTCTGGAAGCAATTTTTACATTCTTCCCTGTGCTGGAAACCAGATTGAGTTGCCCCTTCTTCACGCACTCCCCATCTCCACCACATTCCTCCTCCCCACTTGCTTTTTTTTGGCCTCTCTTTATGGGATTTTGTTCTTGTGCTGGCCTGTTTTTCCTGGTGTTACTCCTCTCCAGGGCTGCTGATTGTTTCAGCTGATTTAGTAAATGGCTGCTGGCCTGTGCCTTTTTGGACTTAGCTTCTTTATGGGATGCAGGGGAGCTGTGGATTGTTCTCTTTCAACTGATTACTGATTCCCTCCCAGGTTCTGGGTTGGTCTTAGGTAACTGGAAATCCGGAGTGAGGATTTGCACCTTCTACCAGTGATCCTTTGAGTCAGCACTGAGCACCAGGACATCTGCAAACGCCTCTCTACATTCAGTCACTGCTGTGCGGTTTTGTTCTCCCCGTTAGCTCCATGAGGTGGGGAAGGAAGAGCTGGGGTGAGGGTAGATTCCTTCTCCTGGACTCCCATATACCCAGGATAGTGCCTTGTACATTTGTTAAATTCATTTATGAACTTCAGTTGCTGGAAAGGACTTGAAGCAATCCTCCCGTGCGGTGAGCACCGACGACCAAGGTCAGCACACCAAGCTCAAGGATGTAAAAAAGAAACCAAACCACATGTTATAGATGAATAATTAAAAATTGCAGCTCCAAAGCAAAGAAGTAGTAGAGATCTGCAGTGGAATCTCTCTGAAACAGAGTTAGAAAAGCTCTGCTTTGTAAACTCAGTTACCTAAAGAAGTTGCATCTTGTAAATGAAAAATTTTAAAAATGAAATGAAAACCATTATAGGTAAAATAAATCATTGTAAATAGTAAAAAGCAGACTTAGAAAAGTCAGCCAGTGATGGAGTCTTAAACTTCAGGAAAATCCAACAGAGAATTCTGAAAAGACACGTCCTATAAGTGATAGGGATTACTGCAGAAGACAAAGCAAAACAAATGAATAACTGTGATAATTATCGGAGGAACACTTTTCATATCTGAAAGAGACTTGATCTTGAGTATTGATACAGCATACCACATTCTAGACAGTTTCTAATTATAGATTAACATTTTAAAATATTCTGATTTTATTTATTTATTTATTACTGGAAAACTAGTAGGTCCAGTAAGGGAAGTACAAGGTACCTTTAAAAGTGTGTGGAAAACTGGAATTAAACGTATGTGTTTATTTTGGCCCCAAAACAGTTTTGGAATCCATGCATAGGTTTTTCATAATACATATTTCCAGGTATTATGACAAAAAGCTTTTTGCATCAATCTTATGCATCAGATTAACTCATAATTTTTAAAAGATTTATTGTATTTATTTGAAAGTTAGAGTTACAAGAGAGAGAGAGAGACAGAAAGAGAGAGAGAAAGGTCTTCCGTCTTCTGGTTCACTCCCCAAATGGCTGCAATGGCCAAGGGTAGGCCAAGCTGAAGCAAGGAGCCAGGAGCTTCTTCTGGGTCTCCCACGTAGGTGCAGGAACCCAAGTACTTGGTTCCTCTTCTACTGCTTTTCCAGGCACATTAGCAGGGAGCTGGATCAGAAGTGGAGCAGCCGGGACTCTAACTGGTGCCCATATGAGATGAGAGCACCACAGGCGGTGGCTTAACCCACTATGCCACAACACTGGCCCCTTAACTCATAATTTTTAATTCCATTTTCCATGAACTTTTTGAAGTACCCTTGTAAACATGTTAAATTATATTATTCATTAAGAGTAGACTAACGTGATTTTGGGGGGTTAAACTGGGAATAGATACATTGCATTATAAAGTTAAACATTTTTATAACTAATAGAAATAAAAGAATATGAGGACTATAAAAATCAATACAGAAAACAGAATCAAATAAATCACCATAGTTCCATGCAGCTACAGAGAAACAAAATAGTTCTGCATTCCTTTCGTTTTTTTGTCTTGCAGGCTCACATTTACATCTCTTTAGTATAGCCTATAAAATATATTGATAACTTTCACAGGGACTTCAGTCCACTGAGAGCTTTTTCCGCTCAGAAATATATATATTTTATATATATTATGTATAATTATATATAATATGTAATATATAATAATTATATATACTATAATATACAATAATTATATATATAATTTATATTTTCAAATAATTTGACTCTTAAAAATCATAACACTCCTTTCAAATAACTCTATGACTTAAGCAGACACCAGAATTTAACACATAAGGTATTTCCTTGTCTTTTTGCAAAAACACATGATTCACCTACCATGTTAGGCACTAAAGTAATAGTTGTTTAAGGAATGAATGAATAAAGGCATATATAATTAACTAGCTGTAATCTCAGAAAATGTCATTTCATCTTTAGACAATACCTACAGATAATTGTACTTTTTCCCCCCACTATAAAAGATAGGGAGTGAAGAACTGACTCTGAAATCTGGACAAAACATCTGTCATGATGTAAGACACAGAGGAAGTGTTGAGATGAGCATGCAATAATAAACATGGTGGTAAATGCTGGGGAAGGCAGAAATCAGAAGGGACTTCAATGAGTCCCAATTTATAGGCTCCCAAAAGGTTAATTCAGATTGTTCTTCTGGATGCCTTCGTATCAGAAAGATTTGGCTAATCTGGTACAAAATCAGAGGTCAGCAGAAGTGATTAAGCAGCTAGAAAAATCAACTCAAAAAGAAGATCTTAGTATATAATTTGGAATAAGAATTTGAATCTCTCAAAGCTCAGGGAAACAGAAGGATAATTTAGAGTGATTTGGAGAACTGTGGAGCTGATGGCATAAAATTGAGTAGAAAAATACTTTATTGAGTGCAGACAGTTCCTAATAGAGAGACAAATTAAAGAACCATACAGCATTCCAGGGAAAGTATGTTTTGATAAAAATTTTCACACCTTCAAGACAGACAGCAGCTAACATTTCCCGAGTACTTGTTCTGTACGAATCTTTTCCCTTTATCTCCCCAGTAATTTGTGAAATAGGTACTAACATTGTCTTCATTTGTAAAATGAAGACATTGACACTGGGACACAGGAGACTGGTAGGAAGTAGCCGTATATTTGGAACTCAAGTTCCAAAGCTTCGGCCTGGTCATTACACCCTCCTGCCTTTCAGTTCAGGGCACTGGGTAGAAATAGGCATGGCGTTCAGGGACTGGACGGAGTAACCCAGCTGGTTTTCTATGTACTAACTAGGTTATTCTAACGAGCTATGTTTAGTTAAGTAAAACAAGAGAATAAAATAATCTCTGAAGTATTCTGATCAAAAGTGCACTTTTGTTTGGTCTTATGAAGAAATGAATCCTATAGAAACAACATGGTATATCTTGATGCAGATTTAAAACAAGTAGGTGCTAAACTCCCAGACCCAATAGACTGAGGGGTATCCTATGCTAGAGAGTTGGCTGCCTCATGGTACACAGGGGATTAAACGGATAGAGTGGGGTTGAAATCCCTCTTCTGCCTTGTCACTTGCATATTATTACAAATGAATCACCTGGCCTCTGGGGATCACAGTACTGCTTCCCTCAGAGGGCAGAGAATTTAGTGTGATGTACATATGCGAGGATAGCTTGGGTGTAAGCAAATAAAAGAGCGTGTAGGTAAGATACCATGTGTCTAAAAGCAGCATGAGTGTATGCACGTAAAGTGCCTAGTTCGGTGCTTGGCATGCAATGAAATAAAAGTAATGGTGTCTGGCATTAATGTTTATTGTTCAGATCAATCCTGGAGTAGATGCTTTAGAAGGTGTAGCCAAGTGGCACTACAAGATGGCAAGTTTTTAAAAGATCATAATTTCGTGCAGTCCTCTCAAATAGCACACTTAATAGTGCAATCTCAGCCTCTGTGTATCCTTTTCTCAGCCTGGGAATTCACAGAATGCTTTGGTGTTTGTAAAGGCAGTAGTTTGTTCACTGAAAACTCAGCTTATGACAAATTCAATGGTTGCTGAGCTCTAATATGTTAGAAGGCAGAAGCATGCTTTTAATATTCATCATCTTTAAGTGCTACCCACTGACATTCTGCACTAAATGTGCAGATATGGGTGCTGAGCAAAACAGCGCTAGGCAGAGGACTTGCTAATTTGTATTCTAGATGGAAATCTTAAATTAGTTTCCAAGATTTTTAAATGGATTTTTAAATGCTGGGCACATAGGAGATTGAGTTCATATTAATATTTATAAGGTTTGAGAAGATAGTTAGTGAAATATTTGTATAATTTAATTTTGGTCATAATCAAGTAGGAAGCCATAACAAGAAGGACATCGTATGTTAGTTTGGTGACTGTTTTGTGACTCATAGTTTGGGTCACCTTTCTGGAAAATGCCTGCATGACACATAGATGCTTAAAAAGCCCTTCCTGATCACCCACATGTCAAAGGCTATTTGTACATTTGTTGGCTTGGATTGTTTTATGTTAACTTCGTTGAAGTTAATTAATTTGGAAATCAGTATCCATAATGATTTTTTTTAAAAGAATTCATTGACAGGTCTTCAGCACTCTCTGATGCAGCTGCTTTTATATTCTTTATTATACAGAACAGCTTCATCGGTTCACAGAAGAAAACCTGCTTCCTGTAGTTTTGCTCAGGGCTAATTGAGTTTAATGTAGTTTTGTGTGCAGAAGGTATTGACTTGTGCATAGTATTTAATTTGTGTAAATATGTGTGTATGTAATGTTTTGCCCCTCTGAGTTTTATTTTAAATGTAACCCTTGAAACAGGGCTAATAGAAATTCTTAGCTTAGGCCTGCTAGCAATTGCAGGTGCCAACGGTTTAAACTGCTGTAGAAATACAATTATGAGCAGCCAAGAGCAAATCTTGTTTTAAGGTCCATGTGTAATGAATGCCTGTTAGTATCATAGAATACAATTAAAAGGGGTTTACCTCGTCTCAGCTGTGATTGGTTCTTTCTGATGGAAGTGTAGAGTCCCATGCGCAGAATGTGTGTTCAGCTCTCGGTGACTGAGACACCAGTGAGCCTGGCACACTGCAGGCTTGGATGAATTCAGGGCAGTTATAGTCAGGCAGAGATGGGAAAAGACTGAAAGATTAATGAGCGAGCTTAAAACAAAGCTTCAAAAATGAGAGCGTTGCATTGCTTGGTCTTATGTAATTGTGCTGAATGGAAGTCAGTCTTGGCTGCTGTTTAAAAATTTTAGAAGGTTGGCAGGAGATGTTTTGTTATAAAAATCAGATCTAGAGAATGCTAGTGAAAACCTGGGACAGCACATCTCATTCTCCTTGCCTGTGCGTGCCTCAAAGGCACATCCTTCTCTCCATCCTCCTCTGACTCCAGTTTGACAGCTTCCTGTCTCCCCCTGCCCCCTGCCCCCCACCGCACCCACATCATTTTGGCCAGGACCGTTGGCGAGGGCAGAGGTTGGAGCCCCAGCTGCCTGCAGGAGATGCAGGCCTGGGATGTGCTCCTGGGGGCTACATGGATACTCTCTCACCACTGGGCCTGGGAGATCGAGAGCATTGACAGGTGTGAGGTATTTCTAGTCCTTGTTGGTTACCTGTGGCTAGTGTGGGTTCCTGAAACAGTTGTTTCTGGTTGATGGTTTTAAAGAGCAGTTTTGTAACATTTCTTCCACACAACTTAACTTAAGGAATCCTAATGGCTTCAAAATACCCTTTTGCCTTTGAGAATCCTTTTAATAGATGCTCTAATGAACCTTCCATTTATGTGATGGAACACTGTTGAGTTCTGCAGTGACGCTGGTCATACTGTTAATGCGAGGCTGGGCGCTTAAAGGGGAACAAAACAGCTCATAAATAACGTGGTGCAGGTGAATCACTTCTGAAATCTAGAGCTTGCCGATACTAGCGAAGGAGAGCTGCCTTGAAAGAGAAATTGCCAACTCACAAGAAAATTCTTCAGCGCTTCAGTCCAGACACACACACTAGCCTTTTAACTTTGCTCTCTGTTTCCTCTTCAAGGAGTTTGGCGCCACCTACAGGAACCAGGAAGCACAATAACCCACTCAGCCTGTCTTGTAGCACCTGGGTTCTCCCACTGGTCATTCCTCATCTTTAGTTTTTATAAATTTGATCACTTGTTCATCATATAGTATTTATCAAGCTGCTTCTTGGCCATGGAAAGAGGCTAAGCTCTATGGAAAAAAAGGTTACATCTGTACTAGCTGTTTGGCAGGAGATTCCTCACCCTTAATTGCTTTTTAAGGTCTCTGTCTGTTTCTGCTGTCATGCACCTTTTCCACGGACACACCAACAAGAGAGCACAGAGTTATCGATTGGGCGCCTGGGAGTATGTACCATCTAAGTAGTGCTGACTTCTTCACAGTTTTGCCTTCTTTGTTTCCTGCAGAGTGTGTGGCCTCCGAATCATCATTTTTGTTGTTGATGTTGTTTGTTTTTATTTGTCTCATTTGGAGACATATATTAGGAAGTCAAAAAAAAAAAAAAAACCTACAGAGCAAAGAGTTCAAGACTCATGATTCAGTTCAGAGAAGTCTAAAGGAAGACACGTGATTGCTTTTACGGGTGCATTAAGGATGTTGAAGAGATAATGAGGATCAATTATTTTCATTCATCAGTATCTCATAACTCTGCTACTGAATTAAGTTCCCCATTGTTTCAAACTGGAGTGATTTGGCTTCCGAGGAGTTAAGAACAATGGAGGGTTTTTCTCTTTGCTGTGTGAATGACTGCAGCATCGCGGATCCTCACCCTCTCCTGAACTCTGTGTCTGTGCATCCTGCTGGGTTCGTGCCTGGCTCTCCCATCCCTCAGCTGCCAGCTTACAGATCCTGTACCAAGTTCGTGGTGACCCAAATTAGATTGATTTCATTATTTTTTTTCCCCTTTTTCATTTCTCTTCCCTTAAAAGAACATCGAAAGGCACTCCCACTTAACTTGTCTTCCTTTAGTTCATGGGTGTTTTCTTTCTGTTCTCCCTTGCTATGGATTCCTCATTACACTGTAATTCATCCACTGTCCTAGGAAAGAAGTCATTGTTATCCTGAGTATCTCTTCACTGATGTCCAAAGCAACCTTGTCAGGTGGCTTTACTTCAATAACCTTTCTTGAATTTCCTTGTTCTGAAACCAAACTTGGACTTCATTCATCTTGCTGTTACTTCACTCTCTTCAACAATTTTCTGTCTTGTGTTAGTGTTTTCATTTAAAGAGCAAAAGGAATATTAGTCTAGAAAAGTTTATTAGTTGCTACAGGATAACAAATGCAATATTTCATATATTTATACCAAATGGTTATTTAAAAGTTGCTCAGAGTACCAAGTGCATTTCTTCTTAGCATGACTGAATACACATGAAAAGGTGTTCAACATCATTAGTTACTAGAGAAATGCAAATTGAGATCACAGTAGGATACCACTTGATACCCACCAGGAATGCTAAAATAATAAAGAGGTAGACAATAATAAGTGTTGACAAGGACATAGAGAAGCTGGAATCATACGTTGCTGGTGGCTTGTAAACAGCCTGTTAGTTCCTCAAAGTGTTAAACATAGAGTTACCAAATGATCCAGCAGTTCTGCTCTTAACTATATATTCAAGTGAATTAGCATGGATATCTGCAGGTACATGAATGTTCATAGCAGCATTCATTGTTTGTAATAGCTCCAAACCAGAAACAATTCAAATGCCATTAATTGATGAATGGATAAACAATATTGGTTTGTCCTCTCAATGAAATATTCTACAGCCATAAAAAGGGACAAAGGAATAAAATATTAGTATGAGTGGCCTTCATACAGTTCATGGGCTGTATCACACCTCAGAGTGTTTGGTCTGAGTCCCAGCTCATCTGCTTCCAATCCAGCTTCCTGCTAATAACGCACTTTTAGAGGCAACAGGTGATGTTTCAAGTACTTAGGTCCCTGCCACCCATATGGGAGATCTTGATAGAATTCTGGACTTGCTTCAACCTTGCCAAGCCCCCTGGCATTTGGGATTGAATCAGTAGACAGAGATCTTTGTGCTTCTCTCTCTCTCCTTTTGTGTGTGTGTGTGTGTGTGTGTGTGTGTGTCTGCCTTTCCAATAAAAATAACTTTTTAAAGGATGTTATTGGTTTATTTTGAGAAGTAGAGTTACAGACAGTGAGAGGGAGAGACAGAGAGAAAGGTCCTCCATCTGCTGGTTCACTCCCCAAATGGCCGCAACGGTGGGAGCTGAAGCCAGGAGCCAGGAGCTTCTTCCAGGTCTCCCACCCAGTGCAGGGGGCCCACGGATTTGGGCCATCTTCCACTGCTTTCCCAGGCCATAGAAGAGAGCTGGATGGGAAGAGGAGAAGCTGGGACTAGAACCGTTGCCCATATGGGATGCTGGCGCCGCAGGTGGAGGATTAACCTACTGTGCCACAGTGCCAGCCCCAATAAATAAAACTTTAAAAAGTGCATGGAAAATTTGTATTGTGAAGAAATTATGCATAGATTTCAATTTTTTTGCACTAAAAACAAAAATATTCTTTTTTTTTTTTTTTTTTTTTTTGACAGGCAGAGTGGACAGTGAGAGAGAGAGACAGAGAGAAAGGTCTTCCTTTGCCGTTGGTTCACCCTCCAATGGCCGCCGCGGCCGGCGCACTGCGGCCGGTGCACCGCGCTGATCCGATGGCAGGAGCCAGGAGCCAGGTGCTTCTCCTGGTCTCCCATGGGGTGCAGGGCCCAAGCACTTGGGCCATCCTCCACTGCACTCCCTGGCCACAGCAGAGAGCTGGCCTGGAAGAGGGGCAACCGGGACAGAATCTGGCGCCCCGACCGGGACTAGAACCCTGTGTGCCGGCGCCGCTAGGTGGAGGATTAGCCTAGTGAGCCGTGGCGCCGGCTAAATATTCTTTTTTTAAAGATTTTATTTATTTGTTTATTTGAGAGGTGGAGTTACAGACAAAGAGGAGAGAGAGAGAAAGGCCTTCTGTCTGCTGGTTCACTCTCCAAATGGCCACAACAGCTGGAGCTGGGCCAATCAGGAGCCAGGAGAGCAGAAGCTTCCTCCAGGTCCCCCATGTGGGTGCAGGGACCCAAGCACTTGGGCCATATTCTACTGCTTTCCCAGGCCATTAGCAGGGAGCTGGATGGAAAGAGGAGCAGATGGGACTAGAACCAGCACCCATATGGGATGCGAATGCCTCAGGAGGAGGCTTATCCTACTATGCCACAGTGTCAGCCCCTAACAAACATCTTTTAATCCTATTTTCTGTTTTCCATGACTTTTTTTTTTTTTTTTGACAGGCAGAGTGGACAGTGAGAGAGAGAGACAGAGAGAAAGGTCTTCCTTTTTTCCGTTGGTTCACCCCCAGTGACCGCTGTGGCCAGTGTACCGTGCTGATCCGAAGCCAGGAGCCAGGTGCTTCTCCTGGTCTCCCATGCAGGGCCCAAGGACCTGGGCCATCCTCCACTGCACTCCCAGGCCACAGCAGAGAGCTGGACAGGAAGAGGGGCAACTGGGACAGAATCTGGCGCCCCGACTGGGACTAGAACCCGGGGTGCCAGTGCCTCAGGCGGAGGATCAGCCTATTGAGCCGTGGCGCCGGCCACCCATGACTTTTTTGAAGTCTCTTCGTACATACTCTGACATAGATAAACCTTGAAAACATGTTAAGTGAAAGAAACCCAAAGGGTATATATTGTATGGTTTCATTCCTATGAAATCTCTAGAAAGTCAAGAAATACTACAGAGGCGAAGGTTAAGGGACAGAAAGAAATTAGTGGTTGCCAGTGGTGGGGAAGAGAACAGAGAGATTGGGTATGAAGTTTCTTTTGGAGATGAAGACAATGTTCTGAGATCAGATAATGGAACTAGTTGCTCAAACTATTGTACACTTTAAAGTTATTTATAAGGCTGTATTTGGTCAGATCTCAAGTATGAAGTATGGGTAGCCACACACTCGTAAGGCTGTATGTCTGATTCATCCCCATGTCTCTCAAAGTACTAAACACAACGCCTTGCATATGTAAGCCCTTGAAAGTTGATGATGAAGAAATGAATGGACAAATCATGAGTAGTCTTAAGACGTGTAAGAAGGTTTTTGTTTGTTTTGTTTTGTGGCAAGTGCTGTAACAGAGAGAGTGTCAGTCTTCCGTCCTTCTGTTCACTAGGCTGACAGACAGTTCAGCTGTCCTGTCGTTGATCTGAGGTCAGTCTGGTAGACTCTTGCTATGTCTGACGTCAGCAGATATGGTGTATTTCTCTTTCTCTTTGAGTGATAGGCTGGCAAAATATACTTTAGCGACTATATGTTATGTGGGTGCTGCATGATGCCAATACTGTGTTGTGACCTTTGTTTTTATGAGCTCTGAGAATTAAGAACCTACCAGTTTCAGTTTAATTAAGCAGTAAGACACAGCAGATGGTGCATTTGTGGGTGATGATTGCATCCTCCGGTTCCCTCGAGCAGCGCTCTAACCCTATGGAAGCTTTGCCTAGAGTGTCACGCCACTGTTGCAAGATTGCTAGGAAGACAAATGCGTGGTAACAGTGGCAGAGACAATCTTGGAGAATGATTTACAACAGTTCCTGAATACCACAGGAAGTTCTGGTAGTGTGCAGCTATTGGGACTGGGATAATGGCCCTGGGCTTATGGAAGCCCACCACCCAGCTTTATTTACCAATATTTTCAAATAAAATATGTGAAGGTTTTTACTACTTTCGTATTTTGTGTAATCTGGGTCAGACCTTAAGAATGCATTGGAATATGATTTGCATGTTTTAAAGTGCTCAGAGAAGATTCAGTAAATGTAGAAGCCCTGAATTTGTGTCAGATTGTTTTATTATGTTTGCTTTTAGTCACTGCGGAGGGCCTAGAGAGTGTCCTACAGTATGCATTTCCCCCGAAGTACTGTGTGCTTACTGCTAGCATATTTACTCCAGAGGATGTTAAAAACACACAGAAGCAGAAAGAGTATGGAATTAATCCAGTACTTTGCACGGATCATGCAACTTTTCAGGAAGAAAACCAAATTGTCACATAGAATTACTTTCTCTTGGTGTTATGGAAGACACTATCTGTGTAGCTCAAATTCTATTCCTTTTACTATCTTTGAAAAATTGAATTACTTGAAAGCTGGCATAAAACATATAATTGCACAATATTTTAGATCCTAAGATAATATGCCTCAATTTTTCTCATTAATGCAATATATGGAATCATCAAAATGAAATATATTCACTTACTGGCTGTAATGTTGTTAAAAGTATGAACTATGTGGATTTCTTAAAATATAGCAATGGTTGCTTCAGTTAGAATAATCCATTTGTCTCATCTCTTTGCTACAATGACTAGATTTGGAATTCTAGTTAAATCATGAACTTGAAAAATAATATTTTAACAAGAGAATATAACTTCTCTTTGGAAAAGTCCACATTTTGTATTTAATTTTTTTTTCTCTATAAAGAAACTTGTTCTTTGATTTTTAAGGCTGTTGTCACCACACAACACATGGGCCACATTATCCTTGCAGGTAGTCTGCGTGGACTCCTAATTTTTCTATTTAATCAGGTGAGGCGTTTCTTTGAATTTCCCCCAAACACAGGATACTTGAAGTGCTGAAGCTAAAATGGAAGAGGTAAACATTAATTTTGCAATTCTTGTAGGAAGAAAAGGTTATTAATCTTTTAATTAATATTTACCAGTGTATAATATAAGGAATTATCCCAACATCTTCTTGCATAGGAAATCTACATTAGTAACTGATTTTAGCCTATAAATTATTAATGATATTGAGAGGAAAAGTTATGCATTATTTTATATGAAAACATACCTTATTAGAAAATCTTTACTGAACTAGACTTTCATCTAATTAAAATTTAGGAAAGAAGGAGCTAGATTATTTTTCATTTACTCAGTATGTAAATTGCTGGCCAATTATTTTGCAGCTCTGTTAAACAAAAACAGGTTTCAGGACAATATAACTCGGCCTGAAAATTTGGGGGCATTTAAACTTACTTATTTTAGTTCTCTAAAATTGGTCATATATTAATTCTAGTGATAGTATCTCCCTTTAACATTGATGCTGGTTATTGCATTATCTGCCAGGATGCACATAAACTAATAATTAATAGTCTTTACCTCTAACCTCCATTTCTCTCTCTCCAGAAGTCTAGTACTCTTGTTAAGAGTATCAAATTTAGAATCAGAGACATGGGTTCTGATCCTGACTGTGTCACTTATTGACTATATGACACTATGATTTAGGAATTCATTTTGTCTCTAAAAGAGACCCCTGCCACACCTGATGGTGGGCTAAACCATAGGGTTTTGAGGTTCTTTCTTCCACCCCCATCTAAAAGAAGTTGGAGCTAGGCAGTCCAGGGCCAGTGTGAGCACTTCATGCCATCTTCAGGAATTCAGCCTCCTCCTTTCTTTCTGCCTTGCCATCTTCAGCTGGTGAAGTCTTCTCATGGTCCAAGATGGACCTTTAGCCAGGGTAGGTGTATCCCAGGCAGCAGAAAAGACAAAGAAGAGCCTCAGAACCAGTTTATTTTCCAATCCATACAACATTTCCACTTGCAGCCCATGACCTAGATGTGAGGGAAGTAGGAAATGTTATTTTACCCTGGATGGCTGAAAAAAAGAGGGGTTCTATTACCAAGAGTGACGGGAAAAATGGATATTTGCTAGGCAACTAGCATTGTCTGCCATAGTAACCTTGAGCTGTTTAATGTCATTGAGCCTCAGCTTTCATGTCTTTAGAAATGATCTAATGTAAGAGCCTATTTTTCAAATATTGTGTAAGTTAATGCATCTTATGCTTTTATCACAATGCCTCGCTTGTAGTAAGTAAGCAATAAATGTTAATTATTCTTTCTTGCTCGTTTCTTAGTATCTCTAGGTTGATGTCCTGTAGATACTTTCAACTTAAAATGTTCAAATCCTTACAGCATTCTCTAGCTCACTGCCTATCTATTCACACAAGCCGGAAACCTCAGAGCAGTCTTTGAATACATTTGCATTACTACCTGTACCCAACAGTTACCAAGTATAGTTCTACTTGCAAAATTGTTCATGAATTTCTCAAACTGGTCCCTCCATTTTCATTCCCACTGTCTGATTTCTACCCGTCTTCATCCCTTGCCTTACACAGATCTCTGCTATGTACCAGATAACATCCTAACTCCTTACAATAGTGTTCACATCTTCTCATAATCTGTCTACAGCTTTATCTTGACTCAACTATACCTCCCTAGTCTCCACAACGTAATTCTTGTGCTCCAGCTCCTCGTAGGACATTGTGACTTTAGTTTCCTCTTCAGGGTAAAGTTTTTATGGCTTTTCAAGTTGAAACATGATGAAACAAGGCTTAGCTATGTTTCAGCCTGTAACCGTGACTATGACAGCATGGTATCTGGAAACCTCGGTGTGATTTTGTTGATACGGATCACAGGTGACAGGTGTCCCAGCTTTCCTTATCATAGCTGAGTATCTAATGTATAAATATGTAAGAACCAAGGGCTCTTAAGCAAAAGGAATGGGTGGAGGGGAGCTGATGTCTGTCTAATGGATGTGTTAGTTTGTTCAGCAATTCTCAAAGTATAGGTTTAGACCTCCAAACTCATTATTTTTACTTTGCTAGACAATAGCATTAGTTTAGGTACTTATTGTGAATGTTATGAATGCATTTTGCTTTCAAATTAAAATGAAGGAGTAGGGAAGATTAGCTTTACTTTTATTGGTGTGTGTATGGAATGTGTAATAGGATGTATAATATAATTTCAAAGCCCTCTGATGTAATATTTTGAAACTAAGTTGGTAGTACAATTAAAACATATCTTTGGTCATAGATTACTTGGCCTTATGCCATTTTCATAGGCAATGTCCTACTTAAATAGCCTGGATTGGCTGAGAAAAATAATTGCTGCTATGAAATAATTTTGCAATTACCACTGTAATTAAGGGCAGTTTGTTAATGAAAGTGCTTGGTGAATAATGACTGCAGGGCACTCCATCTTGCAGCTTCATGCCAGATGATTGGTTCATGTGGTGGAGGCAGTTAGGGAATTAGTGACACAGCTGTCATGGTTACAGGATGGATGTAAATATCCTTTGCCGTTGATGATGAAGAACAGTCATTAGCCTTCTGCCCCTTGGGAACTGGTCAGAAGAACAAAAATAAACTTAACACATGATGGGAAAAGCCATTCCTTATGTCTCCTTTTCTTGAGTGTGAACAATTAACATTCGAACAGAAACTGCAGAGAGCATGTGGATAAGCCCTCTCCGCTTTACAGCGTGTTACTGTGATGAATGTGCCTCCCGGTAGGGCAGTGGTTGTTCACAGTTTATAACCGCTCTTATTAGCTTATGGGCCAGTTAAAAACAGCTCTTTAGAGACCCACGGCCCCCATTTAAATTTTTCTTGTTCATCTCCAGGTGTTGTGTATTCAGTTCGACCCTTTGAAGAGTGCCCGCGGATGGATGTTTGCATGCTGTCTGCATGGCTGCAGGGGCAATTGAAGATCAATTTTCTATGGTTGGGCTTACTTGCCTGGGCAAAATATGTATCGTTATAAAGAAAACCTGCATGATTATCTGATCTTGCTTTCTAGTGTGAAACAGTCACGTTTGAGGGAGGAGGATCTTTTTTTTTCTTCTTTTTAAATATGACATCCTAGGTGTTTAAATATGCTTCGTATTTATATTCATTCCACTTCCTTGGTGTTTTGATGTTGTTTTTCATTGTAAATTTGCTTAAGCAATCTTTTGTGGAGTAATTTCATAACATGCACACTTTGTGGTTTTACATTGGGTAGCTCGTGATCTGCAACTCATTAACTTTTGCTGACTGGGATGTCAGTACAGCATGTTGCACATTCTCTCATTGTATCTTGCTATATAGTCAATTTTATTCGTTGTAAATGATGTTGACAGAACACTTCCAAGGCCTTTGCTGTCTGCGTGGTATGCTGAATCCTCCCCTCAAGGCCCAAAGGAGAGATTGTTAGAGTCTGTGTGGCTGTGTTAGAGGTGACCAGATACCCTCACAGAGGAACACATTGTTTTCTGGGCTTTAGTTCAAAATGAGTATTCATGGCACTGCTCTGCATTTTAAGGGTGGGTTTATTGGTGCACTCTCCAAATAAGATTCCCTGCATTTGCTCGATGCTGCTTTGGTTGTCTGTGCCTTCTCTTGGCTTTAGCAAAAGGAGGTACCAGTTGAAAGGGATCAGAATTCTGCCTCACAACTGGCACACACTATGCCCCAAACCTCTGCCTCTTCCTGTTTTCTTCATTGGCTATCACGAGTGAAGAAAATACCAGTAAGTTCAGGTGTGAGCATAGCCTTGTTCTGATGTTTAAGTGCTTCCTTTACTACTGAGTAAGTCACTCATCCGAGATGAACTCTTGCTTATTGGTCAAAAGTAAGTCACTGAGGAGATTTTTCTAGCTGACTTGATTGTGATCAGACATGCTAGGTTTCAAGTCAGCTTGCTGGTCCCAAGTGGTAGGAATAAGTCCCCAAAAGTTAAGTAACTTGAGAAACTTCATATAGTGCATGTTAAAAGTATGTCTTAGTCCAATAAGTAGCAACTTATACTTGAAAGATGGGGATTATTTTCAGGGGTCATGGCTGGCAAAATTGTTTGAGTTCTGGTGGGATGTGACTTTCCAGGGACTCTTAATAGAATGAGGGAGTCCAGAAGAGGCTGATGTGGATTTCTGTTATACCAACATTGGGAAGAAAGTGGAGAGAAGTGTGCAGGATGAAAATTATTGTTTGTTCTGTTTTAGCAAGAACATGAGCTTTTGTGGCAGGCCAATACAAAATAGGAAAGAAAGAAAAACCAGTTGTGGTATTAATTGATATTGTTCCAGGAAGGAGACTGGAGAACTATTTCCTGCATCCAGAGAGATGTGACATGTTGCTCTCTCTCTCTCTCTCTCTCTCTCTCTCTATATATATATATATATATATATATATATATATATATAGTGTGTGTGTTTTGCCATTTTTGGTTTGTTTTTGGCTTTTGTATTTTTTTTGCTAATCATAGGAGATTTGTGCTGATTTCATTGAATTTCCAAGGCGACTGTGCAGGCAAGCCTTCATTAACTGTATTTAAAGATGCACTGAAGGTTTTAGGAGCAGTGGCCATGGGAGGGTAGCAGTCTGCAGAGAGAGGAGGAAAATCATTGCCCGAGTTAGGCTGGGTGTTCGAGAGTCTCACGTAGAACCTGCTGTCCCGCAGTTTGCTGCGCTAGTGTGGACAGAAGTTGGAGTCTGTTTTACATCTAACAGCTCTTGTCAGCTTTCTCCTGTTTCCTATAGACAACACAGGAACTTTCTGGTCCTCCACACAGTGAAAGTATATGGTGTCCCATGCTGTCCCCTTGCCATTCTTTCTATCAAAGCATCACTAATTATAAAAATTGAACGTAGATTTGTGCTGTTTAAATAGGTTTGGGTTCAATTTTGCCTCAGTGGGAAGACAGTCGATTAAGAGAGTCCTTTTTCCCTCCTCCTCCCCCCTTTTTCTTTCCGTAGAACACTTAGGAAAGGCGTAGGAAATTGATTTTAGTGTCACAAAGGACATTTCTGACAGGAATGTACTTTGAAATGATTCAAGGCATCTGTTTCTCTTGCATATGCCCAGCACTGCTGAGAGCCGTACCTAAATTAAACTGTTTAACGTGTCAACTCTGAGTATGATCACAATTTACATCCCAGTTGCTTGGTTGGAATTTTAAAATTTCATGAACTTCCTCCCCTAATTCACAAAACAAGTTCTCTCTCAAAGTGACCATTTGTTCTAGATGCCAATATGTCATGGCCAAAATTGATTTAGCTTTAGGAGTTATTTGCTTTTGCATGGTCACTTTGCCTATGAAACACAATCATCTGTACAGTTTTTAGTTTTCCTGGCAGGGTTTTGTGGATGATTGCTTGGTGTGGGGCTTTTTGTTACCGTTTGTTTTCCACTGGTGCTGTGTCTATCATATAAGCTGGCTCCAAGAATTCCACTTGTAAGAGGTACAGAGCACAGAAATTATGTGCGCTGTGTTTACCACTATATCATGGGCATCCGGCATAGTACCTGGGAGGCACTTAAAATAAATCGTAGACAAATGAATGGGGAGTGAACACTTTCCACAAGATTGTGCTTGTGGTCTTTGTCAAAGACTCTTAACTCTGAGGGCTCACTTGTCAACCTGTGCATGTGTCTTAGAAATCAGCAGGGGGGCCGGCACTGTGTCACAGTGGGTTAACGCCCTGGCCTGAAGCGCTGGCATCCCATATGGGCACCAATTCTAGTCCCGGCTGCTCCTCTTCCAATCCAGCTCTCTGCTATGGCCTGGGAAAACAGTAGAAGATGGCCCAAGTCCTTGGGCCCCTAAACCCGTGTGGGAGACCCGGAAGAAGCTCCTGGCTCCTGGCTTCAGATCAGCGCATCTCCGACCGTTGCAGCCATCTGGGGAGTGAACCATCTCTCTCTCTCTGCCTCTCCTCTCTCTGTGTAACTCTGACTTTCAAATAAATAACTCTTTAAAAAAAAAATCAGTAGAGCTCACTTCTATTAGTGATAGTGAGGAATGTCCTTTAAGTTGAAGGGCAGGGGCAATTATTGTGTGTGTGTGTGTGTGTACTTTTATATTCATAGAAAAATAATTTCCTGGGAATGAGAAAGAAAGGTGGCTATGTTGATACATAATAAGGACCTGTGCCCCTTAACTTAATCATTCTGTGGTTCCTCACCATTCTTCTCTCCCTCAATGTCCACCCATGTACCCTTGCACAGTATTTGCCAAAGAGCTCTGAGTAGAGAATCCCGAGCAGAAGGGCTTCTACTCCTGCCCTTCCTTGTACTTATCAGTCTGCAACCAACTGAGGTTGTGATGTTTCTTTGGTGACATCCTGGGGGACTAGTGTCTCAGTGGATTCATTTGATTGACCTTGAAGATAAGCTCAATAGTCATGAGCAGTCAGTTGAGAACATTGCCCGTAATATTATTATAAATATTGTTCATCTCTATCACCAGTCCTCTTGGACTGCATTCTTGAGGGTACAAAATTCAAGTTTGCATTGGTTTGAAGATCTAGAAATGTCATCTCCTTTATTGCTGGTCTAGGGTGGGTACTCCAGGTCTGCGGGTACCGTGGCTCCAGGCAAGTCATTCAGTGATCTAGAATATGGACAGCCCTGCCACCTTCTACATGCAGCTTCTGGAATCACTCTGGCCTCCCAGAGGAGAGACGGAGAAGGCAGAGGAGGGGGAGCCTGTTGTTGAGGCACCAGGCTAGAAATGGCACGCATCACTTGTGCTTCATGGGAAAGAACTTCGTCACCCAGCCAACTTAGCTGCAAGGAAGGCTGGGAAATGCAGGGTAGCAGCCCAGCCTTGTGCCAGACTGCATGGGAGAAAGGGAGAATGGATTTTGTGGACAGGCAGGAGTCTCTTGGGCCTTTGGCTTTTCCTGACTAGTTAGCTGTCTAGCAGTTTCGTTTTACAGAGTCCTGCAGTTGATCTTACACCTTAAATGAAAGGTAGTTTTATCTATTACAATCATCCCCCCTTCAGTTTCTTTGGGTCCAAGCTATTTATAAAGATCATTGTAATAAATGACTGAGCATCTAGCTCACCTTCTGGCTAATGTCAAGGGCTCAGTACTTTTATACACATATTTTTACACTTGGAAATTACAGCATACATTTATCTAGCAAATGCATTTGCTAATATGCAACATTTGAATACTTGCTTCCCTTCCTTCCACTTTCTGTCTCTGGGCAGCAGGGTAAAATGGAGAAACTTGGGCAGATTTTTAATTTCTTTTTTTCTTCATTTGGTAAGAAAAGATAATGTACTACCATATTGGTCATTATAGGGGAAACAATCAGAAGGCATAATCACTGTTGCCTGCAAATACGATTGTACCGTATGTACAGATGATTACTGCCTAATGGAAAATCAGGTTTCCATGCAGGATCTTTGTCCAGGGACAGTCCCTAACGTGACAGGAGAAATTGTTGCCAATATTATTGCTTCCTGCTTTTTCCAGTATATTTCCTTCAAGTAGCTCAAAAATCATCCACAGCATACTTTGTCCCACATTGATTAGATTTTAGAAACAATGGCTGATTTTCTGCTCACATTGTTTAGAGAAATTATGCTTCCAATCTTCTCCTGGATGCTCCACGATGAAAAATGTACCAGTCTTTGAGACATTTTAACCTATGTTTAGATTGGCTTTAGTCTCCTCTGCTACTTTCCTGCAAGCGATGAATTTCAGAGTTCTTGCTGTGTGATAAATGTTATTTTCAAGGTAGGATTTAGATGATAGTCATGTGACTTTTTAAGTAGGAACACAACCAGACACTTAATTTTAATTTTCTGAGAGCAGGAATCACCTTGGGTCTTGTTATATTTTTGGTGAGGGAGTGAGGGACATAAATTACTTGTATTCTAAGCCAGGGTCAATATTTGTTCTTATTTTAAATATACTTGTCCTTGATATATCTTGTTGCGGTGGTGTTGATAATGCATAAAGTTGGAGTAGATGTTTTTGAAGTGTTTTCTGAGCGTGATTCACTCTAAGCCCGTAGTCCTGTGATTTTACCTGTATTGAGGCTACTATTAATGAATTCATATGTTCCCGCAGCACATTTATATATCATCCTACCCTCCAGTAATCAAAGCATTAGTTGCTTCAGTGTACAACTGCTTGCTAAAGGTGATGGGGAGAAAACACACCTGTCTAGTGGTGATATTAATCTGTGTTCAATGCCTTGCAAATGTGCTTAATGTCTAGGGCATGTTAAATTGAGTTATCCAAAAACAGACTCCCTGAAATTTAAATAAAGTGGCACTGGAGCAAGAAACAAATCATTCTTTTTCTGATAGTTAACTAATCGCCCCCTTACCTTGCTCACTTATTATAGCACCTCATATGGCTGTCACTTCACTGTCACAGTGTTCTATAATCCTCTGTTTACGTTTCAGCCTTCCATACCAGACTGTGAGCTTCTTGGGGGAAGTGAACATGTTCTATTTATGCTTGCGTGCCGCATTTAGTCAATAAATAGTTGATGAGCAAATTCAAAAATGAAAAAATACCTTAAAGTAGTAAACTTGTATCCCTCTACCGGTAGAAGAAAAGTACCCTACAGAGGCCCCCTGAGGGGTTGGACAAGCTGGTACTTGTGTTTTCAATATATAAATAATCTTTTTGTTGCCCTCCTCTGGCAATCTGATCACTTAACCTTACTTTCCTAAAAATCAAGGGAAAAATACAGATTACGTATATTAGTTTTAAAGTGGTAAAAGTGGGTTGAACATTTGGCAGTAGTGATGAGATTCCACTTGGACTCCTGTGTCCTCTAGTGGGGTACGTGCGTCCTCTAGTGGGGTACGTGCATCCTCTAGTGGGGTACGTGTGTCCAAGTCCTGGCTCCACTCCCAGTTCCAGCTTTCTGCTGAAGGTACACCTGAAGGTAACAGGTTATGGCTGGAGTGGTTGGGTCCTTGTCAGCCCCTAGGAGAGACTTCGATTGGATCCCTCGCTCCTTACTTCCCCCTGGCCCAGCCCTGGCTGTTGTGGACATTTGGGGAGTGAACCAGCAGATGGGAGGTCCCCTTCTGTCTCTCTAATTTTCTCTCTCCTTTCTCTCTCTTCCTTCAAATAAATAGAAAAAAATGATTCTTTAACACAAACACTAAAGTCATAAAACTTGCTTCATTCACATAGTTCTGACAACAAAAGCTTGTAGTGAGAAGAGAGATTTTCTTACAAGAGTGTGCCTGACCTCACGGCACACTCCTTGGCCACACTCAGCCTGTTTGCCTATCTATGAAACCAGGGTGATAATGGGACTTACCATGTCAGGGCTGTGTGGTGACTGACCAGATGTAGAGTGTCTGACCGAGGGCCTGAACCACAGCAAGCCTCCAACAAATGTGGCCCATGGAGATACTGATGATTATCAGAGTCCCCCCACCCCACCCCAGAGGCCTTCCATGAGGAGTTAAGTCTGTAAAATTTCTATTCCATGCTGTTGTTTTCTACTTCATTACGCTCCGAAGTAGAAGTGTCTGCACAGAAATCAAATAGCATCCTCTCCGTCATCGTGAGTGCCGCTCAGAGACGTTTTTGGTGTAGTTCTTCACCGTCATGGAAACAGGAGATAAGAAGACCATCATGCTCCTTGCCTTGTGTCACAGCATGTACTGGTTGAACCATGTAAAGTGGCACTTGTTTGTTTTTCTAGGATATAATGCATATAACTAATAGAATCCTTTGTTATCAGATGCCTCTGAAAAGCCTGCTCAGAGCACAGCGAAATGATAAGAGGCTGTCGACTTGTGTTCCATACAAATATGGCTCTTCCTTTTCCTTCATTTTAGAGCATGTACAGCAGCACCTCAGAAAGTTCATGGAAAATGCAATCAAGATAAATTTACTTTGATGCAAAAATATTTTTGACATGTGTGATTTTTTTTCATACTGTGCATTTTTACGAACTTTTAAATATTTCTTATTTTGTGAGGTTAGAGGCTGAAATGTATTTAAGAAGTATTACCACCACCACCACCACCCCCCACCCCACTCCCCACTCCTGCTCCTTTTATTGCAGAGAATATTTCTTTTTTTTTCTCATGATATAGAATACAATGCAACCTCACTTACTCGGAGGTCATATATCAGATAACCTCGGCTATCTGGACCAAGAGGCCAAAAGGCCTCTTGGACTACTATAAAAGATATAAAGTTGTGGCTGGCGCTGTGGTTTAGGTTAAGCCTCTGCCTCTGGCACGAGCATCCCATATGGGTGCTGGTTTGAGTCCTGGCTGCTCCATTTCCTCTCCAGCTCCCTGCTAGGCCTGGGAAGGCAGTAGATGATCGCCCAAGTACTTGGGCTGCTGCACCCACGTGGGAGACCTGGAAGAAGCTCCTGGCTCCTGGCTTTGGACAAAGCCAGCTCCAGTCATTCTGGCCATTGCAGCCATTTGGGGCATGAACCAGTGGATGGAAGAGCGCTCTCTCTGTCTCTCCCTCCCTCTATTTGTAACTCTGCCTCTCAAATAAATAAATCTTTTTTTAAAAAAAGATACAAAGTCTGCATTAAATTACACTAAATAATAATTCTTAATTTTGCAACTTTGTAGGACTTGGACAGAATCTAGCTGTCTTAGCTGCCTTCTCTAATCTACACGTGGCGGCTGCAAAATGTAAGGATTGAGAGGTGCAAAGTGAGCGGGGCTGCTGTAAGATAGATAGGCTCAAGTAGCATGAACAATTCATTGAGGATATGTAGCAGGGTGCCAGTGTTGGCCTGAATCCAGAAGAAAAGTGAATTCCCTTTTGTTGTTTTATTCTCTTAAAAGGAACAGGCACTATATAAACTTTTGGAACATTTTCATCTGTATAATTCAAATAAAATACAGTGATTCTTTGGTAAGTGTCAGGATGAGTGCAGATAAACAAGCAATTCCCATGTTCTTTGGCATTTTCAACTAACTGCGAAGTTTCTTCATCATCTCTTGGCTTGCATTTTTAATGTTTCTTTTTTCCCGTCGTACCCCGTTGTGCTTATGTGGTTCTTGTCTACCGTACTTTTCCCACTGAAGGAAGTTTACATTTTACGTGGGACTTTAGATATAAAAGTGAGATACTTTAGATATCTTTAATATTGACTTTAGCATCCCACCTTGCATTACCCTCCCCATCCCAAATATCAAACAACAACTACAAGAAACAACTGTGTCAGCATGTACTTCCCCTCCATGGCTGGGTTTTTAAATGGGAGGCTAAGGATTATTCCTTAGGGTATCACTAGAACTTAGCACCATGCTGTACACAAAGAAGTGTTCAGTAATCTCATAGCAATAAAATTTTTTTTAAAGATTACTCATTTACTTATTTGAAAGAGTTACACAGAGAGAGAGGGAGGGGTCTTCCATCCAATGGTTCACTCCCCAATTGGCCCCATTGGCTGGAGCTATGCCGATCAGAAGCGAGGAGCCAGGAGCTTCTTCCAGGTCTCCCACGTGGGTTCAGGGGCCCACAGACTTGGGCCATCTTCTACTGCTTTCCCAGGCCACAGCAGAGAGCTGGATGGGAAGTGGAACAGCCGGGTCTTGAACCGGTGCCCACGTGGGATGCAGCACTTCAGGCCAGGGCGTTAACCCACTGTGCCACAGCGCTGGCCCCATTGCAATAAAATTTTAAAATAGGTACTACCTTTTATCCTCATTTAAATGAGGATATGGAGGCTCAGAGAATGAGTAGCTTGGTTCAAGTCACTGGAGCCCAGCCTAAAGCCAGACTACCATCACCCATCCAGACCTGTAGACCAGTGTGTTGCTCTCTCTGTACTAGCTACAAGGCTCAAGGCTTAATTTTAAGAGAAGATTGGTATTCCTGGACTTCCCATTTCCATTCTATGTAATGTAAGAACTGAGATACATGTTTTCTATTTAGAAAAAGTAAAAGAAAAAAGGAACAATTAAAATCCTTTATTAAACATCTTTTGGTGAATGAATTGTCATAACTACAAAGCCCAAAGAAAATAAGCTTTTTTTCTTTTAAAAGATGTATGTATTTATTTGAAAGGCAGAGTTGGAGAGAGAGAGAGAGAGAGAGAGAGAGAGAGAGAGATTCCATCTGCTGGTTCACTCCCCAGATGGCTGTAACAGCAAGAGCTGTCCTGATCTGAAGCCAGGAGCCAGGAGCTTCTTCTGGGTCTCCCACGTGGGTGCAGGGACCCAAAGACTTGGGCCATCTTCTACTGCTTTCCCAGGCCATAGCAGAGAGCTGGATTGGAAGTGGAACAGCTGGGACACAAACCAGAACCCATATGGGGTGCTAGCACTGCAGGTGGCAGCTTTATCCGCTATGCCAAAGTGTCAGCCACAGCAAAGGAGCTATTTTTTAGCAGTAATATTTCATGATACTTTTTTTCCTATTCACCTATTCTTTTTTCTTTTCTTCTCTTTCTTTTTTTTTTTTCCTACTTCGGCAGAATTCTTGGGTTGTATATTGAAAAGCCCATGGGTTAAAACTAATCTCTGTGTTTAAAATTATGCATTGACAATTCTCCTTTTGGTTTTCCTATTTAAACTTTTTTAGAGAGTTGACAACTTTAAAAGAAATGGCATGTTCCTTTAACCTCAAGAACATGTTATTTAAATTTAGTCACTGGTTTGAAGAAAGAATAAACAGAACCTTCATTTAAATGTTCCCATGTCTTAGAAGAATGAATGGGTAGTGATAGGATTTATAGCTGGTATAAGAATAAAGAAGATAAAAGAAAGTTGAAACCTGAAATTGTTGGTTTCAGCACACAGCACTTCTGATTTAATTCCAAATTGTGAATATAGTTTATACCTTTTGTAAATGTTTCTTGCTGGGTTGTGGAAGCAAATTTTTCACCTTTTGTGTAACAAGTAGTTTAATGGAATGTTCCTTGCCTGTATAGATAATTAAAAATTAAGAGGTAAATCATCATCCATATTTATATCTAGCATAGGGCTTCAATAAAGATTTGTTGATTGAATAAATAGAAGAATGAATAAATTAATTTCACTCACAAAGAGGGTGATATATTATCATTAACGTTATATGTAACAGATAGGAACAGTGCACACACGCTACAAAAATGTTTTGGGTACCATTGTCACCCACATCTTGCCCTGAGAAAACTGGAACTGAGAAAAGAAATCGGTTATTTTGTGAAAGAACTCACGCTAGGACTGTGTTTTTCACGGAGTGCAGCATCGGTCAGCTTTGCACTAAATGGAGATGATCTCGCATGGTCTTCACTTGGATGTTCTCTAGTATATTTAGTGAGGGGAAAGACAGATTTAGAATTAACAATGGCTGCAGTTTCTGTGTAAGAAGTATATGCTATTGTCTGTGACTTAACCTCTACCAGGGGTTTCTCAAAAACATTATTTCTAGAATACAAAGCTAGATTTTTTTCAGCTGACAATAGAATATTTTACGTAGGGAATATTATGAAAAGACAAAATATGTGTGGACTTCAGAACTTTTTTTGCACCAAAGTAAATTTATTTTTTAATTTCTTTTCCCGTGAACTTTTTTTTTTTTTAAGATTTATTTTCTTTATTTGAAAGGTAGAGTTAGATACAGAGAGCGGTGGGGTTTTCTATTCTCTGGTTTGCTCCCCAAATGTCCCCAACAGTTGGAGCTGGGCCAGTTGAAAGGCAGGAGCCATGAGTTTCCTCAGGGTCTCCCACGTGGGTACAGGAGCCGTCTTCCACTGCTTTCCCAGGCCCTCAGCAGGGAGCTGAATGAACCTGCGTCCAAATGGGATGCTGGCGTCGCAGGTGGCAGCTTTACCTGCTAAGGCATAATGCCAGCCACCATGCACATTTTTTTTTTAAAGATTTATTTATTTGAAAGGCAGAGTTACAGAGAGGCAGAGGCAGAGAAACAGAAAGGTCTTCCATCCACTCGTTCACTCCCCAGATGGTCACATTGGCAGGAGGTGAGCCTATCTGAAGCCAAGAGCCAGGAGCTTCTTCTGGGTCTCTCATGTGGGTGCAGGGGCCCAAGTCCGTCTTCTACTGCTTTTCCAGGCCACAGCAGAGAGCCGGATCAGAAGTGGAGCAGCCAGGACTCGAATTGGTGCCCATATGGGATGTCAGTACTGCAGGCAGTGGCCTTACCTGCTATGCCACAGTGCTGGCCCCTTTTCTGTCCTTTTTGAGGGTAAAATATCATATGTGGCATGCTTTTCTGTATATTAATGTATACTATGGCAAATGTGTTGTTGTTCATGAAAGAAAAATAAATAAGTAAATTTACAAAACAGGAGCACCGGCTCTCCAATGGGCACATTTTGAAGGACCTTCATACATGTGTATTTTGCAGCTTTTACAGTTACTATTTTAGAAGGTGGCATGGATGTATTTCATTGAGGTTGCCAGTAAGCAAAATATTTTTTCTGCTTCTCTTTATTTATTTTATTTGGATATTTTAAAAATAGTTTTGACCATAGCAGATCTTTGTCTTTCAGGGCAGTTTGATTTGTTTGGAACCTGTCCAAAGTCATTTGACATTGCATTTTAAGGTATACCCTCCCAGTGTTGATTAAAAGGAACACCTAGGTGGGGCTGGAGCTAGAAAGAAAGAAACATCTAGGTTTCGGTGTAAAACACTGGGATATAGTTGTGATACATTGACCGTCCTTGAACTGAAGGGCATTCAGAAGGGTTCAAAATACAGGGGGAAGGAGCAGCATCGTTCAAATAAGCACGTGGCCGGTCAAGGCAAGCAATGTGAAGACTTCCACTCATGGAAAAATTTAAATCAATAAATTCCAGTGATCTTTTTTTTAAGTTTTTAGCCTCTTTAATTTGAAGCCTCACCTTGACAGACTTAAAGACTGATGTGCAGAGGGAAGGCCAGAAGAACCTGGCTATTCAGGACCTCGTTAATCCTCAGGAGCCGAAGCAGAGTGTGAGGATCAGCATCAGCCTTGGCATTGGGTGATGGTAGTCATTGGGCCTCCATATAGTGTTTTCTAGTTTAAGTAGTTGAAAAATCCATCTAAAATGGTTTTCTGACCTTTTCTTTTTGTGTTGGTGTTTTTTGTCTCCTTGTCTCATTGAGAAAAAAGTAACTGCTTTTTTGGTGTTCTTACTGATGGAAGGTAGGACCCCTTGAAGAACGTATTTTCTGATATGCTAGATCTGGCTACCTGGGGCATTTTACTTTTCCAACTTACTTTTTTGCAAAACTAAATTATGCTGTCAAAAAATTAGTTAGGCTCTAGTTATCATAAATGCTTACTTCTGCTTGAATTTTTTCCCCCAAATATGGACAACAAATATTTTAATGGGTTGGAGGCATTCTATAACAAATGTCTCTATAATTTGAGAAATTAAATTTACCCTCACGCATGGATATCTAGATCAGTGGAAATGAAAGCACTTAACATACATTGTAAATATCTTGTAATATACATTTGATTGGCCTGAAACACTTTTTTTTAAACCTGTTTTAGTGCAGCAGCATGATGCCAGCTCTATCTTTGACAGTCTGTCCATACATCACTCACTCATTCCCTCACTCATTCACTCATCCATCCTGGATGCCACCCTACATGAAGTATTGATGGACAACTTCAGTACTTCTCATTTTGAAAAGTGAAGCATGGATAATTAAGCAATGCATCCATAAGTCGGACACCATAGTTTATAACTGGGGTCCAATAATGAGTGAAAAGTGCATTAACCAAATTAAAACTCTGCCTGTCTATATATTTGGCTATTGACATGTCTTTGTGGATTTCATTAAAGTATATTGCAGTCATTTTCATCAAGAGCTTCCCAAAGATCCCTAAGATTTCCCTTGTATTAAAGCTTTGGCTAACTTCTACATTGGTTAGGAGAGCTAATCCTATGATAGTTCATCTTGTTCACTAATTTAATAATAGTCCTAGATAACCCTAATTCTCAATGACTCAGACAACTAAAATATATATACCAGCATTTTTTCTCTTATACAATGTTTAGGACACAAATAAATGTTTTTCTTAGATTCTGTTATTTATCAGCAATTATGGGAATCTTAAAATAGTACACTGCTAAAAGTGAGTAGATGAAAATTAATCTTAGGAGGTGATGTGTATGTGTGTATATGCATTTTGCATTTCCTCCACAGATATACCTCAATTAAAATTTTGAGGTTGAATAATGCTTTTGGCTGAAGGTGGTTCAATGCATAGGCAAATGAGTAGGACTTACATATATTCCAAAATAGATCTTTTATAGCCTGCAAGTTTTCGTGGCATATTCTTTTATTACATTTCCAGCAGAATTAGAACAGAAGTAAATGTCCTGGCCAATCTCCGCAATTCTAGCATGAGTCACTAATAAAGCAATGAGAGCACCCTTGCTGCTCCAGCTCTTTGAATACTTTGGAATTGGGCTGTTGCCATCTAAAAAAAAAATCTGAAGTCAAGATGTCAGTTGCCTGTTAGCTACAGAAAACACAAAAAGGTGGGAGCTAGTTGTGGTAGAAGGAACTGGGTTTTAATAGAACTTTAAAAAATCCCTCTTGCATTGTGGCCAGCCAATGCTCTATTTATCCTTTATCTCATTGTGCTGTGACTCTCCAAGCTTGCAAGGAGAAAAAAGAGTGGGAATCAAAGTGCAAATAAGAAGTGGAAACCAAAAGGACAAAAAAGCAAAAACCAACTAGAGGAAGCATAGGACTGAAAACACAGAGAATGAGAGAATTTCAAAGAAAGAATTGGCTAGACACAGGTTGCAGTGAGTGCGAGGAAAGTTGTGTCTGCTAATGCAAACTTGGTTGAGGTCTGTGTGGAGAATCAGAGACTGACTGAACTGGAAGGCACCCATGAGAGGAGTCTTGATAATCCTTTGGCCTTCTGCAGGTTGTGTGGTAGGTGAGGATAGAATCCATTTTTTTTTTCTGTCGCGACATTATCTCCATTAAACGCTTGTCCAGCAGCGACTTGAGGGCTGCTACAAGTGATTTGGATTCCAATGTTCCTCTCATAGTCAGTCTCCTCACTTAGTGGAATGAATTCCTGTTTTACCAGCTGGACTTCTATGTCTCTTTTCAAGGTTTCCCTGCAGTCATGGAAAACAACACCAACTCAAAAGAGTAGTCATCTCTTTACTCTTCATTGCTACCAGAGATGGGCAGCGAATAGTTTTTTATTTTTCCTTTTTGCATAATTACGGCTATAAACACAAAGGAGGTGACGTCATGTTACTGGGTAATCTGACTACTCCAAAAAGAAGGACAGAAACTGACTGTATGAAAATAAGAGCTTAATAAAAGTGAAGTTTGCCATTTTTTTCCTTCTTCTTGCTTGAGTTGTGAATTTGAACATATTTGTTGTCTGTTTCAGTAATATTTATAGATATATGTGATGGGGTTTTGTCTTAGGCCGTTTTAATTCCTTGTATGTCTGTGTTCTCGTTTGAAGTATGATATCAAATCAGATTACTCCTTTGATAAGGCTAAGATGAAATGCATAGGTAGTGGATGTGTCATTTTCAGCACAATGTCTCTATTTAAGTTTTCTTTGAAGCCAGCAAGTTTGGGCATAAGCTGTTTATTATGCCATAGTTATATCTCTTCCTAAAGAAATTCGCCATTGAATTAACTTTTGCATAGTGTATTTCTATCAAAGTATTTGATCCTTGTTTCTGCAAGATAATCCTAAGAACTTTTTATTTTGAGAATAGAAGACCATGATGGATTTAATTCATAAAGGGAAGCTGCTGCAAGGAATGTAAATGTAAGCGCTTGATAAGGTAGGATTTCCTAGTTGCTATGGCAACCTTTGGGTCATGAGCCTGAGAAAATATAAAGTAAGTCCTGAAGCTGTGAAGATGATTATAAAATTTAACTGTCATTCTTCATTTAGAGTTGATGGCAAACATTATTTACTTAAGTTTATCTCAAGGCAGGCGAGGATCCGTTTTTTAAAATCTGAGACTCAGATCACAAATGAATCCATGTTGCACATGTCTAACATTATAAAGCACATGCAGCATTTATTATTCTAACCAGACTATTTGTACATAATATCCCTGTAGATTTAGTCACCTTCCTATGGAAGCCAACAGTTTTCGTCTCCTGAATTCTTAATGAAAACTGTAGAATGCGGCTGTATACATCGAGTAATTTTGCAGAAATGTGTGTGCTTTCCATGCCAAAAAGAAGGCCTAGGGGATTGTGTAGGAAGGATGCCTTTGTGCCTTCTTTTCAGGTTCAGATATAAACAGTAAACTGTTTAGGGTGGACAAGTGCCAGGGTGTTAATATAGTTGTATATTCTCAAAATACATCACAACATGGAGATTAAACAGGTGGACTTAGAATCTCTCTCACTAATGATTCCCTCCCTCTAACCCCTCCCAACTCTCCCAACATCCTCCCTCCCCTCTGCCCCCACCCCGGACATGTAGATGGGGATGTGGGTGGTAAGATTCACTCTTCCTGCCATGGAAGAATGGATTCAGAGGTGTTGAGTTCTTAAATTGAAATAAGGTGCCTAACTGTGCACCATGACGAAGTACCAGTTTTTCTTGCTTTATCTTTTACAGAATGCTGTTAGTTTGCACTAATGACCTATGAGACCCATTGCAAATTACCCAATCTTGCAAATTAGTGAGTATGTGAACAAACACAATAAAACTATCAGATACCACATCAAACAAATGTAGTTTATTGCAGGAAGAAAAATGGACTTGCATATTGAGAGGGAATGCATTTTCACAAGCAGATAAGTGCTTTCCTGTCTGCCTGCCCACCGGGGAGTGTCAACACATTATATGGTCTGTGGCAGCCAATGGCCTGCTGGCTCTTGAGCAAAAACATCTTTTTTTTTTTTTTTTTTTTAATGCAGGCATAGAAAACCTCGGTGATTCCATGCATACTGGAATCTGGTTTCCAATCGTTTGCCCAATCCTCTGCCTCCTTAGGAAACATTTCCCTTTGTAACTTGGTGTGCTGAATCTTTACACCATCAAGGAGAACTGAATTTAACGTTATTAAGGATAGAATGTCTGCTTGGCTGGCTGTTTTGTGCTGCACCCATTTGCACCTGAACCTGGGGGATTATTCGTCCCCTCCCTTTTGGAGGACGAGGTAGAATCCAGCCCACACACCCAGCAGCACACACTCTGCTCATCAAAGCGCTTTGCTCAGTTGGTTTGTTTTCATGTCTCGCAGCAGAAATAGCTGCTCTTTTTCTTTCCTTTTTTCTTCTGGCATCTTGTAATTGCAGTGGGTGATGCGTCTCCTTCCTACCCTGGGAGCTGCACAGAGATGGCAGCATTCTCCCCCTCGCACACAGCCTGGCTCCCTGCTGGAGCCCAGAGAAGAGGCAGCGTGGTGCAGTACTGCCTCCAGTCCCATCGCTTCATCGCTCTTCTTCAAGAACCTTACCTAGGCCAACCCGTTGCCCTCTTGTTTTGTTGTCACCTTGGTTACATGTATTCTACCTGCCTTGCTAATAACAAGAGCAGCCCCAGCAGCAAAAACTACAACAGTAATGAGCATTTTCAAATACTTATTATGTGCTAGGCACTGTGGGAAGCTGTGTGTGTACATGCGTTTACTGAATGTTTTACCTAATATAATTTTTATATATACAGACCTACTTTGAATGTTATTTTTGAACTACAGTATAGTATTTTTTCCTTTTGTGTATAGTTTCAGTTTTTGAAAAATTGTGTCTACTTCTTTTTCTTTATTTGAAAATCAGAGCAATAGAGAGAAAGAGATTTTCCATCCTCTGGTTCATTTCCTGGATGTCTGTGACAGCCAGGACTGGGCCATGTCAAAGCCAAGAGCCCTGAACTCCATCAATGTCTATCACATGGGTGGCAGGGATCCAAATACTTGACTCCCAGGATGCACATTAGCAGGAAGCTAGATTGAAAGCCAAATAGCCGGGCCTTGGACCAGGCACTCAGATATGGCATGTGGGCATCCCAAGAAGCACCTCTGCTCCCCGGGGCGTACCCCAGTTCTGTAAGTCTTAGCAAATGCTTGTGTGTTTTCAAGATTGGAACAGTTACACCATGATGGCTATCTACTACTATCATCTCTCTTTTTCACTCTTTTATGGACTTACTATTTTTGCTGAAGAAACTAGGACTTAGAGAAAATGAGTAAATGAATCAAGGTCACATCCTAATAAACAGAGAAGGCAGGACTGGAACACAACGCTGTTCTAAGTCCGGAACTAAAGCTTATCTGTACTGTTCCATGTTCCCACTCACAGAAAGTGGCTTGGGGCTGTCCTATCAGTGAAGGTCTGTATGCCAGGGATGGATGATACAGACGTGATGTTGCAGAGATCACGGGATGTTTTGATGTGGTGCACCTTCAAGAGACGCAAGAAGACTAGGGTTTTTGTTCGCCTTGTTTTGTTTTGACTTCAGCTTGGACTGAGAGGGGGACTGAACTGAGCATTCTTGAGTCAGCTGGAAACCATTACTGTTCTGACTGAACTGCCCCACGCCCGAGTCTCATTACTGTCATGCTTACTTTCCCGCAAGGCTGCGTCAGATGCATTGAAACTGGAGCTGGGCTTTCCCATTTGCCATGGTCAGCTCACACTGTCCTGTCTCTCTTTTGAAAAATAAAACCCTTTTCAGCCCTTTTCAGTGGCTGTGGCTCTTCTGTGAGGGTGAGTCAGATTTAGGAATAATAACCGGAATCTTTCATCCACGCTTTCCTTCTAATGTGCTGATGCTCAGATCATCCTAAATATCAATACAGAATTTTGCTTTAGACCAGGGATTCTTCTGCCATCACTCAGAATAAATCCTCCAATGTGCAAAAGAAACTAGGAGTAAAGGAAGTGCTGAAGTTCTGTTTAGTTGTTTTTTGTTTGGTTGGTTTTTTTTTTTTTTCTGTTTTGTTTTGTTTTGTTTTGTTTTGACAGGCAGAGTTAGACAGAGAGAAAGGTCTTCCTTCTGTTGGTTCACTCCCCAAATGGCTGCTATGGCCGGCGCACTGTGCTGATCCGAAGCCAGGAGGCAGGTGCTTCCTCCTGGTCTCCTATGCGGGTGCAGGGCCCAAGCACTTGGGCCATCCTCCACTGCCTTACTGGGCCTCAGCAGAGATTTGGACTGGAAGAGGAGCAGCCGGGACAGAACTGATGCCCCAACCGGGACTAGAACCCGGAGTACTGGCGCCGCAGGCAGAGGATTAGCCTAGTGAGCCGCAGTGCCGGCTGTTTGCTTTTTAAAGACAAAACACTTTGTTCAGGGAAAGCTACTGCTTCATCCATGCTCCCTTCTCCTCCAGACCCTCTCAGTATGGGACCCCACTGGAAATTGGGCTTGAGTGGGATTCAGGTGAGTTTACGGTCAGAGGCTCACATGGGTGTTTAGCAGTTTTGTATACTGGAATCACTTCTTTAGGACAACCATAATCAATGACGATCATACTGAAGCTACAAGGAAACAGCTCTGCGTTCTTGTTTTCTTGTTGTCTTTCCTTCCCATGGTCTTGCTGCTTTTTAGTGACACCAGATTTAAGCTGTTAGGATGCATCCCAAGAGCTGGCACTGTGGCATAGCATAGGTAAAGCCACCACCTGCAACGCCAGCATCCCATCTGGGTGCCAGTTCAAGTCCTGGCTGCTCAACTTCCGATCCAGCTCTGTTAATGACCTGGGACAGTAGCAGAAGATGGCCCATGTGCATAGGCCCCTGCACCAACCAGGGAGATCTGGATGAAGCTCCTGGCTACTGGCTTTGGACTGCCCAGCTCTGACCATTGCGGGCATTTGGGGGAGTGAACCAGTGAGCAGATGGAAGACCTCTCTCACTCTTTGTCTCTCCCTCCCTCCCTCTCTCTTTCTCTGTAACTCTGGCTTTCAAATAAATAAATAAATAAAAATAAAATAAAAATTATTTATTTATCTGAAAGCCAGGGTTACACACAGAGAGGAGAGGTAGAGAGAGAGAGAGAGAGAGAGAGAGAGAGAGAGAGAGATCTTCCATCCACTGGTTCACTCCCCAAATGGTCACAACAGCTGGAGCTGAGCCGATCAGGAGCTTGTTCCAAGTCTCCCACACGGGTGCAGGGGCCCAAGGACTTGGGCAATCTTTTACTGCTTTCCCAGGCCACAGCAGAGAGCTGAAAGTGGAATAGATTCAAACCAGCACCCACATGGGCTGACGGCACTGCAGGCAGTGGCTTTACTTCCCACGCCACAGCACCAGCCCCAATAAATAATTAAAAAAAAAAAAAGATGCATCACAAATAAGAGATCTCAGATTTCCCTTTGGATAAGCTGGGGACCATTATTCTAAAAGGTATGTTTCCAGAGTTCTTCAAAACAAATTTTGGTTAGGCTCTATTTCGTGTGTCATACACTACAGGAGGTGCTTAAAATGTAAGGTCCACCTTGTATTGCATGAGAGAAAAGAAGGGGACCAGATATTAATGTGAAATTGTATTTTGGATTCTTTGTTCCATTAATTTGATCCATCTCAGAGCAGCATTTGTCAGAAAAGTCATTCTTCTCTAATGACATTTGATGGGGCCTATTTTGAAAGTGAGGCTATGAGTGTTAGAAGGCTAAAAGCTAGGAAAAGAGTTGTTTCCTCTATTTGTAGTACCATTCATGATGAGGTAGATAGGAATTATTGCCATAATTTAAATAGGGACCCCCTGAAAACTCTCACCTTGCAGTCAGTCTCTAGGAATGTTATTCATGATTATCACCAAGTAAGACAGTGGTAGTGATAGTTTTATGTAGGTAGGTAGTTTTTTTTTTTTAAAGGATTTATTTATGTATTTGAAAGGCAGAGTTACAGAGAGGCAGAGGCAGAGAGAGAGAGAGAGAGAGAGAAGTCTTCCAACCACTGGTTTACTCCCCAAATGGCCACAAAGTCTGGAGCTAAGCTGATCCGAAGCCAGGAGCCTGTAGCTTCATCCAGGTCTCCCATGTGGGTGCAGGGGCCCAAGGACTTGGGCCATCTTCCACTGCTTTCCCAGGCCATAGCAGAGAGCTGGATCAGAAGTGCAGCAGCCAGGACTCGAATTGGCGCCCATATGGGATGCCGCCACTGTAGGCAGTAGCTTTACCCACTACGCCACAGCACTGGCCCCTTTAGGTAGTCTTTTTAAAAAATATGTTTCACCTCTCTGTTAGTAGCCTGACTTAGGCTGGATCAACTAAAAAATCTGTTGCATTCGCTTTCTAGGATACAATTAGAGTAGCTAATAGAAATCACAGTTTTCAATCAGAAAGGAATGTCAGATACTTTTATGGAAAGATTACTACAAACTAAGTTTTCTTTCACTTTTTTTTTCTGATTTAGATTCCTTGAATGCACTTTGTTAATTTCTGAACATTGAATCAAATAAGGTGTTTCTCCCATTTTTAAGCATTGCAAATTCAAGACAGGGGCCTCTCCTTCTGTCTTCAAATGAATGAGAATACCATTTTAAGGGGAAATGGTGGCTAAAGTGTCAGCGCTCTGCATCACCTCTATCAGAGAGACTGATTACAATGTTGATGGTGATTTTCAAGGCCGTCTCTGTCTTGCCTTTGCTTCTTACGAATGTATAATGCAGTCCAACCTTAAGACAAATAGGTCAAACTGAAAAACTCTGCAAGAATATAAGAATGAATTTCAAAATAATAAAGCAGTCCAACTTTGAGATCCTATATACTATATAAATGTCTTCTAACTTAGAGGAAATACCTTTTAAATGATTTTCCATGATAATGCGTATTTGTGTCTAATCTTGGCCATTCTCATGTATCTGTAGCTGATGTTTCTAGAATTTATTAAGTGTTGAGATGTTTAGTCTGTAACAGTGGTTGAAGGTGGGGGCGTACATACAGAGCGCTCACCAATTTCTGCTGCTGGTGAATGCTGAACAGAATTGTTCTCCTATTGGGCAGGAAAAAATATTTTTGAGAATATCCCATCTGCAGATAAAGTCAGCAGCCATTTCTGGTTCTGTCAAAAATGAAAATAAATACAGAGTTCAGCTGTATTAAGTACCATATTTGAGCATAAGGGAGAGTGCATTTGTCTTATTTCATTTGTCTTCCCAGTCTGTGCCCATTTAGCACTGCAATAGCAGTGAACTTCACTGGCAGTCAGGCTCACTCTTTCATGTTTCCTTCCAGTTCTAAATTGAAAATATTTTTTTGAAAAGAACTATGACAAAAGCAATTTGAGTTAGTGATGTCTTGAAAGAGAACCCAATTTACGATTACCTTTATGATTGGTCATTGTTACCTGCAGTAGGCAGATGTCATGGTGATCTTCTTGATATTAGTATTCTGAGAGAGTCTGACCTGACAGTGTTCAGGTAGCACCACAGATTGGGCTGCAATATTGAGATTTCAAGTGGTGATACAAAGGGCTGTGCATAGAAATCTAGTGCAGAGAGAACCCCCGTGGCTGAGGAGGCCAGCCATTCCCATGCTGGTGCTCTGTGTGATGTTCTCTGTGGCAAAAGCCATGTGATAGGGGGTAGCTAATTACGGATCGTTGAGGATGAGCTTTGGAACTGCAAAAGGTAGAGAAGCAACTAGGAGAACGTGGTGTCTTGGCTGACTTTCCAATCTGTATTTAAAGTGGCATGTCTTTCCACCTCCTCACCAAGGGTCCACCATGTTGGCAAAGTATGCTTAGATCTTTCATAGTTGAGCCATTATAGTTGTAACAGGATCAGTGACTCATGAACGTAAGGAACTAAAGTCTTTCACAGATGAAATGATGGCTCTGCAAGGAGAAATTGTGGGTAAAGAGGACCATCTGTGTTTGAAAGTGTGATTTACTGAGGCATTTACCTCTCCCCCAAGCCGTAAAAGTGGGATCTACTAACTGGATCTCTTCCTCTTTTCTCTCTGCCTTCTTCTCTTTTCTTCTCCTCCTCCTCCCTACGATAACCTTTGTGGTGGAATCAGTGAACTGATTCTGTAAGAAATTATACTACTGTGACGCACATAGCTTCTTCTAGCATCTTATTTACGCTCCTAAAATCCCTACCCGACACATACCAAGTGTTAGAATTGTTTCTGTCTCTGATGAGGACCCCAAGACTAAGAGATGAATTGGCATGCCCAACACAGAAGGGTGCCAACGACAGTGCTGACACGTATGCTTATCTTTCCCCTGTGCGTTATTCACAGCAACTCTTATTACCAAGAGAATCCCTAATTACCACCTACATCCTGTCATTTGTTGTATGGCACCCATATGCCTGTCAGTTGGTGGTGAATCTGCAACAATTCACAAGCTGCGTACTCCGCCTGTGTGTGATCAGGGGATCCACTCTCATTTTAAACTACACAGAAATGAAATGACAAGCCAACGTTTACTTCTCTGGGACTATGCAGTGCATTCCAGAGGCAAATATGAATGACATTTAGCTCTGCCATTTTGACTGATCCGCATTAGTGCAGCTCTCCATTCTTCTAAATAACCAAGAGTTGGTTATCCTGAAGCCTACTGGTTTGCAATTTACCTGCATTTTCCCAACATGCTGTCCCATAGTTTGTTTGGCTTTTACATTTATTTTGGTGCTTATACTTTGTGTAATGCACTTGGCCCTTGGGGAAGTTTTGGATCACATGGGAAACTCTATTGAACATATATTAGGTTCTTGATCTCAGCAGAGTAACGAAGGCTGAAATATTTCAGAAAGATGTATTCTGTAACGATTCAGGAACTGTATACGCTGCCTGTGTCAGAAGCACAACATGTATGATTTTATTTGTGGCTTAATCAACAGGAAAAAATGCCAAGCAGCTTTGACTAGCTGGCAGTGGATCTGTTTGTGTTTGCCTTATTTTCTCTATAAGACACCTGCTGGAGATGAGAGCCGGCAGAAACACCGAGTAGGTATCCAGGGCTTCATTATAGCAGTATCTCTAATGATCAAAGAAGCCTTTTTATACAATCTTGTTCCTGATCATGCAGCTGAACATCTGTCTACCTGTCTGTCCACCTTTTAATTGCATCATCCGGGTCTCTCTGATCCTAGACGGTTCTGTCAGTGCAGCTCTGCTTTTCCCCATTTCTGATCATAGTTAACACAAAATTTTCTGCAAAGCAAAAGAGTAAAACTGAGAGCTTTCTAATAAACTGGAGCTGAACCATTTTATGAGAAGTTAATTTTCTATTGCATATCCAGTAAAGCCCTTGTGCTAATTTATTCTTCAAAGCTAAATGCTGTATAGCAAGGAGGGAGTGTGCTTGAGGAATACTTGAGGCATTGTGTTTACTGGATACAAAAGGAGCTTGTTCTACCTAGATTCCACGGTCTGCTAAACAGTGAGTTGCTAAAAAAGATGGCAGTGGGAAGTCAGGAATTTAATTCACAAATTTATTTGTTAAATGCTTATTGCAACAAGCACAGTATGTGTAGGGCCATGTATGATTTAAAAGTGAGATACTATTCCTACACAAGAAGAGATCAGCTACATATGGATTAGTTATGATGGAAACATTATATATCAATTTGGATCAGAAAATACTCAGGAAGTGGTATGTTCTCCAGTGGAGGGAGAACTCACTTCTAGTTGGGTGGACAGAAAATGGCTTTATAAATGGAGGTGCCCTCAAGTTGGGTATTGACAAATGGGGAAGATTTGCATTTGCACTGTGGAAGAATGTAAATAGAGGGACCAGCATGAGATAAAGCCTGAAAGCAGGAAGCGCCATGTCATGTTGAGAAAACAGTGTGTGGGAGGCCAGTTGGATAGAAACCCTGGGGAGAGAAATCACGCAGGGAGAGCGGATTGCAGTAGGTCCTTTAGAGATCTGACTGTCATGGTTGGAACTTCAGATTTTCTCTGATAGAAGGACATCATTCAAGACTTTTAAGAAGGGGGAAAAGCAGGATATATGCTTTCTTAGAAGCTGATGAAAGGATGTGGTTCGCATTCTGAAGGGGGAGGATGAGGAGACTGTATTGGTCCAACAAGTAGCATGGAGAACTTTAACCAGCACAGGAGCAGTGGCACATAGGTAGGAAGACTTCAAGGAGGGAAAACGTACAAAGGGCAATTGATGACAAGTGAGAGGATTCAAAATGACTAGTGAGGATGGATGCCCTTACCCATGATAGAGGGGCCAGGGGGAAGGGCAGGTGAATGGATTGATATGATAGATTCTGTCGAGGACTTGAATGCACATTGATCGAGGTAGAAGTGTCCACCTGGACACATCCACTCTGGATGAGGAGGTGGATGAAATGTGTCAGAGTGTATATACAGTTAATAGCTGAATTGGTAGCATCTGATAAAACATCGGTAAGCAAACTACATTTATTAAATAACCATTACTGTCGTATTGAGCTGACATAATTCTATGGTAGGAGCAAAGAACCTTATCAACGGTACATTTTCTGTTCTGGCTTTTTCAAATGCCTACAATCACTTGAGACTACTCTCCCGCCTGATCACCTTATGGAGGAAAAACCACATTTAGTGGGCAGGAAAGGGAGGAAGAATTGGGAGGAAAGGAGAACAAAACTCAAAATAGTGAGCCAGAGATAGTAGGGAGGCCAGGAAACTGGGGCTCCTGAAGCTGAACGGAGAGGTTTTGGATAGGAGTGAGTCAGCACAGTGTTAAATACTAGGAAAGATTACAGTGGAGGAGAACAGGCTATTGGATGTGGTGTCAACTAAGAGGAAATTCAAGAGAGCGGTTTTAGTAGTTGGGTTGCAATAAAATTGTAGGCGCTGACGGAAAGAACTTTAATGAGCAAGTTGAGGCATAAACAATTTTTTTAACTTTTATTTAATGAATATAAATTTCCAAAGTACAGCTTATGGATTACAATGGCTCCCCCCCCCAATAACTTCCCTCCCACCCGCAGCCCTCACCTCTCCTGCTCCCTCTCCCCTTCCATTCACATCAAGATTCATTTTCGGCTGGCGCCGCGGCTCACTGGGCTAATCCTCCGCCTGCGGCGCCGGCACACGGGGTTCTAGTCCCGGTCGGGGCGCCGGATTCTGTCCCGGTTGCCCCTCTTCCAGGCCAGCTCTCTGCTGTGGCCAGGGAGTGCAGTGGAGGATGGCCCAAGTGCTTGGGCCCTGCACCCCATGGGAGACCAGGAAAAGCACCTGGCTCCTGCCATCGGATCAGCGCGGTGCGCCGGCCGCAGCGCGCTGGCCGCGGCGGCCATTGGAGGGTGAACCAACGGCAAAAGGAAGACCTTTCTCTCTGTCTCTCTCTCTCACTGTCCACTCTGCCTGTCAAAAAAAAAAAAAAAAAAGATTCATTTTCAATTATCTTTATATACAGAAGATCAATTTAGTATATATTAAGTAGAGATTCAACAGTTTGTACCCACACAGAAACACAAAGTGAAAAATACTGTTTGAGTACTAGTTACAGCATTAAATCACAATGTACAGCACATTAAGGACATAGATCCTACATGAGGAGTAAGTGCACAGTGACTCCTGTTGTTGACTTAACAAATTGACACTTTTGTTTATGGCATCAGTAATCACCCTAGGCTCTTGTCATGAGTTGCCAAGGCTATGGAAGCCTTTTGAGTTCGCCGACTCTGATCATATTTAGACAAGGTCATAGTCAAATTGGAAGGTCTCTCCTCCCTTCAGAGAAGGGTACCTCCTTCTTTTATGACCTGTTCTTTCCACTGGGATCTCACTCACAGAGATCTTTCATTTAGGGTGTTTGTTTGTTTGTTTGTTTTTGTTTTTGTTTTTGTTTTTTTGCCAGAGTGTCTTGGCTTTCCAGAAGCATAAACAATTAATGGAGAAAAATCCATGTTTCTATCTGGGACAAACTGAGTCTACCTCTTGCCAATGCATGACTTGAGAAGGAGCCCAGGTTCCTTGTTAAGAGCCTTTGGTTGTGGGAGCCACCCCCTGGAGGTTTCATCTGGAGAGGTGGGCTTATGCCACATGCATTTCCTTGCCAACAGTTCTGTGAGCACCATGCCACTGAGATACTTGCCTCCACCTGGTACTGGCAACCGAGTGATGCTAGGTATTGGGGCACCATCATCGACATGAATACCAGGATCCCTTGTTTGTACCTAGAAGTTACTGATGCTGTGTTGTCTTAATTTCCATCTTTACCAATTTAAATTATAGAGTCTGAACCCAAATATTATTTGTGGAGAACAATTTCTCATGGTTTAGAAGTAAAAAGATTTGCTTTTTGTAATATTCCTATGCTTGCAATTAGGACTTCAATAAATTGGAGTATGTTGATTTCTAATCGAAGTCTGAGAAATCCTGGGGTGTCTCTTAGCTTAAGAAGCGTAGTAACAGAACTAGTCACAGCCAATAATGGTAAACATCATTAAACAATGGTGAGACAAAAGCCGCTCTGGTTGTCTTAGTCAGCAATATGGCTCCTGAGCAGCACAATGTAACATTTCCTATGTTTGCTTCTAATTATGTGTTTGGATTTGATGAGACTGTAGTTAAAAAGTTAGTTTTTGTTGTTCATGTGGTGTGGAATAAGGGATAAGAGCCCCTGAAATCTTTTGGAGATTATGTGGGGTCTCTGTAGGACAGAATGTTTATATTTAATCGTTAGCTATAAAGAAGTCATTGGATATTTTGATTTACTGCTTATTTCCCTCTTTTAATGTTATTTGTTCACAGTAGCTTAAATGATGCCTAATTGTGCTGGAGCATTTGGCAAATATCATACATCCTTCTTTCCTAAAAGCAGGGAAGTAGGGTAAACATGTGGCTTCTTTTTTCAAAAGATCTATCCAATAATTATCCGGTAGGCTATTACAATATGCAAATAGCAAGGGCCGTCCTTGTCTCTTAAATTAGAATATCAATATTGATTCAACATGTGCAAAAAAAAAAAAGTACTTCTGACAAATGTTAATCCAGTTTCAGGATAATGGAAAAAACACTGGATGTGAAAGTTTGATAGAATTAGAGTTCTGGCTTGCCTGCCGAGTGATCTTTGGTGTGTCTTTCGCAGAGCAGCTGCTCTGGGTTGATTTTGTCATCTGTAAAATGGGCATTGTAATGTCGGTCCTGGGTTGGGAAGATCAAATGTGATCATGTACTCAGCATAGCCTAACATGCTATGCAAGTGTAGGTTATTATTATTTCAGAAGAACTTTGGTCATCTCTGAATTATTAATTATTGCTAATTTAAAATACACTAAGCATCCGATTTGTTCTGGCTTCCACATAGAATTTAAATTGGTCTCAAATAAGGACGTGATGCAGTTTCTCTTTTTCATATTAGGGAAATTGAGGCATGTAGAAATCAAATTGCCTGCTCTTTGTTTCCCATTTAAATAACTTCCTCTTGCATATTATTAATGAGTTTAATACACTTAGTACAGATAAAATTCAGATCGCTGGGAATTATTGCATGAAGCTACAAAAAAGAATTTTCTCCTGCAAAGGAAATGACATGGTCTGACAAGCGCTCACCATTTTATTGTTAACATGACTGCCTCCCATCCACTTACTGCTCCCGTGTTGTCGGTGTGCCTGGATGTATATGGAATCCCTTGACTTTAGACTTGAACAAGGTTGTCCGTGACTGTTCAGAACTCAGTGTTTCTGCTATCACACCAGGTCACTGCCCCCTCCAGCTGTTGCTTCAGTGGGTGGTGAGAAACAGGCCCCTACTCCTTATTACTGTTAGACATGAAATTCTTCTTCCAGTTGTGTTTATCAGAAGTTCCCAGTATAGTAATTGCTTCCTGGCGTTCCTCAGACACCTATATTCTCAGAAATGCCAAAGAAAGGCTGCACTGCAGTCCCTCAGAATTCTTTTCCCAGCTGAATTTGTCAGGCCAAATTTAAAAGAGCAATTGGCAATTAAATATTCATTTTTAATTTTTTTTCAGTCACTGCTACAGGCCACAGGTTCTGTAAGATTCCTCCAACTCAGTAGTACTGTGTACTAATCTGTGTTTTAGGATTATTAATTAATATTCCTCTTCAGGGCCCGGTGATGGCAGGAGAGATTTGGCTGGACATTCTGGCAAAGTAATGCTAATTTCTAGGCCCTTTTAGTGGGATATTATGGGAGTGTGTAATGATAATATCAAAACGGCATTTAATTCCTGGAGAGGAAGGCAGGCGAGCACACGAGAGACAGAAATCTGCTCTTCTCTTTGTAAGGGAAAGGTCGTGCTACTGAGCGCTGCGGGGTGGATTGGTGAGAAATGAGCTCCCGTTTGCTAGGAATTAGAATGAGTCTATCTGATTTTCCTTCACTTGTGACCTTTAAAGATGCAGCTTTTAGATTGATAAGCAGGTGGATGCTTTTAGTAACCCAATGCAGAATTTGTTTCATATAAAAAGACTATCTTTCAGACACTGAAGATATTGCTTCCACAAAGGGTTTTTTTTTTTTTTTCCACAAAGCCTCTGGAGAAAGAAATTCAATGATTATATCTTATCTGTCACACAAAAAGAAAATTCGGAATTACTGTATGTTCAATTAGAACATTTTTTTTTTCAAAGCATTAATCATTTTCTGGAAACACGCATCCTCCAGTTAAGAATCTCCAGGAAGGCTTGACAGTGGGCGCTCCTGGTTGCTCTCCCCCTCTGGATTTCCTGCACCACTCCGAGGAGCCTCCTCCACACCGATAAAAGAGCTTCCCGTGTTGCTATAGTAATCCTTTCATGTTGGGCACTGCACTATCTTGAAGGCAATCAGATGAGAACAAGGAGTGGGGAGCAGTATAGAGTTAATGTCAGGCAGCTGAAGGTGATCTGCGCTATTATATTTGGAGGTGTTTGGGTATGCTGAAGACAGGGTGCCAGTCATTGCAAATCCTTAGCCCACTGTGGGCCCAATTTGATGTTTGGATATTCAGATATAGATGTTTTATGATATATGTAAACTCTAGACATGCTGCACTTTGGATTGCAAAAGATTGAAAACAGTTTACTTTCCATGGCCAGCAAGCTCAAATTTCGCTTCCTCTCCATTTGTTTGGTAATTAGATCATCCATCTTATTTGTTCTAATTTCCTCCTTTTATTTTCCTTATCCCCTCAGCCATCAACAGCTCGAGCCCATCAGTGTCTGTTTTATTTTGTCAAATGCTGGTGTTTTATTGGGGCTTCTGTGCTGTTTCTGTTTCTCATTTGATATTCCTACCTGATAATAAATTCTTCATAAAGTACCCCTGATCAAATACATCAGGCCTTCGTTCTTTTTCCTGTGTACAGGTTTTAATTTCCTACTCAAAATCTCAAATGAGGTTAAAAAATTCATTCTTCCTGCTCAGGATGCTGGACTTTTGGAATGTTTAGGGAAGGCAGAGGAATTAGCGGAGTGACTTCCATCCTGTCAGACTTCCTTGCAGCACTGGATCTTTGTAGAGCTAGGCTTTCACACCCAGAAAGTCTTCTCCAATTCACAAATACTCTGCTGAAGGACTCTAACACAGTAGTGTTGTGTAGACCATGGGGATGAACACTAGCATCAGATGCGTCTCACGGCTTTGGGAGCTGCAAAGCATACAAAATACCAGCTTCTCTGTGGACAGAAGAGCCAGACCTCTGCAGATCCTGCCTTCAACCGCTCATCCATTCCCATGTGCGCATGCTCACTGAGAACCTCCCTGTCACATATTGCAGGCTTTGAGCGTGACAAACAAGATCCTGACCATCATTCAAATCAAATTTGACCTGCCTGAAAGGAGACGATACCATTATCCAAGGGTACATCAAGACATTCATGGAAAAATGGAATTAGAAGATAAGTTTATTTTGGTGCAAAAAAAATTTGCTGCGCCAATCCGAAGCCAGAAGCCAGGTGCTTCCTCCTGGTCTCCCATGCCGGTACAGGGCCGAAGCACTTGGGCCATCCTCCACTGCCTTCCTGGGCCACAGCAGAGAGCTGGACTGGAAGAGGAGCAACCAGAACAGACTCCGGTGCCCCAACCGGGACTAGAACCCCAGGGTTTTGGCGCTGCAGGCAGAGTATTAGTCAAGTGAGCCACGGTGCCGGCCATGTGCAAAAAATTTTTGAAGCCCATGAATACATTTTTCATAATATGCATTCTTCATGAATTTATGAAGACCCCTTTAGAAGACTCTAGACCCATGCTGTGCATTATTGAAGCCAATTAGGCTCATATGGCTATTTGAATTTAAATTAAGCAAAATTAAATATCGTTAACAGTTCAGGTCCTCAGTCATTCTTGCCACAATTCAAGTGCTCAATAGCTACATGTTTTTGGTGGATACCATTCTGAACAGTGCAGATATAGAACATTTCCCTTGTCCCAGAAAGTGCTATTATTCCATGCTACTCTAGAACAACCCATGTTCTTAAAGGAACACAGTTATTAAGAAGGCAAGTCTGTAAATAAATACCGTTCTCATCCTCCATCTCCACAAGCATTTATGCTCCTTTGGCTTTCTCATTTCTTTCTGAGAACAGTCAGCCTGGAAAGCCATTTTGAAGCACAGTCAACTGCTGCTCATCTAATGTGGGGGAAGCATGAGATGTACAGGTACAGAATGGGGGAGGAGAAGGGCAGCTGGATTTAGGCTGTCTGGAGGTTATCTGAGTCATCCACCTCCAGTGTAGAGTTAGAGAAGAAGCTCAAGGGTGGGAAGATGAGCACCTATCCAATGTTTCACTCATTCCTACTCCATTGCCTCTCTAGTAGAAAAGGACAAAGGGTCAAATAGATTAGGGCAGTATGCTAAGTGTTATGATGTAGGAATGCATGAGATTCTATTGGAACGTGAGAGATGCTGGAGAGGAGAATTTTCTGGGAGATAGGGAGGAGGGAGAGAAATGGAGGAAGGACCACAGGCTGTACCACAAGTGTATTTTTTCTTTCTTTTTCTCTCATGTAGGTTTAAAATCTAGGTTATTTAGAAACAGGGGTTGGTGATTGTTGATTCTATCAACTATGGGATCATAAAGTTCTTTAAGCAGAAAGAAGCTGTGGTTCATTAGACATATTTGCTGTCAAATATTTTTCTCCTGGTATTCTAGAAGGGGAGTATCTTCTTTTGTGCTAAGTGTGAATTCTTGGAAGATGAGCCATTCTCTGTCTCTGGCGTCATCTCTTGCTCCTGGCCCTGCTGGCTTCCTTGCTGTTTCTGGAACACACCAGCCCATTCTCTCTGTAGGACCCTTGTTTTATTGCTTCAATTGCCTAGAATTAAACACACTTCCTTCCAGATATCCACTTGACTCTCTCCCTCATGTCCTTTAGATTCTGCTCAAATGTCATTTCATCACACAGACTTACTGACCACTGAGGTAAAATATCAGCTGCCCATACATGGCCCCAACTCCCTGCAACCTGGTGTTTTTCCAAGCACTGATCATTGCCTGGTGTACTGTCATATACATGGTTTTGGATTTTTTTGCCCCAAAATAAACTTAGAATATCATTTTTATGAACATTTTGAAGTACTGTCATATTTTATTTCCTATTTATAGTCTTAGTCTCCACTTCGTAATGTAAGCTCCATGAAGACAGGGACATGGACTTGTTCACCATCAACTGCTCAACACCTAGAAGTGTATCTGGCACATAGGAGGTCTCAATAAACAGCTAATTACCAAATCACTTCTTTTTTGATATATATTTTTGCTCTCCAAGGAAATGGTTACATTGGCCATTCTATACTTGATCTTAGCCAAAAGGCTGAAAAGCAGTAATTTAGCCATTCTGATGGTCTGTCTCACTATTGCTTCTATAAAGGTAGCAGACACATTCTGTGGCTCTTCATCATTCAGTAATTCTCAGTGGACTAACCTGAGAGCCTGCTTTCATGTTCACCACATCAGATAACCGTGTGGCCAAGCCGATGCTCTGCCCATCCAGTGCCCTGCTTGGTTCTGAGTGGCAGTGCTGCAGTACCATCACTGTGTTTGATCGCTGTCTCCCCAGCACCGGCCTGGGGCACTCTGTAGCTGCAGCACCGCGTGGCTGCAGGGCTACCACCAGCCTGTTTTTCTGACTGCCTTTTTTGGTTGTGTTTTTCTGATTTTAAACTAAGCATCATCTGGACCTCTCTCCCTCCTTGTCTCACTCCCTCTTTCCTTCCTCCCTTTCCAACTCCCAGTAGAAAAACAGCAGCTGACAATGAAAGAATCCCTATGGAGACAGGTGGGAGGGGCCCATTCCCAGCAAAGTGTTTTTCTATGTTGTGGAATATCAATGTATAAACTTCAGGAGGGTGGGGGAACAACTTTGGTGCAGAATATACAGGCTGCTTTTCTTGCACAACATGCCATTCTTGGTTGAGAGAACACGGTGTCTTGCCTGTCTCTGGCAACTTGGCCCTAAATCTAAACAGGAGAGAAAAGGAAAGGCAGTGTTTCAAAGAGGCAACAGTTAGGAGAGGGGGTCGGGAGAGAACTACTTCTCTTTTATTGATTTTGTGAAATTGTTTGAAGAATGATTCAGCATTTTGGGGTATAAACATAACAGCCCCGAATCGCTTTTCAATTAGGCGAATGTGCTTTCACTGAAAGGTTCGTTGTTGAAATTCAGTTTCCTTCTGTTCTTTCGGAGCCTCTTTAATCAGTGGCGATGTGACAGGAGGTACAGCCACCTCCCTGTCGCCTGCTTCTCCCCTTCCCAGTCTCTTCTGTGAGGCTGAGTCTCCTGGAAAACTGATGGGCAAAATTGTTCCTTAATTGGGGGGAAGGCAGTTCTATAAAGACAGGCACTGTCCAGAACAGAACCAATTGAAGTTCCAGAGTGCATGCTTTGCCCCAGTGAGGGCTCCTTCCAGCCAGAAATCCCAAGCAGCTGTGGATGGGTCAGAAGCAGGCATTTATTATAACATTGAAATTTGATGAATTTGGTTTCATTGTGTGTCCATTGTCAGGTCATGGCATGCAAATCCCTTTTAAAATACATGTAGTAATGAGTTCTCCACATAAACTGAACAGCCTAGGGTTTCAACAAAATACCTAATAAATGTTTCGTGGCTGCAGGAAAATGAAATTCCCATTTGCTTTCTTCTCGTGTGTTTATTTTAGGGTGTGCATACATGTGGGTGTCTTTACGAAGGGAGTTTCAAAAACTGATAGAAAATACACGTTATCTTTTAACCCAGTTTTCCCATGAACTTTCTGAAGTCCCCCAGGATGTGTGTTAAAGATGTAGCATTGTATCACCTGTTGTTGAATATTTATTGCAGTGGGTCATACAAATTTACCCTAATTATAAAATAGACTGTATTGCCCACAGGGCTAAGCGTGATTTAGAACTTGCTGTGGTTCGAGTTTGTTCCCCAGAAGTTCATGTGCTGGGAGCTTGGTCCTCAAGGTGATGTAGTTGAGCAGTAGGGCCTGGTGGGAGGCCCTGAGATCAGTTGGGCGTGTGTCCTCAGGAGAGCCTGTGGGATCCTGTCCCTCTGCCCCCGACTGGCAATGTGATCATTCTGTCCCACACAGGCTCCTGCCGTCCACCACCAGACCTCCCCAGAAGCCTCAGGTATTTCGTTATAGCAACAAAAAATGGACTAATACAGGGCTTATAACAACTTTAAGTTTGCTAACTTTAAAACCCATCAATCCGTACATAGGTTAAGATACCACCTCCATTAGAAGATTAACTGAAAAACGAAGAGCTGATTCTTCTTGCTGTTATTGATGCCCTTATAGTGGTCATATGTCTGTGCCTTCTCATTTTCATGGTGCTTTCTTATTAGTGATTTCCTTTTCTTCATAATAACCGTGCCTAAGACAATTTTATAGACAAAAAATATTGAGACTTACTTAAAAAATGGAGAATTTAAGTATCATCACTGCTTCCAGGCAAATATTGAGTGGCAAGGTTTCTAGCTCTAGGCTAGGCTCTGGGGATTCATGACAAATGAGACCCAGGCTGTGCCCCCTAGGAAGAGGCAACTAGGGAGCTGCAGTGGCCCCAACAACTCAGGATCTCTGGGCTCACCCACAGCTACCTCTGTGCTTTTTGGACAAATTAAATTTCTCTGCTTCCCCATCCATCAACAGGAAGCTACTGATATCCACTTTATATTTTCAGGTGAAAGGAAATATGTGAAAACACATAACAGTCCGTTAGTGAATGTTCTTATTTGTAGCCCCAGCCTTTTCTTCTTTCCCCATCTCACATCACCTTGCATCGTAGACACCACCCGTGGAACCCTCTGTCAGCCAGTCCAGACCTCACCCCGACTAGCTGGGAGACCGCAAACAAGACAGGAAACTGTGTGCCTTGGTTTCCTCATTTGTAAAGTGGGCATAAGAGTACTACTTACTGGGCTTTTATTGAGGATTTACAAGGATGAGTTAATGCATTTGAAGTACCTTAAACAGTTCCTAATGCAGAATAAGCATTCAACAAATGCTAGATATTATGAACTATAATGTTAGCTCTTCTCCTTTTAATTATAGGTGGCAGCTACGATTGTTTTCACTGTGTATCTGTTAAAAACATTTGAGTAAAATCTGAAGTGACCAGATTTTAAACCTGAAAGGTGAAGTGATGCTCTCCTGAGTCTCTGGACTGCATAAATCAGGGGGTTGGCAATTTGGTTTCTGATTTCTTGGCATTGACTGATCAACATTTGGTTCATTGGTGAGCATTTAAGAACCACCAGTGAGAGCGTAAGAAATTAGCAATCCTTCATACTGTCAGGAAGCATTGAGATGGAGCTGTCAGAGGCTGCGGGTGAATGCGTCATTGGATTGAGCCACTGAACCAGTTGGATTCTTTGTCTTTGATGGCATTCTTGGATAGAGTCCATTTAACTAGGAAGTAAAGACTCTGGTCAACTCATTTAATAGGAACAGACTTAGAAAAGCCTGTGTTAACCACTTAGACATATTGAAAATAGGAGACCATTAGTTATTTAGCTAAGTTCCTTTAAAAATAAATGGGAAAAATACTAGGACATAAAGTAATACATAACCTTGGAATTTAATATTCAACCTAAACCATATCTGCAAGGCATTAGAAAGATTTTCTTTCCTTCTTTTTGCTTTAATTCCTTGGAGTGATCATGTTTTCTGGATGCTGGGCTGGTAATGATGGTGAGGAGAAAAGAGAAACTCAACGTTTGGAATTGAGCTCAGTGACAAAATTCTAAACTTTATCGACTGTGCTTTATTCTTTTTTGAAGACTATCTTCCTCTGTGTTTTTCCTCTTCTTTTTTTTTTTTTATACGAACTTTGTCTGACTGACTATAACCTTTAAATAATTGGTAAACTGGAGTACCGAAACTGACATTAAAATCTACTGAAAAGACATGGAGGCAGGGAGCATTTTTCTAGAAAGCACTGGCCAGCCTGATGTCCCCTGTCTTGTGTTGTGTGTGGTATCTGTGTCTTCGAGCAACTGGCAACACCGTCAGTAGTGATATTAAAAATAATTCACCTCTACTCCTGTTAGTGCTAATGTAGTAATGAATCATCTCTAGGCTATGAAGTCATTGGCCCATTCCTGGGAACAGAAAGTCTTCCCACTGCAAGTGCTTCTCTGCCCAGCCATGTCTGCTCTTCCTCTCCCTCCCTCTGTTCCTGCTCACTGCAGCCATCCACACCCTGAGCCCACGGACTTTCGCCATGCCTGAACAGCCTTCTTCAGCCTTGGTCATCTGTCTGTCTTCAGGAACTAGTCCAAAACCAGCCCTCTGAAAAGATTTCCTTTACTCTTCCACTGCGTTCCGTCCAATTCAGGAGAACTTCATTGAGTGTTAGGTGCTGGAGATACCACCTTGAAGAAGGTGGGCGTGGCCTCTCCTCTCCAAGACTCTAGGGTGAAGCCGGGGTGAAGGCAAGGTCAGGCCTTGAGAGCCACTTGGCAGGTGCTACAATAGGGTGTTCAGGGTGCAATGGGAACTCAGGTAGGCACCTTGCCCAGTTTTTGCACTAATATCACCTGGTGCTGAATGTCTAGCGTGGCTGTAGTAGCTTCCAGGCAAACTGGCGTTTAATTTTATGCTGCCTCCCATTGTTCTCTTTCTTATCTGTTATTATCTCCCTGGCTGGCTGGTAACTACCTTGAGGGTAATGGCCTTTATTATATTTTATTTATTTTGTTTTGTTTTGGGCAGCCGGTTAAAATTTTACAGGGTCTTGCACAGCACTCTGTTGATGATAAATCCTCAGTAAACACTTAGTGATTTGCTTAGAACCTCTTCCCTTTGCTCCACTTTTGGCTTTGCATAGGGATGATGCCCCCTTGCTGCATTCCTTCAGGAGGCTTCTCTAATTGGAACATGGCTGGCACCTGAGCTGTGCTCGCTTGTGGGTAGAGAACCCTACCTGATGCTAGGTGATGCCTCCTGGCGCTTGGTTCCTGGGCAGCCACCTGGCTTCCTTCCACCACCATGTCCTTTCCTTCTCCACTTGCAGCAGTTTAATTATACCTACGCTCTCCAGGCACACATCTCCCACCATCACCCCCTTTTTTTTTGTATAGCCTCTAAAATGCTTACCTCTTTCTGGGACTGTTTTCCTAATGAGGGTGCAGCATAATTTAGAGGCTTAATTTTAGAAAACTATATGAAGCAGCAGACCCATAAAATGTTATGATTCACGACCACTTGTTTTGTTCTCATAATGCAACCTAAACTAAAAAGCCATTCATCAGAGCTATAAAAGCTGCTCATGGCTGTCTTTAGTATATCGTGTGGAGCATAATTCAGCCCACGGAGAGGCTAAAGATGGATTCATGGGGCCATTTGCCTTGGTGTACGTTAAAGGCCAGTAATTTTAAGCTGTGTAGAAGACCCTATTTCACTGTAAACCCTGGATTCTTTCTTAACCCCACTTAGTTTTCCTTTCCTTAATACCAATATATCTTCATTTATAGACTCTTCCTGCCCCCTGTAAATAATTGCAAAATGCTGACTCTCCCCTCATTCATAGTCTTGGTCTTGGCTACCTTCACCTTTTAAGGAGACTGGTGTGTGATGATGTGTTGCCTAGAAACCCAAAATGCTGAGTTACCTCCATGGAGAGAGGCCTTGGTCATCTATTATTACCTATAACAATGTCCTAGGAGAATCACTGTCTCTCCCCTCACAGCTCCCTAGAGGGTAAGTTACCAACAGCTTCCTCGAAGTGAATGAGGCAACAAAATGGTGGGCTTGCTAAGCTACGGTTTTATGCATTGTTATAATGGGAACATAGTAGCTTTGTTAACCCAGATTGCTAACTATAGTTTCTGCCTTCCTAAGCTAACATACCTCATGTTGTGATTTGTATTGAATACTGAAGTCTGACCTTTTGCATTTCTTTATACTCTTGTATTTAAGTCATCTCATTTTGAAACACACACACACACACACACACAAAATAATATTTTTGGAATTAAGGGCTCACATGTAGATGAACCTACTTGGCATCCTGACTTGGACACCTACTTGATTTTGCATCCTTAGGAAGGTTACTGAACAGCCGGAGCTGGGCTGGTCCAAATCTAGGAGCCAAGAGCTACTTCTGGGTCCCCTACATGGGTAGCAGGGGCCCAAGCACTTGGGACCATCCTCTGATGCTTTACCAGGTGCATTATCAGGGAGCTGGATTGCAAGTGGAGCCATCAGGCCTTGAACCAGCACCCATATGGGATACCAGCATCACAGGCGGTGGCTTTCCCACTGTGCCACAATACCCACCCCGATGCATGTTTTACTTTGTAAAGTTCAAATTACATTGTAAATAAAAGCACACCTATAGGATGAGCCAGTTATTTAACTCTGTGATTAAATGTCAGTGACCTGATGTTTTGTCTTTTTTCTTCACTTAGCTGTTCAAGATAGTATTATGACTTTGAACTTACCTTTTGCACATCAGTTGTTTAGCTGAAAAGTAAATTCTTCTTTGTGTTAAGAACTAAGCTGCTTTTTCATTGAAAACTGCTGTAGTTATAGACAGCTCTTGTATTTCCACTCTAAGTGTGCCTTGTACTGCATATTTGCCCTGGATCTGAAGATCCATCTTTTTTAGCAGACTCATTTTAAACTCCCAGAACTAAATGATTTCCTCGAAGAACAAGTTTCATTATTTGGCAGATGAAACTGGCAGTGGCCATTCAGAATCTTGAGCTGGGTAACAATGATTTTTAAAATCTCACCACCTTTGAAATAAATTTATGCATTATTTATAATAAAAGATTGCTAAAAAGGTTTTCCAAAGGAACAGTTGTTTTGAAAATATCTTTGCTCCTGCTCCCTTTTTAACAATCCATTTCCATTCAGGATATAAAAAATAGCATTTATCTTGCTGCTCCCTTTAAGTTCAAGTCTCATGGGTAAAAAAATATAAAAAGACCCTAGATTTAATCTTTTTTAAAAGATTTATTTATTTATTTGAGAGAGTTACAAAGAGAGAGAGAGAGAGAGAAATATCTTTCATCTGCTGGTTCACTCCTCAAATGGCCACCACAGCCAGGGCTGAGCCAGGACCAAGCCAAAGAGCCAGGAGCTTCATCTGGGTCTCCTATGTGGGTGGCAGGGGCCCAAGCACTTGGGCCATCTTCTGCTACTTTTCCCAGGCCATTATCAGGGAGCTGTATTGGACATGGAGTGGCCAGAACAGGAACTGGCATCCATATGGATGCCAGTGTCACATGTGGCAGGTTTACCCACTATGCCACAATGCCAGCCGCCCTAGAATTAATCTTGATGCTGGCTAAATGAATACTCATATTTTGTATGATTTATTTTTTATTGGGAATCCTGGGCCTTTCTTGTTCTGCAAAAGAGCAGCCCTCCCATGCTATGCAGAAGTTTGTTAGGACTATTCGGAACAGCTTGACGTGGCTATGGCCAAAGGTATTCCATGGCCCGTGTATTAGGAAGGCTCAGAGCCTGGTTTGTTGTGTAGCCCTTTTCCATAATGCTGGAGATAGATTCTGCCTTATACTTGGGTGGGCTTTCCCAATGTACTGGGAGTCCAATCCATTTATAGCTAACATTAGGTCAAGGCCAGAGGGGCCCTGGCCCTCACAGTTGTCATTAGTGAGCTCTTATTTCTATTCCATTGAGATTGTGAAATTGACAAACTGTCTAGGGGGATGTGCAGCTCTTTGCTGCCTGTTTTTGAGCAGGATGCATTAAGGATAAGTTACTTGTCATGGTGGAATTCTTCATCATTAATCACTGAGAGACCACATTCCTAGGTAAATAAGTAAACTCGTTGATAAAGCCACATCTTGATAGAAAATGGACCTTTTTGACATCGTCTCGCCTGCCAGCCTGGTCAGCGGTGCTGCTGCCCACTTGGAGCAAGCTGCCTCATTTAATTCTGATGATGGTGATGCACCATGGCTCTGTGAAGATCTGAGCCCTGGGTGCTGCAGGAGCCTTGCTTTGATTTGTATACAATATGAATAACCGTCGGTGTATTAGACGTGCTGTACTTTTTTTCATCTTCTGTGCCTACAGGGACTATATTACCTTATCAGGGTAAAGTTCATTCTGTAGGACTGATAATTAATCCCCTGTTTCTTTTCTTTTCCTGCTTTCTTATCTGGTGGCTGTGTTATACACAAATTCCAGCATTTTTCATCACTATGCCAAATAAAGCAATTTGGAGTTGCAAGCAATAAAAAGCTTATTTTTATAACCCCTCTAGAAAGAAAACTGCCCAGATTCCATTTTAGTGAAAAAAGGCCTTCCGTTGTGTGGCCACGCTCACATCTGCTCCCCAGTGTGGGGCTGGAAGAGTGGGAAGACAGTGTTGTCTCTGGGCTTCTGCTGTCTCAGGGAAAGTGGTGTGTGTGTGTGTGTGTGTGTGTGTGTGTGTGTGTGTGTGTTGAAGAAGTTATCCCTAACCAGTGTGTTCCCTGTGCATCCTGAGGTGTGTGTGCTGCACCTCTTGCTTTATAACTCCCACAACCCAGAACTAAGGTAGCCTGTACAGGTTATTAACTCAAGATTCACATCCTTAACTGGATAGCAAATGTTTTACTAATTGAGGCTTGTATTTAACTGGATTAAATCCAACAGCTTGATGTTAGCATGCAGTGCGGCCAAGGCTGTTGTCCTTTTATGAGAAGGGGCTTAGCTTTGTACAGCTGTGCAGTATGCAAGTCACGCACTTGTCCTAGGGTGCTGGCTTGCCATCATTTCATTTGGGGACAGGGGAACTTTGCAGCATGATGAGCTGGGTAGGAGCTAAATATTTCAGATGTAAGAAGGAATATTATTCTAATTAAACTGAATTTGGTGCCCATGGCAAAATATGTGCTTAATATATTGGGCTATGTGTGGAAAAATTACATGTATTCTCAGAAATTGATTCCTCTCCCCTCTTATCCTTCCTAAAAGGCTTTTGTCTTGGATATTGCTTACCATGGGGAATTACTTCCTGGACAGCACAGTAAAGTCTCTGAGGGTCATAACATTTCTTTAGCCTTGAATGTTTCTCTTCCTTGCAAGAATGGGGATAGTTCAAGCTTCCATAACATGTGAAACAAAAGAGTAGACTTCCTGAATTATCTTGTACAGAATCCGTGAGTTCTTAACCATTAGTCATTTGGAAAAGAAAAGCAATTGTAACATAAAGCACAAGAGTGCTTTAAAGAGTTCATGGAAAATGGACTCAAAGGCAAGCCTGTTTGGTTTAAAAAAAGCACTTTGAATTCTATGCAAAGGTTTTTGTAATATGTGTTTTCCACGAACTTTTTGAAGACCTCTTCATAGATCCTGACTATTCAGGAGATCAGGACTGAAGGAGGACTCTCCTCCTCTCTCAGCCAGAAACTTTTTTCTTCATTGGTCTTCGTAAAATATTTGATATGGGGTCCAAAATGTTAAATTTGTCTGATTTCACTTGATAACCCATTAACATCCATTAACTATGCCTAAAAAGTATTTTTGCTACCTGAAAGCCTCTATTTAATGATATTGTAATTAGAAATAAGAGCTAATTGGTCTAGTTTTCTAATTTGTAGATTGTTAAAGGTTCTTTTTGCTAAGGGCCTAGTGAGAGGCGGGTTGGGCGGCGTGGGGATGATATTCTTAGAGACAGAGTGTCTTGTTTGATGTTGGGCTTTGCCTGTATTCTAGAGGTCTCTGAGGGTCTGGTCCAACGTCATCTTGATTTCGGTGAGTCCCAAATCTGTATCTTTACCCTTGAGCTCACTTTGAAAATGTCATGCTGCCCGTCATTCAGCTAGTCAAATGAAGGCATCATCTGCTGCTCTTCCCTGTCCACGTCCCCCTGCCTCTGACCTTCCCAGACTTGGCCTCAGCATTTACCTTCATTCCCTTTACCCTTGTCCCAACAGTGATTCTGTGATCAAACAAGTCGCGTAAACTCTTCCTTTGAAATTCTAAGATCCTATCTTTCCTATTTATGACCACTGCTCCTCCCACCGTGGTTCAGGCCAGCATCCTCTTGTCTGCCAATGCTCCATTAACCTCTCAGCTTGTCTTTTGACTTTTGTAGTTTCCCGGATTCCCACCCTCATCACACACACAGCATTCAATTCATCTTAGAAACCTCTGTAGAACTCTGCCTGTTGTAAAGTGTTGTACATGGTACCTCTTTTACCTAGTTCAGCTACTTTGTTTCTCTTCAGCATTTACAGGATAAAGCCTGTATTTATTTCTGTAGCATTTAGCGCCCTCCACAGTAATGACAACGGTAAAGGCCCTCCCTCTTGCATCTTAACTCTCCTATTCCTTTCTCACATATTCGTGTGATCTTTATCATACCCCGTCCTTTATCCTAGTTATATGAAGACCTTTCTTATCTATCCTACTAAATCCTGATCAGCTAGAGGACATATTCTATTTCTTTAGCTTGCTTAGACCTACCACATATAATGATCTATGGCCAATAATAATTATAGTTAACATTTATTGAACATTTACTATGTGCTAGTTACTGTTCTAAGTTCTTTACAAATTTTTTTTCTCATTTTATCACAGGAGGCAGGTATTATTATTTCCATCTGTAACATTGCACATGGAATTCAAAGAGACGGAGAAGATCACTCATATGCCACATAATCAGACAAGGATTTATGGCAATCCATAGGGCATGGTGGGGAGGGGATTTTTAATAGAGAAGGGCAGTCATGAAACGGGGATGAGAATGAGGTGAGGGAGGGGCAGGAACTACAGGAATGGTAGAAAGATGCATGATGGCTCTAAGTATGATACCCAGGAGGAAAGAAACTGATAATGGGAATGAATGCTGTGTCCTCACAAGCTGTAGGGGAAGGAGTTCTGCAGAGCTTACCGCCCGGACCACTCAGTGTAGCACTAATGGCTTTGTACTCTTCCATTCCCTGTTGTTTGTCCATCCTTTCTCTGCAGCTGAACCCGAAGGTCCTTGAGGAAAGGGAATGGCACTTCCTGTTTTTTTGTAGTTTCAGCATTTATAGTAAGTGCATGATCAGTGTCAGTCGATGACTGTGGAGAAAGAAAGAAAGAAAAGTATTCCAACAGGCAGTCTCCCCTCCATTAGCAGAAAGCTTCTCCTGTGAACTGGGCATAAGGAGGGTATGCAAAGCCTCTCTGGAGCAGGAACTTTGTGATGGATTCGAGGGCTTCTTAGACTCCCTTCCTTTTCTGATTTGATCCCGGCGATGGATTGCTTCCACCTAGGGCTCCAAAAGGGGTGCAATGGGTGATGATAACTGTCATCTCTACTTGTGAAGACCTGCCTCCATTTTGACATTGACTGGAGTAGTCCCCGTAATTTCAGTGGTGGTTGTTGTTCTTATTAATGATGGCATCGTGCACAATCGGTTGTTAGTAAATGAAAGCAGAAAGCATACCTGGCTCTTTAGCATGCGTTTCAGGGAGCTGTGAGCCCTGTGTATTTTGTTGGGCCATAGCTTTCATCAAGTCGCTGGAACAACATTAGAGCTTGGTGACTGATCATGAGCTTTCAGGGTTTCAGTGCTGCATAACAATACTAATAGGTAAAACAAAACGCAGCACAACACTTGTCGCAGCCGAAGATGTTTCCGTGGCAGACATTGTGGTGGGGCATTGTGTTGCTGGTCAGCAATATGTTCCTGTCTACTCAAGCTGGCTATTGGCTACCAACTGTGAGATGTTTCCTTGCTGACAAGCCTCCCCCATTCTGTACTTTGCCCTCAGGCTTGCAATTTACTGGATGCAATCTTGTTGAGAAAATGTGGTCTTTATTAGTGCTCGGCACAGATCGACTTCTCTTTGTCCGCTTCTGCAGAGACGGTAGGATGCTTGGTGCAGGGAAGAAACGGGGGACAGATGACAGTATGAGGACAGGAGAGTGAGAGTTTTCAGGTGCTGGGAACCAGAACGCTGGCTTGGTACAGAGATGATTGGAGCATCAAGGGTGGAAATAGCTCGTTTGCACTCACAGAGCTTTTTGCTGCATTCCAATCAACAACTAATTGTCAAAGAAATATACTTGTCAATAAAAATGCATTAAGTTCATTCTAGCTATGGGCAAAAATAAAGAAACTGAAATGTAAAAGACAGTTCTTACTCTCCAGATGTTTATGATGTAATGAGAACACAAAACTGATGTCAATACCCCTCAAATCACCGTGGATATGTGTGACTTCACATATAATATTTTATTTTTCATTGTGAGGATGCATGCGTGTATTCTTGTGTGTATCTCTCTATCTGCCTCCACGTAGCTTTGTCTGTTAGCTTGGCTCTGTTTTATTGGTCTAATGTATTCTACAAAGAGATCTGTGAGTGGCATGCTGCAGCTACTTCTTTTCCTTCTCCCATATGCTGTCTCTCTAACAAATGCCCACACATGAGATTTTTTTCTCCTAATCCTGATGGTGCCTATTGTTTTAAGCAGTTCCTCGATTTATAGGTGCTACTGAGTAGATTTTTAAGCACAAATACAAATGCCTCATGAGTAGAAATTAAATCCCAGAGCGCCTGTAAAAAATATAAATCATAATCATTTAAAATAGTCATTCCATAAAGAACTGTAGAAATGCGAAATTAATAAATACTAGCATTAACATTAAATATTCACTGCCTGTTACTTCTGAAATGGTACAACAGCATCATTTTTTAATGATGGGTAATGATAAAACACATCAATTTTAAATAACCTGTTTTCTGTTTGCCTCTTTCTGAAGCTATGAGTTGGCAAGCTTGAAATTAAATACAAGTAATGGTAATAACTAAGCTTCTGCTAACTTTAGTCATGGAATAGACACTTCTCTCTCTTTTCTGGATGTTCTCTGGCCATTTGCAAAGAATATTAAATTGAAAATTGCTACTAATGGGATCAGCTTGGATTTAAAGCAAAAAACTACATCTCTGTTAGTGGAAAACAGGAAATGTAGAACCTTAAGTAGCAAGTGCACCATTATCCTCTAATGCATTCTTATTTGTCTCCTTATTAAGGCTCACTGGGTCCTCTCAGAATAGTTAAAATGAAGCTTTAGCTAAACACTCCTCCCTCCTCCCCTCAAGCCCCTCTAAAATCCCTTTAAAAACACCTTTATTTTAGTTATGCTTCACTTGTCTTTTTAATGAGTTACTTGCAAAATGCAAGAGTAGGATCAAAAAGCAAACAATTACAATATCTTGAATGTATAAGTCCCTTTGTTATCAAAGAGCTGTATATACCTTTTATCTCCTGTCTAATATGGTGTACAGATGTAATTGACATAGATTCTTGTCTCTATTCCATAGAATGGAACTGGTAAATGTCCTTAGATGGGGAAGAAAGGGTGAGGAGACGGCACCAGAGCTAAGAACTGAAAAATGATTTGAAAGTAACCAGGTGGCAGAGGATGCTGGATGATGGGGAGGATGAGGAAGCTGAAGAGGGAACAGGTTATTTTCACTGCATTCAGAAATAACTGCATCCCAGCAACCACAAGGGAGCTAAAGGGGCAGCATGATGCTGTTAGCAGTCCTGGTTCTGGACAGTGTGGGAATTTTGTGGAATTGAAAAGAAATGGGTTTTCCCCTAGTGTTTAATTGATAATCTGCCAAATCTTGAGCTGGTTAAGAAAATAGTAGATGCCCGTTTCAAGTGGTTGAAATGTGTTCTTGATTGAAGAGGAAGAATACCTGTTGGTTCAGCTGAAAACGTTGACAGCGCAGGAGGTTCTGGGGCAAATTCCTGGGAAGGGGGTATGTGGAGGAGCCAGGGCATGTGGGAAGAATCAAGACAGTGACCAAAGGGGAGCATTGGCAGTGAAAGTGTGACAGATCTGGGCGAGGCTGAAGATCTGCACTGCTGTTGCAATGGCTGGGTCTCTGGGCAGCTGCCTCACCTAAGAACTGCTGGTATTTACAGATGTCTGGAGCATCTAGCCCATAAAGAGAGGCATAATGAAGTTATTAATAACATGAGGACTACATACCATCAAAATCTCTTCCCGTGGATCTGCCTTCTTTATTTCACATGGAGGAACTGGTTATTGTTTCTCCCAGGCTTTTGTTGCTGCTATTGTCTTTTACTCCCCCAATTTTGAGGCACTACAAAGAACAGGAGTGGCTCTGACAGAAGCATTGCCAATGGCATTATGACCCTGGACCATTGTCAAGATTTTGTATTAACAAGTTGTGTGAGACGGAAATGGGGACAAGGGAAGAAGTAGACTTTTTAAAGCCCAGCCATTTTGTTTTTCAAGGGACAAATCTCCCTGGGCGATAACTACCAGATTGATGGGGATAGTGAAATGGCACTCAGAAAGGAGAACTGTTAGCACAGTGTGCTAGCAGAGCCTGATGCTCGTGCTTAAGCACCTGTGCCATTCCGTGATTCAGAGCAAGAAATATGAAACAAACCCCTGTTGTCTAAAGGGAACCTAGCAGGAATAGTCCCTGGGTTTCCATTTGAACAGAACTCCATTAAGAGATTACTAACTAAGAAGCACTAAGGTTTGTGGTTGAATAAGCAATTGAAATCAAACCCTAAAGCTCATCTAGATGAATTCACATGCTCCTCTCCCTGCAGAAGTTGGCTGGGATTACACACACCTTATGTCAATGTTTAAAAGCATGGGGAAGGGGATATGGTTTTCAGGGAGGAGAATACAAGGGTACTTCAAAAAGTTCATGGAAATTGAATTACAAGGGAAGTTTGTTTTAGTGCAGAAAAGTTGCAATCCATGACTAGTTTTTCTCATTAAATGCATTTTCCATGAAACTTTGAAGACCCCTCCTAGATTTTGAAGGCCTCTATGATTTATTGTGGCTGGGGACTTTTCTGTAGAGAACATAACTTCTATTAAATGGGTATAGTAACCACCGCTTTAGTCTATCAATGTGTATTTACTGTGACACTCCTTTGTCATGTGTTTTCAGAGATGGCGTTGAATTTGTCACAAGCTATAGCCATCTCATTCTTTCTCCAGGCAATGTTTTGATAAATGTTGATGAGTTTATAACTGTAAAACCAAATGACATTTATAGTGTGATACACGCTTTACCCATTGCATAATTATATCTAATGGCTTTGCATGTAGAAAGGCATTTACCATTTACTTTTGTGTAAAATGACAATCTAAACCCCCAGGCCTATTTTTTTTTAACACAAAGATAAAGACTTAATTAAAAACCAAACACAATTTATTTTTGTAACTGGCATTTAAGGTACCTAGTTCTTTGGTTAAATATGTGATAAAAATCATGATGCTTCTGGTAATAACAAAGATCAGTGAGTTTCATTTTTCCCTCTGTCTTTGAAACATTGGTGCACTCATTTTAATTATCAAACTGATATCCGGTATGACTTCTTGTTTCTCATTTCTAGTTAAAAGAGCTATTTTGAAATTTAGCACAGAATTGAATAATGTGTTCAGTTAATGAGGAGCATTTAAGAAATGTTTCTGAATTTAATATGATAGCAAAATGATAAGCCACCACTGTGGTAGAAATGCAGTGTTGCTTCAGGCCTGGGAGCTGAGATCCAGCAAAGTTTCACTTTGCTTTTTGCTTGTGTATTTTTTGTGTTCTGATAGCTAGTGTAGAGATGGCCATTGAGACTGGGGTCGGGGGCCGTGGGGGCAGTGTTTTTCATTGTCAAGTAGGCAACTTACAATAGAGCAAAACACTTTTATTTTTTAATCTTCACGGCAGAGATGAGCTTTTCGTATTCTGCTAGAATTTCTGCTATGTGTTCCTGAGGAACATGGCGGCTGGCTTTCGCGCAAACGAGCCTAGTGTAGTTGTGGGTTTATTTTTCTGGCCCGGTATCACCTACCCACCCAATGTTGAAGGCCTCTCATCTGCTCACCCATGAGCACAAGTTCAAGTTGCTCTCTGCCTGCCTTTCCATTGCCAAACTTTGTGATGTTGCTTTTTTTCTCCAGGAGATGAAACTCAATTGAAATAGGTCTCATAGAAATATTCTTATTTAAAGTTTCAATATTTCTGAAAAACATTATGAATATCATGATGAAGTCTGTTGCCTTCAAATTGAACTTACACTTCATGGGATGCTGGAGAGTTGAGAGTTTTTTGTTTGTTTGTTTGTTTCTTGAGGTTAAACTCATAATGATCTGGTTGTATACACTCTGTGTAGTTTTAAGTGATTTTTAAATTTTTTTTCTTTCATTTTAAAATATGAATCACAGTTGTTGATATGCACCGGAACATAATGAAGCCCAAGTAAACTATTTAATTACCAGGAAAAAAAGAAAGAAAAAATAAAGAAAATCTGTTCATCATGGTGAATAAGCTCAAAACACAGACTCTTTATAAAAATATTATTTATTTATCTGAAAGTCAGAGTTACACACAGAGAGAAGGAGAGGCAGAGAGAGAGAGGTCTTCATCCACTGGTTCACTCCCCAATTGGCCGCAACAGCCAGGGCTGCATCGATCGAAAGCCAGGAGCCAGAGCTTCCTCCAGGTCTTCCCACACTGTTGGCAGGGGCCTAAGGACTTGGGTCATCTTCCACTGCTTTCCAAGGCCACAGCAGTAACCTGGGTCAGAAGTGGAGCAGCCAGGACTCGAACCGGCACCCATATGGCATGGCAGCACTGCAGGCGGCAACCTTACCCACTACGCCACAAGCGCCGGCCCCCAGAGTAGACTCTTAACTGATTTTTTTTTATTTGACAGAGTTAGTGAGAGAGAGAAACAGAAAGGTCTTCCTTCCGTTGCTTCACCACCCAAATCTGGAGCTGCGCTGATCCAAAGCCAAAAGCCAGGTGCCTCTCCCTGTCCTCCCACACAGGTGCAGGGGCCCAAGCACCTGGGCCATCCTCCACTGCACTCCTGGGCCACAGCAGAGAGCTGGACTGGGAGAGGAGCAACCGGGACTAGAACCCGGCGCCCACATGGGATGCTGGTGCCGCAGGCAGAGGATTAACCAAGTGAGCCACGGCGCCGGCCCCCTCTTAACTGATTTTTGAGCTTGAATGCAAACTTTGGAGAAATATCATAGCTGAATGTAATCCTTTGGCTAGAAGGCTTAACAGAAATGAGAAATGCATCGACTACAATTAAAATGCAGGTTTGGGCCTCTTGCTTGTGTCTCAGGTCAGGATTTTAATAATGTATCTGTGCACTGTTTTCTTTTGCCTTTAACAGAATCATAGGGCAATAGTGTTTTTGCAAGTTCCTAAAAAAATCTATAATGAACCAGAAAAAGGGATGTTAAACTAACATTTAAGACCTTTCAGAGAGCCTTCAGAATTTATTGGAAGAAGCAACAGAGTAATTTTCTGTAGAAGAGTAGTTAGGAAGAATCATTTTCATGCTTTTAGTCTAGGACAGGTGGTATAGATTAATGTTGAATACATACAAAATCTATTGAGACTAATTAAAGATGCATATCCACATGGAATACCACATCTCAGTGGATCTTTGGCAGCCAATCCAACCAGCACATACAGTGTTTATACCAAGCATTTTTCAAATTTAGCCAAGAATAGCACCAGTGAAACTTCTGAGAATTCTTACGGAGTCTCTCTTGAGAGTTTGTACCTCCAGGAAGAAGCTTTTTCTTCAGTTCTTCTTGGAATAGAGAAGATTATAACTTGTGATCACCTATTATAGGGTGCAAATTTTATATATTGATAGGGAGTAGTGGTTGACTGTTTTGCCTAAAATCTTAGATGCACAACTTCAATTTAATTATTTGGCAAGGGCCTGCCCTGTGGCATAGCCAGTAAGGCCACCGTCTGCAGTGCCAGCATCCCATATGGGTGCTGGTTCAAGTCCCAGTTGCTCCACTTCCGATCCAGCTTTCTGCTGTGACCTAGGAAAGCAGTAGAAGATGGCCCAAGTCCTTGGGCCCCTGTGCCTGCGTGGGAGACCTGAAAGAAGACCCTGGCTCCTGACTTCAGATCGGCATAGCTCCGGCTGTTGTAGCCAACTGGGGAGTGAACCAGCGGATGGAAGACCTCTCTCTCTGTCTGTCTCTCTCTGCCTCTCCTTCTCTGTTTGTACTCTGACTTTCAAGTAAATAAATAAGCCTTTTAAAAAAATTATTTGGCAGTGACCATAGAGATACAAGTATATCTTGACCCTTTACTTCCTGGGAGGGCCTGCCTTTCTAGCCCATTTAAATGAAGTTGTCCAAAGAGTCTATCTCTGGTGCTTAACCCAGGAGAGCGAATTAACACAGCAGTCCCTTAGCCTCTGTCTCTCATCCAGGCTGGCTTAATACTCTTTGGTGACTTGATCATTTCTCACAAATGCTAATGAACAGTTCACTTTGACACTGTAGACAAACACAATCTGGTGGTTGTGTTCAGATGTTTTTCATACCTGCTAATGAATAAACTCCCAGTGGTTCACAGTTAGCTGAAGTAAGCACTGACTTGAGGTGTAGCCCAAATATGATTTATTAACTATGTCGTCAACCAAGTAGCCTAGCTTTAGAGAAACCAGAGTGTCTTCTTGAATTCTGGGATCAAATTCAGAAGGATATTTTAAATAAAGGAGTCTAGTAATCTTAGAGTATTCCACACCAAAAATTTTTATTGAGAATATACAGTCAGATAAGCATGCCTGTTTATCAGCTGGAAGAAGAGGTATCGACATTGCCTGTAAAGCCTTCTTTTTAATAAACAAGGACTTGAGCTTTGCTGGGCCATCAGCTACCCAGTCAGTAATGGGCTTCACAGAGGCTACCCTTTCCGTTCCTTTTCAGGTTTTAACCAATAAAGCAAAGCCTGTAGATGTAGCACACAGAAGGCCAAAATGTATTGAAAGAAAGGGGGGGGGGTGCCCAGAACTTATGGCAAACAGATTAATATTTATAGACATCAGCACTGGTCTCTTACCAACATTTATAACTCCAACAGTGGCAGATTGAGGGCTGAATCAACATTTTTTCCCCTCTGTAAAATAATAAATATGGTAAAGTAGCTCTCAGAACTGCCTTTATCATAGGGATAAATCAGGACAGTTTGTGTTGCAAGAGAGACTTAAAACTTATAAATATGTTGCCCTTTAGGCTACTATTCATCAAAGTGTCTGATATGAAATCTAGACTAAAGGCTTTTGTTATTGTGTGTCTGCTTATTCTCTTTTAGAAGTATAAATTGGAAAGAGTGCTGTCATTTTGGTCATACTGGCCTGCTGTGCTGCTTAAATGCATGTCCCTTTTGGGATGTATTTGAAGAGAAGGAAATAGTGGGAGTTGACGACTGCACACTTTTACACAAATCCTCTTCATCGCCTAAACCTTCCTCGCAGAAGGCATAATTTCCAGGAGGAAAAATACAGCAAATAACTGCTTGACAAATGACCTATTTTGGTGCAGTCAAGTTTCTTTCTAAGACACTGGAGAAGAGAAGTTGTTCCTTAAAAGCCTCATCAAGTCCAGGGGGACCTAACTTTTCTTGTTGGTACACCAGTCCAAATGTGTACAAATGGGCATGGCTTAAGATTCTTCCAGGTCACAGAGGGGACCCATACTAGGCTAGCAACAGAAGACTCGATAGGTATTAATTATTGCATTGGAAATCTCACACTACTTTGCAATTCTGAATCTGAATTTCCTAGCTTCTGAGATCTGGAATCAGAGTTGAGGCTCCAGTCCTGCCCTCCACTCCCCCTGGGCACCTTTAAATGTTGAATCACATATGGTGTGTGGAATCACCTGCCGTTTGGAGGCCCCCACAGAGTATGTACTAAGCAGTTTTCCTTTTTTAATGTGTAGTACAGCTCCTAGTTTTCAAGAATAACTAATTGGGAGCATAAACCTCACTTTGCCCTTGAATGGTTTGCAATTTAGGAGACCTGAATAACGGAAATGGAGGGCCTACAAAGAAGGCACTGAAGCGTGCTGCCGTTTGAGAATTTGCCCACTTGGCTTGGGTAAGCGGCTGATGTAGAATGGCTCTGGGAAGAAACGGCAGGTTCTCTCAGGTCTGCGGCTTATTTCGGAGGGCAGTGTGGGGGAATTTAGAGAGTTGGGGAGCACTCACCACCACTTGGGATCCCCATCCTGCCTTACCAGGTTTCACAGGAGCACGCGTGGGCTCCTGGGTTGGTTGAGATTTGCTTGAATGCCAGCATGTGGGTAGTACCTAAACCCTGAGGCTGAAGTCGCATCCGGCTGCACTCAGGCATGGGGATAGTCATTCTTGGGCGTCCACTCTAGAAGCCAGAGAAATACTTTGAACTACAGAGTTCATAAAAACACACCAGGCCCTCTCTGACACCCAGGCATCTCTACCTCCTGCTGGTTGGTGCAGCCAACCAGAACGAGGCAGTGTGGTGATGTCAGGCTCTACCTGGCGGAGGACTGAAAGATCGCGCCTCCGCAGCCCTGCTTGTTCTGCCGAGGTGGTGGCAGTTTGACTTGCCAAGTCAAATTTCTTGTACTCTGTACAAGTCAGAATGCCCAGCCTTATCACTGGCAACTGACTCTAAAGAGGGGCTCAGGAACGGGAGAGCACAGGTTTTCTCTTTATCAGATGCCTTTAAAGCCGCTTCACAGCACATCCCTGTGATTGCTAACACCATTATGAAGATTGACAGTTTCATCAAGAAAGCAAAGAAGAAAATCTGCAGACAATAAATGGAGGCAGTGCTGGGCCCTGCTCTGGTTACCCTCAATAGTGCTTCCAGAGCACTGGGCTGGGGGCTGGGCGTCCTTCCCTCTGCTGAGACCTGGGGTTTTTATTTCACTGAACGCAGAGTTGGAGGTCTTGGGTGGCCGTGTTCTAGCACGTGGAGGTAACTTTAAGTCTTCCTAAGGATGGGGCTTGAGAGTTTATGGAGACAGACTTGGTGATGGTGCCGAGCATCTTTTTTTTTTTTTTTTTTTTCTCCTATGAAGAGGATGATCTAAGAACAAGCCTCCAGGGTTTTCCAGCAGTGTTTCCACCCCTCCAACTGAAATACCTGCCCCTTAGTGGTAAATAATTTTAGTGAAGTGGCGGGACCAGGGGGGCTTAAATGTAAAAGTCAAGAGTGAATTCAAAGGATATAGAATGTCTCCGAATTGTTAGCAGTTATCTACAGCTAACAAACCTGCATGCCAGCTCTTTACCCCAAGCCAGCTGCCTCCCCAATGTGTGGGGGTGTTGGCTGCAAGGCCAGCGGGGAGATTGGTGCAGTGCCACCCTGTCTACTCCCGGAGACACGATTCTTAGCAGAGACTTCGCCGAGGATGGTTCCGTGTCCCCATCTGCAGAAGGTGGCAGCTGTGTGAAGCCACCGCTTCTCTGAGCTTGCCGTGTGTGGATGGTCCATCCTGGGGAGCAGAGAGCCCTTCTCCCTCACACAGTCACCCTCATTGGCTCATCTGTGTCCCAGTGAGACTTGAATTCAGCCCAGAGAATGTGTCACAGGTATGATTCTGACTGCCAAGGGGCTGTTCCTACAGCTTGCTTCTCTAGAAAGTGTCCTGGGAGAATTAAATGGACCACCCACTCACGTTGCCTTGTAACCATCACATCCTGGCAAGGAGCCCAAAGGGTTAATTGGCTTCTTCACTAAGGAGACTTTTGTCAAAGAAAGCAATTTTAGGTTACTTTGTGTAGTAGCCAGGGAAATGCACAGAAAGGGGTGGAATGTGTTTCTGTTGTGCAGATAACCTACATACTGCTTTAGAAATGTGTGATTTCCAGCGTGTGCTAAAATAAGAAGTGCTTGTTTGATTTATCTCCCACAATGGTATGGCATTCTCTTCCTAAGTGGCGTTTCATTCGCAAGCCAGGCACTGTAAATTTGAACTGAATATGTAAGTAAATATCCCTCAAGGAGATAGCATACTGGCTGGCCTCATCTGAGACTATGCTACTAAAAATGAAGCTCTTGGTTTTTTTTTTTTTGGAAAAGCCTCAGCACCTGAAATGCATTAGTATCCAAAAGAGGGCATGGTGCACCAGCCAGCCAAGCAGGCTGAAAGTTAGTCTGAGCTGTAATAACAGAGAGTCGCCTACAGATAAAGTCGTGTTTGGGTTCTGTCTTCTCTGTTTGCCCCCAAGCACGCACACGTACATTCAATCCATTGGAACTCTGCTTTGAACTTTCATGTTTGGGCACATTGTCTCTGTGCATGGCAGCTTGGTGCGTGATAGTTTCTACTGTAGCATCTTTGCATGGCAGGGACAAAGACAGTGACAGTGTTTTATCAAGTCCTAACAAGATTGCCTCTGTGCATAATTGTTAAACTAAAGGGCTGTCGAGCCACTGATGTGGAACAGACAAGAAGCTTAAAGAATAGAGAAAACCCATAATTGTAGAGCAACTTGTATTCTGATTTATTATTTATCACATCATGGTTAAAACAATTTCCTGCAGTTTTGTGTATTTTTAATATTATTTTGACATTGAATTTTCACCTAGTGCAAAGACAGGTTTCAGAACTTTTTAAACATTTATGTATGCAGGTAGTTAAGGGGGAAAATCCCTTTTTTATTAAGATACAGAATGCATGTTTATCAAAATTCATCTCAGATTCCATTTAGAAATATAGATATCTTGGGTTTGAAAGAGCTTACTGAGCTGTAAAGAATGACAGATATTACTGACAGAACAAAGTTATGAATGATAAAAGAACTCAGGCAATGTTTATGCTCATGTGGCTATAAATTAACTAGGAGAAGAAAGTCCTGTTCACTGGTTGGCATAGAACAAGCATTAAGCTGGTAACTGTAGAAGATGCTACTTCATGTACCTGGTGGCTTGCTTCCTGGGGAGGAACTGATTGAGCACCTGTGGTGCAGTCCCAGCGTGGCTGAGAGCCTGCCACCATCTCTGGGTTCTCACTGTTTGCAGTGTGCAGACGGAGTGTTCAAGCAGGTCACAGGCAGGGTGCTACGTGAGTCCTGCCCAGAGAGCCCAGCTGAAAAAGTCATAATACTCTAGGAAAATTGGGAGTTGTGTTAGTTTAGAGTTCAAAAATATTGCATCTCACTGCTATGAGCTGTATTTACCAAAGTCACACTATAGAATAGAGCCCAATATTAAGACATAGCTGACTAATATTTCCTTTATGTTAAGCCCATTCCATGGAATAAATGATTCGACCCAGCCCCTCTGTCAGTTAATGGCACACCGAATGCTAGCCAGGGGAGGCCGTCCCTCTGGATCTGTGTGTCTCACCTCTTACCACAGTGGATCTCTAACTCAGGGGGTCTCAGAATCGCCTGGAAAGCTTGCTAAACCAAATGCTGGGATCCACTCCTACAGGTACTGATTCAGTAGATCAGGAAGGGGGCCTGAGAACTTGCATGCTTACCAAGTTTCCTCACGATATGAGGCTGTGATCCAAAGATGGCCATTTGGGGACCTAGTTACCAAAAATCAGTTTCATTGGTTCACAAACTACCTCAAAGAAAAGGCCTAGACCTCATGGCAGAAGATTGGTAATTAATGTGTAGATACATGTTTTCAATTAAAAATGCATGTAGCTCTATTCATTCTTTTAATGATCTCCCACCATAGGTCTTTCTTTTTGTTTGACCTAATGAACTGCTAGTCCCAAATACCTCTTGATGATATGACCTGTGCTGTAGAGTAGGGTTTGCACTTTTGACACAGATAGTCTACTCAGTGGTGGAGGCAAGAAGCCTTTCCATGATTTGGTGACAGAGGAGCTCTGGATCAGGTAGGAATGTAATGGATGAAACACATTTTCCTTGTGGACAGAAACAGGGCCAAATGGCTGGGTAATGAGAAGAGGAGCCTAAGGGGAATACCACAGGAGGATGGGCCAGGATGCCCACATAGCTGAGAAGCTGGAGACCTGAGGTGGAGAGCCAGCTACAGTTCTAGCCACTGGGGGAAAAGCCATGAACAAAACACATAGATTCCTTCCCAGGTACAGTTTAGAATCATATTTTTTTTCTCCCCTCATGAGAAAAGAGGAAATTTCAGTATTGGTATTGAATTCCTAAAAACAGGATGTTAGGATGCCTTGGTTTTTCTAAACAGACAGAACACTGTTCCCCTGTTTTAAGTATATTTGGGAAGGGGTGAAGGGAGGTGGAAGGGGAGAGGCAGTCTAGTATACTTATTTCAAGAGCAAACACAGTCTGATGAATGCCTTGGATTGTTCTTGATGCCAGCTGACTTTTCAGCACTCATTAATGGCTTCCGTGTGTGCACAGTCTTCCAAAGGCATGGAGAGAAACCATCATGCACTTAACCTCCATGGCATTGCTGTGTGGTATCCGGGCCCAATGTCCCCACCCCATTCCAGTGTGTCCTCATTTGTAAGTGTGGGAAAGAGCACAGAGAAACCATCATTATCAAATCAGAGCTGGTGTTTATCGAACCCCCATAATGTCAGGCAGTAGACATGAGTGATGTCTCATTCAAGCCCCACATCCATCTTCCGCAATGGTTCTTAACATTTCCTTTTCGATAGATGACAGAACGGAGGCTTAGGCTATATGACTTATGTAAGGTCACAAATCTTACACCAGCTGAAAGAGGATTTGCGCCTCGATCCATCTGCTTCCATGATCAGAGCTCACACCGTTACCACAAATATCCTTGTACAGCTGCTTTCATTGTGTTGGTGGAAAAGCTAGGGCTCTGAACCCTTCACTTAGCAGAAGATGTTTGTGGTCTTGAGATAGGCTGCACCTGTCCTTGGTCACCACAATAGATGACAAAGATGGAAGTGACTATTTTAGAACTGAATGTGCCATCCATTAGCCCATAGAAAGGAAACATTTTTGAATGTTTGTTTTTTTCTAATTGTGTGTGTAAAGTAAAGTGATTGGACAAACAGTCCTCTCCTGCCTGGTAATCTGCTATAAATCAACCTTCAGATGTTAATAAAACAAGTCAAGACTGACAAAGGAAGTTCCATTTGTATTTTAAACTCCCAATTCATCAGGGTCTCCTCCTTCAGATCTTCTGTGAGAGTGTCCTTGGTCTTAATGTAGCTGGAAGATAAAACGCAGATAAAAGAGCCATTGTCTCAGAAGAGCATTAATAAAAAATGAATGTTGATCCTAATTGAGTAGTATTTAAACATACAGGGTGGAGGCAGCGGTCTACAGGGAAACTCCAAGTCCGTTAGAATATGACTGTATCTCATCTCCCTCTTAGTGCAGTGCCCTCACCACCCAGCTGCCGTAAGAGCATAAACTGACACACTGGAATTAGAAGAGATATATATAGGCCTCGCACTAGTGCAGATTCGCAGCTCTCTTGCTATTGTTCTTATTTTGAAACAATGGACTACTCCTCTCTCCGTCTTTTCCTAGAATCTGTTTCTAAAATGCTCAGTTGATTCATTTTCTCTTCTTTCCATTTTCTGCCTGTTTACCATAGTTACTGATAACTTAGTTCTCTTTCACTTTTTTATGGCATATATAACAGCATGGCTTCCCAATGCTCATAAGTAGAACAATAATATTGAGAATAGTAGGATTGGGAGCCGGCGCCGTGGCTCAATAGGCTAATCCTCCACCTTGCGGCGCCGGCACACCGGGTTCTAGTCCCGGTTGGGGCGCCGGATTCTGTCCCGGTTGCCCCTCTTCCAGGCCAGCTCTCTGCTATGGCCAGGGAGTGCAGTGGAGGATGGCCCAGGTGCTTGGGCCCTGCACCCCATGGGAGACCAGGAAAAGCACCTGGCTCCTGGCTCCTGCCAGGATCAGCGCGGTGCGCCGGCTGCAGCGGCGGCCATTGGAGGGTGAACCAGCGGCAAAGGAAGACCTTTCTCTCTCTGTCTCTCTCTCTCACTGTCCACTCTGCCTGTCAAAAAAAAAAAAAAAAAAAAAAAAGAGAATAGTAGGATTGGATTATAAACTCAAGAAGAAAATAAATAAATATCCCTGAGTGCACACTGAAAAAGCAAGAAATTGTTGAACAAATAAATAAATGGAAGGAAAAGAAAGCTGTTTTTTAAAAGAAAGAATTTCAATTAAAGGAATGAGGGAAATAAAATTACCACTTGAGCCCCATAATAGTAATTGCTGCAGGCAAGATCCATCAGTGAAGGCTAAAATTAATGAGTGCAGGTAAGAAACAAGATCATTGTGTGGTCTCCAAGTATCTCCCCCAGAATATTTATTAATTACTGTGGTGGTTTTGGCATATATGTGTATCTGCAATGTCTTTGATACTTGTCTCCCCAAGAAGTGACGCCTAACTGCCCCCCTTCACTCTGTGAGCATGGGCTGGACTTCAGTGACTCCAACTCCAGTGAACAGAGTCTGGAAAGTGAGGAATCTTGGAATGTATCACCTTAACCAAGTGGTCAAGGTTAATATCGCCAGAAATAAGAAACTGATGTCATGTACTCTATGACAGGAGTGGCTCATCACCTCCCTGGCATTCTTCCCTAAAAGCATAATATCTAGAGCACAGTAAAGCTTAGATAAAGGAATCCTAAAATTAGGGGCCGGCAGTGTGGCATAGCAGGTTAAGCTGCTGCCTGCAATGCCAGCATCCCGTATAGGTGCTGGTTTATTGTCCCAGCTGTTCCACTTCTGATCCGGCTCCCTGTTAATGCATTTGAGAAGGCAGCAGAAGGATGACCCAAATATTTGGGTCCCTGCACCCATACAGAGTTCCAGGCTCCTGGCTTTGGCCTGGCCCAGCCCTGGCAGTTGCAGCCATTGGGAAGTAAATCAGGTGGAAGATGTCTCTGTCTCTCCATCTTTCTTTAAATCTGGCTTTCAAATAAATAAAATAAGTCTTAAAAAAAGAGGAATTCTAAAATTAACCCTCTTATATTCATTCATTAGTTCATGAATTCAAAAAATATTTCTTACCAGGCATCATAGGAACCCTGTGGAAATGGTAGAGGCATGTGCTCTCGTGTGCAGCGCTTGGGACACTATGGAGTTGGGAGGGAATATTTGGCCTTCACTGTTTTTATTGTTGTCCCAGCCTGGTGAAACATGTAGAGGCTCGAACAAATACTAAAATAGGATGAATGGGGTGCTTACGGGATCACGCAGGAGAGGCACCTAACCTGGTTAGGGGAGACCAGGAAAGAGTCCCTGATCATCTTTACTATGAGCAGTCCTATTGTGTAATCCTTCAGCTAAAGTATATTCAGTGTTTTCCATGGGAAGGAGGTACTATGCTTAAATTTTGAGGTTGATTTCATCCTCTTAGATTCCAAAATCCATAGGAATAAGCACTTTAAAAGAGGAATAGTGTTAGAGGTGTGTGTGTGTGTGCGCGCACCTTTGATCCTAGGTAATACTACAGAGTTTATGTGTGGAGTAAAAGGGTTCACTTATCTTTTGCAGATGGAATCATCTTTTTTTGGAGTTTTTTATTTAGCAGCCAAAAAATTGTAATGAATTATAATAGAAGCTGATGTGGTTTTTTTAAAAAACTGAATAGTAAAAAATATATTATTGGAGTGAATGAAAATATGATATTAAAAACTGATGTCTAAAAATGCTGAAACCAGAATAAATATTTATACAAAAATATTTTATTGTGGCATTTTTAGGAACAAACACTTGGAAACAATGCAAATATATAACAAGAGGGGGATAGGGAAATTCTGTTATACCTGTATGATAGACTATAATGTACTCATTAAAATTATGAAATTTATATATGTGAATACATATATACACATGAATATACACATCATATGTGGAAAGAAAAAAAGGAGTACACTAAGATATTAGTAATAATATCTTAGAGCTGCAGGCATGTGGGATTTTTTATACTTTTTGCTTTTTCTACAATAAGAATGTATGATTTTTAGGCTGAAACATTTATTTGTTTAATTTTGAGAGGCCCTAGGACTCTTAACGAACAGGTTGAATAGCAGGAACTTTAATTAAAATGGGACTCTTATTAGAGCTCAGGAAAAATAGCCCACCTCTTCTTAGGAGCATAAATAATAATTTTATATTAGCTCATTTTTGTGCACCATTTCTCAAGATGTTTTCCAAATGACATGTTTGATGGTTTTATGTGATAAGAAAAAAACATCGTGTTCATAAAAAGTATACCCTTGTGACATTTAGCCTGTCTTGTGGTTCCTTTGTTATTGCTTGTGCATCTCAAGCATTGTAAAGTATTTGGTATGTGTAGCACAAGGTGAACACTATATGGCAAAACCCTAAAAGATACTGATGGTCACATTAAAATTGATTACAGCATAGTAAACAAACTCACCCTCCACCGCTATCACTGGGCACTCTCATGTGGCCATTTGACCTGTTGTCAGCAACTGTGCCTGTCATTATTCTGAAAATTTTGGCCAGATCTAGGCCACTCAGGCCATCAGACATGAGACCCACTGGTGTAGGAGGATCTATCTGATCTGTTAGGCTCAGGTAACAAGTCAGGGAAGGGAACTGTTCTTGGGGTGCTGACTCCTGCATACCAGGCTTATTCTTTGGGCATGTGTCATTAGAGGCTGGCTGTTGTGGGATTCAGCCAGAGAGGTCAGCCCACGCCATTAAAGCAAGGGGGTGAAGAGGAGCCATCATGTTAGAGATGGATCAGATGATGGAGAAGCAAGATAAGTGTGTAAGGTGTCCGAGCTTGGGACAGGACTGAATGCATGGGTGCCTGGAACTAAGCTGGAATAAGCTGGGAAGGCTTCATGCCTATGGGAATAGGAGGTGATGATACAGAAGAGGGCAGGTGATCCTTGGATGACAAGGTTTCTGCTTGTATAATCTTCTGAGCAGTGATTCCTGTAGCTCCACTTGGGCTATATTATGCCTTGAAGGGGCAGACTCCTAACAGATAGATTGAAGCCCTAGACCTTCTTTGTTCTGTATATAGAGCAACTCTTTATTTGAAAAAAAAAAAAAAGATCAAGTTAGAATATTGACTTACATGTTTTTTAAAAAAAAGCTCTTTCTAATGTACCTATAGCTGCCATTTGCTTTTCTTAATCCATTGAACTACAAGCATCCAAAAAATAAAAATGACTATATTACTTATCTATATATTCCCCCAAACTAGGACTCTTACCACGTGGAAAATGGATGAAGAAAACAGAAACAGAAAGCATACGTGAAACACATCTCCTTCAATTTATTTAGCAGGCACTTGGCTCCAAAGAACTCAAATATCTTATTGATTGTGGTAACACGTTGTAATAAAAGTATAGCTTAGCCTCTTGGCCCTAGTGTCCATGAACAGACTCACCAGAGAGGGGATTGGACCCTGGGCCTGCTTCTGAGCCGCACTGCATTGTATGGCCTGGACCTTAAAGAGACTGTTGAGATCAGACGAAGCTGGTTGGAGAGTAGGTCAGGAAACAAAACTGGTGACACGGTGCATCTCTTTGACCTGTTCACAGGCCTTTCATTGAGCCTTGTTTGCCATGCTTTTCTTGTGGTTTGTGACAGATAAGAACTGTATTGATTCCCAGCATCTGCTGGCTGTAACCTTTGAAAGGGCAGGCAATGCATCACCACAGAATTTTATCTATCAATATCGGAGTAATAGAAAGACAGGGATGACATCTAATCACAACACTGCTGGCAGATCATAAATCTGAGCTGATCTGTTACTAGTAATGGGCAGTAGGAAAAAAGGGACATGGATGAACATCTGGATAAAGTCAGGGGTACCTTTAGATGGAGAAGATGCGATTTGGCCATGAGAAAACCCCTACTGGGCATGGTCACCTTCACGGAGGCCTGAGCAGTGGAAGAACTTGCCCACATTTATGTAGTGAGGAAGAGGAAGAGCCCCTTCTCCGTGCCTCAGTTTCCTCACCTGTAACATAGATAGGGTGATACCTTACAGCTGGTGAGGGATTCAGGAAGGTGATCTGCGCCAACTCTCAAAGTGTGGTTCTTGGGTCCGCAACCCGGCCACCAACTGAGAATTCCTCCCAGCACCTGATGTGGTAGAAACACTGGGTGGAGGCCCAGCCAGCAAGCCTGCCAAGTGACTCTCATGCAGATCACATGGTGCCCGGGAGAGCTAGCGGTCCAAGAAGCAGCATTGAATTGGTGTTTTTATTTCTGTTACTTGGTCCTACCACACACACTAATAATCTATTCTGTGTAGAACCCTCCATCCCCTATATGTATTTTCATTCACAGATCAATTAGGAACACTAAACATTTTTCATGGATACTCACTTTTGATGTTTAAACAATATCATAGATTTAGAAATACTAATTCCCAGGTTCCTTGGGTTTAGAAGGCTGGAAGATGCCAGCATTCGAGAGGTTAAGGTTCTCATGTGTGGTTTGGACATATTTAGTGCTTTTGACATGTTGGGAAGCTTCCAGCCTGGACAGTGAATAGTGTTACAATTTAATAACATAAATGGAGTCTGTCTGATTCTGCAAAGAAACAGCCTTCCTTGGGGCCCAGAATATATAGTCCCTTCTGCAGTTACACTCACAGTATTTTTAATCATTTCATGTTTTTATTATATCCCAAGTACAAGGTGCTACAAAGAGTCCCTGGTGCTGGCAGTCACTCAGAAATTGACAAATCTAAAAAGTGAAAAGAACAGCAAGTAGCCCATTAGGGGTTTTCTTTTTTTGTTTTCTTTATTTAAAAAAAAAAAACTTTTTTAAAAAGGAAAACTGCCTTATAATGTTGGAAGGGTTGATTTTGGCATCTTTACATGAAAAGTAGTGGTAATAAAGTTTCTCAATTGTTGGTGCTTTTTTTCCTGCAGAAATGATGGCTGTGCACAACTGTGGGGGTTTAACTGTGTTTCCATGAAGTCCGTATTTCACATTCTCAATGTGACAAGCATGACTGCCCATAAACCTCACGACTTTTTTAAGAGACTAAACTCAGAACATTATTCTCTCTGAAACTGCACTTTCGTAACCCAGCAGAAAACTGTCGGGAGATCTGCTGCCCTTGCAGTAAGGGCATCTGGATACACCAGTGGGTATAAAACGCTCTGATAGCTTTCAGATGGGAACAGATTTGTTAGAGGAGTAAAGTGGGAACCAGTTGCAATCACCCTATGTTCAGGAACAGGAAGACTAGCAACTAGAACATGGCAGTGACCATTTAGCGGCTCCTACCATGCCACACCACACTCCATCCTCCCCCCAGAAAAAGCCTATTAGGAAACTCCAGAGGAGTTTTGAAGTTCCAGGTACAGTACATAAAATGTCAGCATGGTGGGAAGGAACCTCCCCAAAGTGAGATTCTTAGTCTTGGGTAGGTCCTGGGCTTTCAAGCTAAGTGTTATTTTCTCCCGTGAGCAGCTGCAAAGGATGCCGGTAGCCTGCATCCAAATGGCAAGACAGTCACTGCAGCAGCTGAGACAAAGCGAGTGGTCCAGGCCGATCCGTGGGTGCTCATCAACAGGCTGTGGAACTGGCAACATGGTTGTTGACCTTTGCTTCCCCTGAGCTCTTCCTAAGCTTGAATTTTTCTGCCTCAAGCTTAAGACTTTCATTGTTTCTCTTAAAGTTCTGTTTATGCCGTTACCTATATACTTGAAAGTCAGAGTAACACAGAGAGAAGGAGAGGCAAAGAGAGAGAAAGGTCTTCCATCTGCTGGTTCACTCCCTATTGGCCACAATGGCTGGAGCTGTGCCAATACAAAGCCGGGAGCCAGGAGCTTCTTCCGGGTCTCCCACGTGGGGGCAGGGGCCCAAGGACTTGGGCCATCTTCCACAGCAGAGAGCTAGATCGGAAGGGAGCATCTGGGACTCAAACTGGCGCGCATATGGGATGCCGGCACTGAAGGTAGTGGTTTTACCTGCTACGCCACAGTGCCAGCCCCGTTGCCTATATTTTTGCAGCAAACATTGCTAGAAAGAGTGAAAAGACCTGTTGTAATGGGTAGGATAGCCTATTTTTTTCCTCCCTTCAAATCATGTGATTGAATTTCATCACTTTTCTAATAAACCTCAGCAGCCTCTTTTCAGGCTTCATCTTGGACCACTTGCTTTATTTTCCCTCTCTGTTGTTTTTGTCTTCACTGGCTTAACACTCAGGAATACAGAACAGCACAGTAAAGCCAAATAAGCAAAAATGTAACTAGTGTACTACAGCATGGGAACTGACAAACCCCACTAAGTGTGACAGTGCTGGCTAGAAGTGGTTGTTTTTGCAGCTAAATGCAGAATAATCTATTTGCTTTGGTCACAGTCAGCTAGCTGCTTTGGGAGAAAATTTGTCATCTGTGCAGTGTTTGTTGTGTGGCACTTGAGGTAGAATACTGGATTCTCATTCCTGTTGACTTTCTGAATGAGCCACAACAGTTTATCTTCATGCAAACCTGAAGTTTTAAAAATCTGTTTCCAAGCATACTACTTCCCGAAAATTGACCTCACTTGGGAGCAAGGGTTCATGGCCTTGTTTATCCTGAGACTCTCCGAGATTCTCCAGTTTCCTTGAAACAAGTTGTCTAGGAACGCACACGCTTCTAACACTTCCTCAGTTAAGCCATTAGTCTCATGTGTGATCACAGCACTTCTTGAGAGAAAGCTTCGATTACTGTTCAGTAGGTAAGAGCTTCTCAAACGTGAATGTGCCAGGGATGACCTGCATCCCTTGTGAAAATGCAGATTGGACTTCGTTGGTGTGGGTTTGATAGTGTGCGTTTTTAACACTCTCCCGGGGGTTGTCAAAACTGCTGGTCAGTCATACTGAAAAGCAAGGCTCCAGAGGAAGATGTGGAGGGCAGGTCTCCTAATAGCATTTGTGGTACACGGATACCACAGAAAAGCCACAGTAGTGAACAACAGGAGGGACAAGATTGTTTGTGTCCTTTATGTTCTGATTTCTTTTTAAGTCTTTTTTTTTTAATTTATTATATTGATTTACTTGAGATACAGAGTTACAGACAGAGGGAGAGACTGAGAGAGAGGTTTTCCATCCGCTGGTTCACTCCCCAAATGGCTGCAATGGCTGAAGCTGGGTTGATCCAAAGCCAAAAGCCAGGAGCTTCTCCCAGGTCTCCCATATGGGTGCAGGGGCGCTAGCACTCGGGCCATCTTTTACTGCTTTCCCAGGCCATAGCAGAGAGCTGGATTAGAAGAGGAGCAGCCAGGATATGAACTGGCACCCATCTGGGATGCAGGCACCTCAGGCAGAAGCTTAACTCTCTATGCCACAGCACCAGCCCCTACCTTCTGATTTCTTTTGAAAGTTAGCTCTTTGCTGGGATTTCCTGGAAAGGCAACTAACTAACTAACTTTTAAGGCTGGAACTTGAGTAGCAGTGACCAGGAACACTCAGTTCCCCCTTTACTGAGTTGAAAGCTGGTGCCAAAGCCCACTTGCCTAACTTCCAAGTCATTTTTTTTTTAAGATTTATTTATTTACTTATTTGAAACACAAAGGAGGAGGAGGGAGGGGCAGGCAAAGAGATAGAGAGAAAATGAGATAGAGAGAGCTTCCATCTGCTGTTTGACTTCCCAAATGCCCACAACAGCCCAGGCTGGGCCAGCTGAAACCAGGAGCCAGGAACTCCATCCGGGTCTCCCATGTGGGTGGCAGGAATTCAGGCACTCAAGCCATCATCCACTGTTTCCCAGCTGCAATGGAAACGGAGTAACTAGGACTTGAACAGGCACTCATCAGGGATGGCGGGCATCCCAGTCGTGAACTCATCTGCTGCATGGCAGCGCCAGCACTTCTGTGTGTTCTCGACCCTCCTCAGTCTGGCTTCCTTGCAGCCTGACCTCTGCCTTCTCCTCCCCGTACCCCCTCACCTGCCTCTTATCTGAGCACTCTGCGGCAGGAGTCCTTAACTGATCCTAGAGCTCCCCTCCCCCACCGTGTAGACGGTATCTTTCAAAATACAGAAGTGATCCTGTCTATCAGATTAAATCACTTCATGGCTCCCTATTAATTACAAGATAAAGTGCAAATTCCGCAGCCTGGCATACGTGTCCTTCAATATTTGACCCCAGTGATCTTTCCAGAAAGCGTCCCTTCCCATCACTCTTTGAGCACACTGCACTCTTTATGCTGTTCTAAATATGCCACGGTCTCCCATGCCAATTTAGCCCCTTCCTTCTCCTCTCTGGCATCCACAGCCTACCTCACCTGCGTGGGCCCTCCCTACTCCACGGTTCCCAGAGAGCACTGTAGTCTGCTTGATGAGTATTATCAACACTGTGCAGTCCTATTGTGTGCCTGCCTGCCTGCAAGGCCTTAGGGCCTTCCTGAAGCAGGGCTTTTTTCTCCACAGAGCACTTGTAGGCCCAAGACTAGGGCCTGTTTGTTTTCAATAACCTTGTGAAAATCTTTGACACATGGAGAAGAAAATTACTGGCTTCACAATAAAATAGACCACTGGGAATCAGTGGAAAAGCAAAATTATAAAATCTTAATTTTTTAAATTCAAAGATGTATTTAATGAGGGAAATGGATATAATTTAGTATGTTTTGATATTATATGGACTGGATTATCTCAAAAGATTAAAATGCCTGTAGCTGCAAAGGTCTTTAAACAGCCTTTCCTTTAGTACCTTCGTTCAGCAAACATTCGGTGAACACTTGCTCTGTGTGCTGACACTGTATTATGTTTTGGGGATGCAAGAGGATTGAATAAGAGTGTGACTGCTCTTCAGGAGCTGAAAATAATTAAAATATAAAGTATAATTTCTTGTGCTAATAATCTACAGATTTATGGATTTGGCAGCAACCCCCCCAAATGAGAACCATTTGGTTCTGAAAATAACCCAGGAAGATATCTTTATACTCATTTGACCTGTGAGAAACCTGAGGCTTGGAAGGCTGTAACTTTCCCAAGATCTAGCTAGTAACTGAGAGAGCTAGGACTGAAACCAGATCAAAATGAAATAAAGGAGTACCACCTCTGTTAACAAGTAACCACGGAACAATCAGCCTAATGAGACACATCCAACTCACTGCGGGTTCCAAATCAGGAAGCCTTGGCAGTGAGCAGAGCTGTCCAGAGCAAGCTAAGGGCTTTGCGCTCAGTCCTGCTGGGTGAGGAGGAATTCCTCCATGGTCAATCATTGCTTTTATAAATAGATTAGTAATGGATGGGTTTGATCAAGTAGTAAAATAAGAAATTAATGTCAATCCCAAACTAGTGTCAGTCACCAATTATGTATTGATTTTGCCTCCTACATCCAACGGAATATTTTACCTCAGAATCTCTATTAGTGTCAGAGTGTAATTGACAAACTAAGCTGATATTATTACTAATTAACTTTTTCCTGTGCCCATTTCTTTCCTCCAGTGACAAATGAAGGGGGAAATGACACCTCCTCATGCCAGGATAGAGCACCATTTAGTGCAGATTAGGTTTCTAGGGACCTCAAACTTCTAGACACACCCAGGAACTCATTAGTGACAGGAAAGGTGTCAATACCCTGTAGCTTTCTCAAAGCTCTTGCACGTAGTAATAAAGGAAGGGATTAACTGTGAGAAGCGGCAGCCAGCTTCCGCGGAAGGCAGCAGAGGACATACAGGCCTAACAGGCTAACATTGTTGAGAAAGGGCCAGATATGTCTACCTGTTTCAGCAAGTCAAGTATACGGTTCCCCCTATACAGAAACATGAGACAAAGAAAATGGAGGAAGTCTGCAAGCTTTGTGGGATGCTTGTTTCACCTCCTTTAGCTTTAATTTTGGTATTTCCAGAGACCCAGGGGGAGTTCCAGGCTCCTGGCTTCACCCTGGCCCAGCCCTGGTTGTTGGGGCCGTTTGGGGAGTAGACTAGCAGATGGATGTTTCTCTCTCTCTCTCTCTCTCTGCCTTTCAAATACATGCAAATAAATAAACCTTGAGACAGAGAGAGCGGTATTTGGCTATCTGGAAAGATGACTTTTGTGGTAGGTATCTGAAGGTTGATTCTGAGGTTTCCCAGAGAAGATGGTATCTTGCATTGTCAACCTATTGCTCATCACCCCTCTCACCCTTAGACATGCAGTTTGCTCTCTGAACTTATTAAAAGCCTATGTAAAAAGGGATGGAACCCAGAGAATATGTCAGGCTTTTAATGCTATTGACTGAATTCAGTTTCAGATGTCCAGTCTTTGCCTACATCTGCCATTCACCTTGTGCTATTCATGCTTTCTCGTGGTTTTAGTTTGCAGTTTAACAACACAGTTGATGAAGACGCTTTCATTTACTTTCTTCTTCTAGCCTTACGATAAAATGAATACCAGGAGCATTTAGCCTAGCAGTCAAATGTCCACGTCCCACACCAGAGTGCCAAGGTTCGATTCCTGGCTCCTGCTTGTGACTCCATCTTCTGCCAAAGCAGATCCTGGAAGGCAGCAGGGATGGCTCAGGTATCGGCCCCTGCTGCCCACGTGGGAGACATGGGTTGTGGTCACCCTCTTTCTGTCTTTCTCTGCCTCTCAAATAAATAATTTTAAAACAACTATTTCAAAGGAATACTAGCTAAACTTCTGAAATTGAGAACACATTCCAGCAGGTTTACGAAGATCGTCAGAAGATCCTAGTAATAAAGACAGAGCCTGCATCAGTGGTGATAATGCTGATGATGAATTTGGAGGAACAGATTATAATCCTTTATTTAGCATTTTTAGAGCTTAAAAATACTGTCATATGCATTTCCTCACTTGATTCCCATAATAACCCTGTAGGAGAAATACCAGTCACACATTCTAAAATATAGAACCAGATTCAGAGTTTCAGAGTTTTCCCAATTTCATCACCAGTAAGCTTAGAACTGCAGCAAAAAAAATCCCTGTTTTTCCAAGTCTGATGATCTTGTCATTTCTCCTTAGCTCCCCCTTACTGGCAGAAAATAAGCCGTGGGTGAAGTCCTTATCATTCAGTAGTCCACACCCTGATGATACTAATCAAGTTATTTTTATAATGATGCTATGTGGATAGTTATTGTGCACATCCACCTGACGTTGGGTTTGCCTTGGGGAGCCAGCAAGCCTGAGAGGAGGATCCAGAATCTCCCTGGGCCACTGACTTTTCTCCACATGCAATCCTTTTATCAAACTCTGGCTTAAGAGAGCTTTCTGACCCTGGTATGTTTCTTCCCAGACTCAGCTGGGACCAGCGACTCGAGCTCAGAGCCTTAAAAAAAAAAATAAAAGGACAAAAAGAAAGGAAGAAAAACACACACAACCTGCTTTATGAATGACAAATGATAGAGTGAATAACTCGCCAATAAGGGCCTTCATCATGGGACCGAATTTTCCAGCCAAGAAATCGTTGTTTTGTATAATAGTCCAAAGCTGCTTGGCTTCCTGGTAGGAGATGAGAGTAAGTTGAACGTTGCAGCATTGTCAGCATGATGATTATCATGGATTTACAGCTGCTTCTTGAACTAACCACATTACACACACTTGCAACACCCTAGAATAGGAGTAGGAGACATCTATGGCCACCCCTCCCCCCGCTCTCTGTTTCTGCAGCAGCGTGAGTGGAAGCTGACATTCACTCTGAGTCCATGTCTGATGTGTTCCCACTGATATCCTTACTTGCTTGTCCTGTCGACTCTCAGCTTTAAATTTGGAAGGTTTTCAGTGGCTCTTGTTGGCAGGGAAAAGTGAACAAGGAGATGTAGGGAGAGACTGCTAGTACAGCCAAATTTCAGTCACATAGACTGTCAATATTAATGAATGCCCTTGAAGTAGGTACTGTAAAAGCCTCAAGTTGGAGTGGAGCTGCCTTTTGAATCTGGATCATTCCGCAGAACAGACATCTCCTCTCTAAATACTAAAGACCTGGTGTTTGGGCTCTGGTTATAGAGCTAATTTTATCAGCGTCCCATGTTGGAACATGCTGATTTGCTGATAGATGGGCTGTTTGGTTTCAAATTCTTTTATATGCTGTGAGTGTCACTTTAGTTTTATTCTTGAGTCATATAAATGAAATACTATAGATTCTTCCATTAGTTCCCCTCCGTTCTTTGAGCATCGTAAAGTTTAACGTCCTTTCAGCTACCTCATTAATGTCGTATAGTTGCTAATGGCATCACATCTAGAGTCAAGCAGGCCTAGGTTCAGTTACTGGACACTGAACATATCTAAATCTTAGTTTTGCTTTCTGTATAATGGGGATGATAATAAGATATTGAACCCTATAGGATTGTTCTGAAGTTTAAATTAGGTATGTAACAAAATAAAGCCTAATGCCTGGCACATAGAAAATCTTTTAAAGATATATTGGCCATTGTTATGCAGATGATTAAAATAATGCCCTCTCCAGATAATGGGGGTCGTCTTCATATTAAATAATAATAATATTATTATTAATAAACACTTAGCAAAGAAATAATTTGTTTCCCTTGCCTTTGGACATTCAGACTAGTTGCCTCTTCCCTTCTCTTTCCTGTGTGTAGTAATTATTGTTACATATTATAGCCCTCGGATTTTAAATACGTTATACTAAATTTTAATCTTTTAACACCCTGGAGGCAAATGTAAAGAAAAAACCCAGCTTTTAGTGAGTTGAAGCAAAAAGGGACCCAAGTGTAATCATGGTACTTCTTATCAAAGGAAAATGATGTTAAACTTGAGTACTTATAAGCAGGGTATTAAAAATAAGAGCCAGACATGTGCCATCTCCTTTGAGGCTTAAGGTTGTGGTTGTAAGGAAATTCAATTTAAAGAATTCTGTAGAGGAATTGCTAACAATGGCAAGTGTGGTGAGCAATCCACATCTCTGGTCTGCTTAGCGCCTGGGGGAATTGAGAAGTATCAGTTAAGTAGAAGTGTCCATCGTATAGTCAGCCATCTCAGCTTTGGAGCCTGAATTTTTCTTTTCATTTGATTAGGGAAAGGCAACAATATATTTTCCCACAAAGCAAGAGCTCACCAGAGGCTGCCACAGTGTATGTAATAAGTGGTTTAGCTACTAAGATCTCCCCGGGTAGGAGCGAAGTTCAGGTTCTTTACAGGAATTGTAGAACCTAAGGTTTATGTCTTCTTTTGTGGTTTATATATATATTTTTTGAATCTCAAGCATGTAAACCTTTTGTTTTCCTTGTGAATAGCCTGTAGGTTTGGAAACGCTTTTTGGTTGTACATGAATTAAAAAGAATCAGTTCCTGTTACCCTAGACTTCAGTTGGCTTTGGGGCCCATGACCACCACACTAAACCACGTGAGAGTTTGTGCTTCATCAGCTGTCAACTGCCATCTACACAATTCATCTTTTGTTCAATGTGATTTTCTTCCAGTAGTCCATGCTTGCAACAGTGGAATTTTTACAACCAGTTTTCACTGTGCAAAGCAATCGTTTAATATATCCCAGAGAATGTAATATCATATCATCAGTTCATTAGCAAAGTAGTTGATGTGGATGATCAATAATTGGCCTTCAGCACAACTCCATTTTACCTAAAAGAAACTTAATATTTTTTGAAATACTGGAGTACCACCCAGCTTTGAATTGCTACCGAAGCAGCTCAATGTAAATTGTTCTTTTATTCGTCTTTTGCCATAAATGAGCATCATAGAATCAGATCCATTGAGAAGAAACCGCTTGCTTTGCCAACACAATTAGTTTTATAAGAAGCCTCTGTCTTCAGATTGTTCTTCTCCAAAGTCCAACGTGGATGTCTGCAGTTACTTCTTTAATTAATATTTTTTAAGAGCCCCCTTTCTCCCAAGAGTGTCTAAGCAGATTTAGCAGGCTTAAAATGACTCTCCCACAAGGTGATTTCAATGCCATCTCACAAACAAATAAAGCATTGACTTTTCTATTGGAGGGGGGCTCTAATTTTTCTCTCTTTGTAAGTTCTCATAATGCTTGTCCACTGGGAGGGAGGTTGTTTTTTGTTTGTTTTTTTTTTTTTTTTTCAACGTTAGGCTGACTTCTCTCCCAAAAAAAAGACTGTCTTGTTGATGAACAGAAAGGTTATACAACCTGTCCATGGATGAAAAGAAGTGAGAAGAGAATAAAAATCTAGGGTTTTCACCATTCAGTGTGAAGAGCAAAAGGATTCAGTACTTATTATTATCTTTCATGGTGTATTTTTTTTATTTCTGTTTTTTTTTATTGCCGTTAGCTTCTTTGATAAGTGAATTTTAATGGAAAAGCTAATTCAGATCTTCCAAGTTTAGTGGATGGATGTCAGTCCACATAAACATTCTATAGAGTGAATTACACCTCTTCCTTTTAAGGGACCGGGCAGCTCAGACCTTAAGCCTCGTAATTGCTTGGTCCTTTTAGTAAGGTGGGCTCTGATTTAAAAGCCCCATTAAGCTCAGTCTTTTAAAGGGAAGGTGGCTAATGTGATGGTTGAAATTGAAATAGCAAAACCATGGATACTTTAACTACTTTCTTTTGTCACAATCTTCCTTGAAAAGAGTTTTCACACATCTAATCAACATTTTCTTTTCACAAAAGAGATGCTCATCCTCTATGTAAATACAAGTTGGACTGTGCTTGACCCCAGTTCCACAGCCATAATGTTGAAAACTCTAGACGCAAAGATAGACCAGTAAGCTTGATGCTTATTCATTTTCAGAGTTAAGAGTTCCATCCCCTTTGGTTCTACATGGGGTAAGGGATTGTTCTCGCTTAAGACAGAAAAGCAGAAATAACTCTTCTTACAACTGAGATTAAAAAATTTCATGAGCACAAGAAACTTTACATAATTCCTTGCAATAAACTTTTTTTCCACTATTTTAAAACCTGACTGCCTTCCAGTTCATGAGTTCAGAGTAGAATTATCAAAAATCTATTCACTTGGGAAGTTTCGTTGGCCTTAGACCCATCAAAAATCCAGTTTAGGGACTATGAAGAAAAATCTTGCTGTGCTGTTTCATAGTACCTGTCCCCAAAGGAACTTCAAAATCTAAGGGATACCGGAAGAAAAACGATTTTCAGAAGAACGCCATTGTGTAGCTTGGTATGGTTGATGTTCCGTGAGGCCCTGAGCCGCAGGCACCGTGGCGAGCCACCACCATCAGCATCAGTATTCTTGGCTGTCCTCCCTTCTTGTGCATTTCGGAGTTAAAGGTGAAATTCCATCTTTAACCCCCGTGTGGTTGTCTGAACAGTGATTAATGAACTAAATGTGATTCCCTGCAGACCTTTCAAAGGGTGGATGAAGGATGGAATTTCAGCCCTTTTTTTTTTTTTTAAAGCCAGGCCTTTTGCTTAATACAGCTTTTAAAATTAATGTCCTTTTTTGAATGCCAAGAAAACAAAGGGAATTTCTCAAAAGTGTATGCAGTTTGACACAATAGGCCTTAATTGGTGTCAAGGAGATGTTAGGATGAATGGGAAAATGCCCATTTAGCTGATAAGACTGAAAAGTGGAACCTTGTTATGAGCTGTCATCTCAACGTGTATTTAAACTATAGCAAAACTGAAACATATTTGCCATATAGATCATAATGACTCCAAAGGAGCCATTATACTCTATTATGTAATTACATAATCAAAGCATGCATAGTAATCAGCTTCTGGAATTCAATGCTAATCAAACATACCTATAGTATGTGTTTAAGCTAAAATAGAGAACGTTAATTTGCCATTAGTCAACTAAACAAGAATGTGTATACAGAATATTCATGAATAGCTTAATGTTGTGTCAGATGATATTTTTTGTTTTGTATTCAGGAGAAGTCAACAATTTTAATTGAAGAAAAAAACCATCACTAAAGAAGATTACTCTTTAACTTGCCATTCAAAAATTTGCCTCACCTTTTACTGATTATAAAAGGAGATTAGATTAAATCCAGTATTTTTTTCTGCCATGATCTCCAGTGACACAACAATAATTATATTGCAGGAGAGTCTTAGGAGACCCTGACTATCTCCATGCCATAGGATGCAGTGTTATAAATGCTACATCAGAAGATCTCCCATCCCCACCCCCTCAAAAAAAATAAGAGCTTTAAGCAGATATTGCTTTTGTATCTAGAAACAAAACATGTCACTTAGAAATAGCCTTGAGTAGGAATACCTTGCTGACTCAGTCAGAGACCTGAACTCTCCTTGGCTGTGCCTCCTGCCTGCCCTGTGATGGTTAGGCATATGTTCTCCCTGGGCCTCAATGTCTTTGTCCCTAAAGTGAGAGCATTGATTCTCTGGGTTCCCTTGGATTTCAGAAGGGCCCGTGCCACATATGCTTCTCCCCTCCATTATTTGTTGAATTGGCTTAGCTTATTTAATCTCTAAGTTTATGGTCTGTGTGGTGTGCATCCATAATCATTTTGACCATTAAGGAGACAATTCTTGGAGCAGATAATCAACATATTCGACTTTACTGTTTGGGATAGCAAAACACAGATGAGGATCAAAAAGGTTAAGCAAAGCTTTGTAAACAGCAGACAGATTGATTGCTTTTGATTTTAAATAAATATTCAAGTGTTCACAAAGGTTGAAATATTGCCCCTCTTAGAAATAAAGAATTGTATTTGTGTTGAAGAGGTCTCACCCTTGACCTTGATCCGCAGTTGATGGACCACTTTTTGGGCATCGGTTCCCACTGTCTCACATCTGCACATTGGAGACTAAAAAATGTTACCGTGATGTTTAAAAGAACTAAATTCTTTCATCAAAAGCTTTCGCGGCTTGAACTTCAAATAATTTATTTTCAAATTACTTTTTACTGTAATTCTTATTAATTCAAATAGGTTTCTGATTTGATATAAAACTCTGTAAATGCAGGGAACAGTTTAATGAATTGAAAGATAGGATTGAGTCTTTCAAAGGAAATGTACAAAATATGCTGACAATAATTGCTTAGATAGAAATCAAATCTTAATGGCTTTGTTAATGATTTGTAGTGAACACTGTGTTTACGTTGACTTGGGGGAACATATGCAGTTAGAAAGATTTTTCCCTCTGGGTTTCAACAAAATCTTACTTTTTTTTTCTTTCTCTGAAATGTACTCCAGTCTGTGCTAGCTCCCTGAAATGTTCGCAGGCGTTGTAGTGCCTCTGCTGGCGATGGTGGTCTTGTGCAGGGAGAGGTAGAGGCTGCAAGCTGGGCACTTCCTGAGCAGGGTTGTGAGAACCAGGATTCAGCAGAAATAACCGTGTGCAGGAGCCGCTGGAGCTGCCAGAGCAGGGAGGGTTTGCATCCTGCTGGAAAGCAAAGTTTCCAAACCCAGGCAGATCTTTCTGCTGCTTTGAAATTTTCAAGCCCAGATGCCTCTTGGAGGGAAAGAGTGCATAATGCTGAGCCTTTCGTTTGTTTAAAACCTTCAAGAACTATTGTGGGGTTTTTAAAGCAATAACTGTGCAAGATGCTTGGCTTGGCTTGTTTTTCGTTTTTTTTTTTTTTTTTTTTTTTCACAGTCAGCATTTTTTATTAGTCCTGCCTATGTCGACGACATGACTGTGATGATTTAATGCTGGGTTCCATCTTCCATAGAGCAGAGAGGGGGAGAAGTTACCCAATCCGATGTTGGTTTGGGAGGAGCAGGCACCAGGACTGCAGGTGCTTTCTCTGGACAGACTCTGCCCGTCGCCAGTGCTCCTAGGTGTCAGAGGAGTTTACATTGTGCCGCAGTAGAAGGTGCATTCTCTTGTAGCTATGACTCGCCCTTGTATTATGGACTTGACTGGAGAGACTCCCCTGGTGTAAATGAAGTGCTTTATTTATTAACAGCCAGGCAGCGGGGGCGAGAGCTCTCCACGCTGGCAAATGCCCGGCATGCACTGGCAATAAAGGCTTTCTCTAGGGGCAGAGTGTGCTGAGCACTGGAAGAAGGAAGCAGTAGTAAACAAGGTGTTTTACATTCAGGACAGTCTCTCTCTCATCTTGAAGTGTGTAATTGTGTTCTGGATAAATTATGGCAATAAAAAAAAATCAGAAGTTGCTCATAAGGAAATAACCCTCTTTAAAAACAAGTAAATTTTCCAAGACAGAGCCAACAGAACCGTGGCAACAGATCCTGACGCTGGCCAGTGAAACAAAGTACAAGCTGTATGGGCTTGGAAATCCTGGGGGAACTGGGTTCAAACACCAGCTTGGTCACTTAGCTGAATTACATCAGGTATTTAGTTCAGCCTCAGAGGCTTGGGGGTTGTTTGTTTGTTTGTTTGTTTTTAATCTTCAGAGTGGGATACTGACAGCAACAGGAGTTTGAGAGTGAAAAGTTTGTAAAGCATCCAGCACAGTGCATAGCACCGGAAAAACATTTGTTCCCTTCCCCGTTTCTCATGAAGTTCTTGCTTTACAGTTTGCCCCATTGTCTCCCCAAGGTGGCTGCGTTGTTGATTGAGAAGTTTCCAGTCGATGCTAGTCATTTGTGCAATGCTCTTTAAATGGAGCTTAGAACAAAATGAAGTTTTAGGAAAGAATCCATAAACCATGCAAATTGAAAATTGAATTCATAGGGGGTTGATGTACACATAACATCCCCACCTCCAACTCTGGCCCTCACCAGTGTGGCTGTAATTGTCGCTATTAATGATCAAAGTGGTTTTTTTTGTTTTTTTTTTTTTTTTTTTTTTTTTTACATCACAAGCTTTCTCTTCATTGTGATGAATGCCCTGGCAACTTCCAGTTTACTACAGGAGACTTGCCTCAGTGGGCCTCCCTTATACCAGTGGTTTATACTTAGAACTATAGAGTAAGTCTGGAAGTTGTGGGGAATAGTTGCTGTTGTACATGGAAATCCAACTTGATTCTGTCTTTAAATCTGGCAGTAAAAAATATCTATATGTGCCATCATTCCACCCTCACAATAAATTACCTTGCAATTAACAGTCTTATTGAATGGCTACAGTATATTGTATTTATTTGTTTTTTCCCCAGTATATGTACTATTTCTGCCTTAACATGATATCTGCTAATTGGGTTTTAGAAAATCAGGCAGATTTTTAAAAATGGATTCTTTAAGAAAGGCAAGGAAGTTGCCTGTTTATACCCTTCTGCTACACATCAAATTGTGTTTTACGACAACCTAATTGTGGTGATATCTATTTCAAGGGGAGATTTATCAAGTCACAGTGCACCCTTCTGTTTGGAAGAAAGATTTGAGGATGTGAGCAGAAATTATTTTTACATAAAGGCTTCAGGCAGTTAAGAGAACTGACATACATACCATATTTTCATCACTGTCATTCACTTCCTTTGCCTCAAATAAATAGGTCATTATTATTCCACTGCAGCCATCTTCTGGGGCCTCCGTGTTTGGAGCTCTGTTTAATATAACTGCCATCCAGCTGACCTGTATAATTTATTGGTGATTCTTATGGAATGGCATCTTTGGGCCACTACCATGAGCCAAGGCACTTTGATATCGCTCAGCAAACTATTTCATTATCACTTAAAACTCTTTTAGCATTAGTATTATAACCATATTAACACAGCCAGGAATTGTTATTTTCTGAGACACTTAGTTTTAAGTTGGTCTTAGCAATTTCAAAAAATCAAGCAGCAATGTTAATGATACCACACAGCAGAGCACATGATGTGCCAGAACACAGCAAGGGCAAACATTTGCAAATGACAAAATTTTACCTGAATTATTTGCTCAGGAGTGACCTATTAGAATAATCTAGTCTTACATCACTTAATTATCAGTAATAATTGAGAGTGTTTAGATGCTTTAAAAACAAACAAAAAAATCTGATTCTATTTTATTATATTCTGTGCTTACAACACTAAGTCATGGTCAATTCTCTGCTCCTACTCCCTATGTGAATGTTTTACAGCCTTAACAAGAGTATAATAAATACCCCACCCCACCCCAGAATATGCTAACCTTAGCATTTCAAATAAAGAGCTAAAAATTAAAGCGTTTGGTTATTTCCACAGGAAATATTCCATCACAGCATAATTGAATTGCAATTAGCTTTAAGTTCCGGTAACTGCAAGATGGTCGTGAGCTGTGAGGCCTTGGTTTATGCCACAGGGTTTAATGCTGTCAACAGGCAGCCTTCCCACATGCACCTTTTAATAAATTGAGGATTGTTGTTTGTGTTGCTAATAAACTTCCTTTAGGTGGAAGAAATCCCTCCCACAATCCACTAGGACTCCCTGTGGTATTCTGGTCTCTGCATGTCCCAGGACCAAAGACTCTGATAGTACTTGAATTGCGCAGCTTAACTTTTCCTTAATTTTCTTACCAGATTGGGTTACCCTGAGAATATAAGGATGTTGTCCTTTCTGTTCAGGGCCAGCAGATCCACCTGGAAAAGCTTACTTGATTGACAGGAATTCCCTTCTTGTTCTCTTCAAGTCTGGGAGTAAACTGCTCCCTCCAGCTGAGTTCTGAATTCTGTGTTTGTCACAGTAATCCACTGAGGAGAAAATAAGCATCCCTTGATTTTTTTTTTTTTCTGATCACTTTTTCTCTTTATTGTTATTCTTGTAACACTGTTCAGCCCACTAAGCCTCTACTCTAGATCAAGCCAGGGAAAATGTACCCTCTCACTCACTACAAGCCCTGTGGGCCTGCGTTCTCACACCCAGGGTAATTCCCTGGATCACGGAGCTCCAGGTCGGGTTTCATTTTGGTTTGCTCCTCAAGCATCAAGAATTTTTGTTTATCTGTGGCTCTAATAATTTTTTTTTCCCTTATCCTTCCAGCTCCCTGTCTTCTAATCCTTTGCCAGAGGCTGGTCTATTTCTAGGTGGATTTGGCTTAAAGCCATCTCAGACACCCCTTCTCACACTCCCCCACGGTGGCCTGCCAAAAAAGGATCCTTCAGCAGAAATGCGATAGCAGGTGGAAATCCTGCATTTATTCTAATTGCATCTCTATTTATGCTGCCTCAATTTTTTTTTTTAGATTAGTGTTTATCTTTGACCTTTGTTTCTGAATGTGACAACTTTTCCTAACAGAGGGAGTAAGCCATTCTGAGTGATATATAGCAGTGCCAGAGAGAGCTCCTGAAGAACAGAAACTTTGAGCCGTCATTCTTGTATGCCTGCTACTTCTCACACATAATAATGTCTTAATAAATGTTTAGATTTGACAGCTAGAGAAATGATGATGATGATGATGACGGCGACGACGATGACAGTGATGGTGATAGCAGTGACTACTGTTTATTCGTTTTTATGAGAAGCTAGAAACAGTGCTAAATGCTTTATATCATCCTTCTTAATTCCTCCAATAGCTCTATAGACAGCTTTTAATTATTATCCCCATTTTGCAAATGGACAACTGGCTCAGGGATTTTAAATAATTTTCCTGAGCTCACACAGCTAGAAAGCACTCTCTCTCTTTTTCCTGATCCACCGTTGATTCCACTGCCTATACCACACTTTTTGTTCTGTGAGTAGAGAATAGGTATTAGTTTTCACCCACATTGCAACTTTTTAGAGGCTAGACAACGCTATATTCTCCTATATGCCCTGCCATACCAGGTGCAAAATTGGACACTGGACAATTGCTTCGTCCTTTGCTTCTGAAATGAATTCTCCTCTCCTCCTACCTGTGCTGTGGATCATTTAGGACATTTAGGAGATGCCCTGGCTGCTGTCACTAATCTGCAAAGCAACAAGCTAGAGCAGATCTGAAGATAGCCTTCTATCTGTGGATCTGAAAGCCTGGACTTTTTAACATATTCTGAAAGAGATTTTCTAGATGGCTGGTGGGGGTGATTTGCAAAAAGAGAGGTGGGTTCAGGGCAACCTGGGGTTTGGGGTGAGTCGTGAAGGTTTGAGTTTTTGAGAGTATACTGAACTGGTAGCCTTCCCAGAATTTTATTGAGACTCCAAAGAGTCACAGTTCGATCCTCCCTCCCACACAATGAATAACCAAACTGCCTATGCGTTGGTAATGTCAGCATCCGCTAAGAAGATGAGACTACTGAACCCTCCTCCCTATTTCTATTAAGTGGCCCCTTGAGTCTTCTGTGAGATGACCAGATAGCTTCGCTCAAGGGCATGTGAGCCAAGGGTGACTCTACTATCCTCCCTATTCCATTTGTGAGAGCTTCAACTCCTCACAAAAGCCACTACTCTGATCTCCAATACCGCCTCTGTCTACCACTCAACGAGAACAAAACACTGAAGGCTGGAACCTTGATATCCACAACTTTTGAGAGCGAGTCAAGTCCAGGATTAGCTGTATTTTATCTCTAGGTCTCTCCTCGATAAATAGACTCAGTTTATTAAGGACTACAGGAAAAGATATTAGAGCCATACCACATGTTGCTATTTGTGTTCATTGTTGTCTTATGTTTAATTCTCATTTTAATTGATCAAGTTAACTATCATTGATGGAATTTTTTTCTGAATTTTTTTCTCCCCATTTTTTTTAAGGTGATGGACAGAATTTGTTTACGAAAGACGTGACAGTGATCGAGGGAGAAGTTGCAACCATCAGCTGCCAAGTCAATAAGAGTGACGACTCTGTGATTCAGCTGCTGAATCCCAACAGGCAGACCATTTATTTCAGGGACTTCAGGCGTAAGTTCCCACCCCTGTGGTATTAGATGGCAACTTTTTTTCCTACACGTTGTCTTGATGAAGAGATTGCTAAGGCCACCTTCTTTTAATTTAATGTTAGATGCTTAAAGTTTAGTCGATTCTTTAGAGGGAAGAAGAGACAGGCAATCATAATCTTTCTACTTAATAGAAACCTTGAATGGTCCCTTTTAAAAGTAAGGCAGTCTTACTTTGCAATAGGAATTGATTGTAGTAATTCAAGGTGAATTGCAATTGAGTCCCAAATACTTAGCTGACACAAACAACTCAAATAGGGGAAGGCAAGGAAAATATAGCATTCTGAAAGGTAATCTGTTTGGGTTGAAGACTGAAGTTTCCAAAGCAATCTATGCCTATAAAGACAAAACCAAATGTCCTCTCACTGTAGACTGTGGCATGTGGAGGTATCTGTATGCTGAAGGCTTTCCAAATGTAATATAACAAAGGGCAATAATCGAAACCAGATTATGTATGATAGAAATGGCTCAAATGAGTGTCAGGGCTTGGCAAGAACAGAAATCATGTCTTTCTAAAAAAATGTTATTGAGAACATTGACACCTAATCAAAGCAGATGTCAAGCAAGTCCCTTCTTGGCTGCCTGTCTCTTTTCCTCCCCAATGCCTTAGGACAGGAGTGACCTGTGGAAAGAGTTGATATACCTAAGGAGCATACGAGGATGAAGGGGTTAAAAGGGAAAGAAGCCAGCTTTTTATTCTTAAACTGAATTTTTGTGATTGCATGCTAAGCTAATTTTTGCCAAAATTATTAAAGGATTTTAAAAGAGAACATTTGAAATACATCAGAAACCCACATATATTGCTTTTTTGGTGATTTTGATTGCCGGCTCGATACCTAATCAGTTCCATACAGTGAAGCTGAACGTAGCTAAAAAAACTGCAGGACCCGTTTAAGGCCTGTGTAGGGTCTAGGTTATCTGCTTTTGACAGCTCTAAAATCATATCAGCTATATTAAGATGTACCCAAGTTAAAAAGGATTATACTACTATGTAACATTTTAAAAATGATTTCTCATGTTGCTTTTGAAATTATTAGTCCTCTTTCATAATTTGGAGCCATTCCTTTCTAAGGCCTTGGATTTTTAGAGGCCGTGTAAGAACCGGTAGGCCCTTGTTCCTGAAGTCCCAATTCCTAGAAAGCTAATGGGGGCCCTGCACCCTGTGTCTGGGGACTCATGACCTGCCCTTTCCTTATGTTTTCATTTTGCCTATGTCTGACTAAAAAAAAAAAAAAAAAAAACAAACAAACAAAAAAAACGGAAACAATTTACAAGTACATGTTAAAGACCAATGGCTCCTGCAGTTGCGCAAAGGGTGTGTGTGTGTGCACTCAGACATGCACCCATGTGCATGAGTTTCATTTGGACAGGGTTATTCATCTACATGTAATTATTTCAAAAGCCCAGAATAATAACTCAAGTTGTAGGAAGAAGTACCCAGAAGGCACAGTGAGACGTAATACATTTTCCTGCTCTAGAGCTGCCCTTCGAGTCCTCTTTTTCCTCACTTCATGTAAGGAAAACAGACTCTCCGTTGTCTTGCCCCCAATCATTGACTCTCTGTGTTTTGTTTCACAGCTCTGAAGGACAGCAGGTTTCAGTTGCTGAATTTTTCTAGCAGTGAACTCAAAGTGTCGTTGACAAACGTCTCAATTTCTGATGAAGGGAGATACTTCTGCCAGCTCTACACCGATCCCCCCCAGGAAAGTTATACCACCATCACAGTCCTGGGTAAGACTTGCTCGGGGTGCTCATCCTAGGAAATGGGGTGGGAGTGCCCCTTACTCTGAGAGATGGCTTCCAGCAGCAAGGAGGAGGTTAATGGTGAATTTTCCTTTCAGACTTGTTTTAGGAAGAATCACCGCCCATCTTGCTGAATTTTAAAAATAGCCTATTTTACCAAATGTTCTAAGGAATGGCAATCAGCAGTCTTTATACATTCCACCTGCTCTTGGGTTTCAAACCTCAAGCTTCAGAAGCAAAGATCAAGAGAATTTAGAGCCCTCAAATGAATCACTCACCACATGAAATGTCATTCCTTCTAACTCCCAGGATTTTTTTTCTTCTGTGCAGGAGAGGGGAAGATGGGATCCCACGTCTGTGCCCCACGGCAGAGCTCTGTTAGGAGCTCTGCCTCTTGATTTTTCCTTCCGAGTTGCAGCCTTGTTTTGATGTTGTTGATCTCCTGCTCTTTCACTTCACTTATTGTCTTGTTTATTCCTTATACTCCAGTATTTTCTGTTAAAAAAAAATTGTACCCCATGAACCCATACATTGCCACAAATTGCAACCACTGGGCATAAAAGGGTTAAGAGCCCCTTAAGGTATAATACACAAAAAACTGTTGAGAGGCTTCTAGGTACTCCTCTAATGAGTTGAGTGTCTTCATTTAGGATCACCAGATTGTGATTTTCAGCAAATTCCTAGTAAGTGAGATTTCCATTTCATGTTTTGATATAGTCAGCAGATATTTCTGTGTTGAAAGTGATCTGAGTTGGTCACCGTTTAGCCAGGCATATACCCCAGAAAGTAACTCTTAGCTGATCCAGATTTTTCAAACTGAATTTTCAAGGACATACACTCTAGTATAAGGCGAGATCTCTGATTTACACCTTCAGGAAGATGATGAATCAAAGTCTATTTGAGACGGCAGACTGCAGCTTCTCAGTGTAATGATATGAAGATGAAAGAGGAAAGATAAATATGAAGGACATTTTCGCTCAGTGTGTGTGCACATATATGTATGTATGGATGTCCATACTGAGCTGCTGCCTCATTGCTTTATTTAAACACAGCTGTAAAAGGGAACATATTTTTTATTCATTAAGCTAAAACATGTCCGCAAGCTTACATATTGCTCTTGATAAGAGGAATACTAATTTTAGAAAGCCATGTTTCAAGTCTGTGTGCGTTTTCTAACATAGTCTGTATTTAATGATGATGGCTTTCAGGTATACATATTTGTCATGATTGTGGTTTTAATCCATATCAGCCTGTTGAAGCCATAAGTGTAGAAGGTTTCCCTGGGGGACAGCGTAGTGGCTTAGCTGGTTAAGACACTACCTATGGGGTTGACATCCCATATGGGCACCGGTTTGAGTACCAGCTACCCCACTTCTGATCCAGCTCCCTGTTAATGGCCTGGGAAAGCAAAGGACAATGGCCACGTGCTTGGGCCCCTGCCACCCACATGGAAGACCAGGATGAAGCTTCTGTCTCCTGGCTTTGGCCTAGCCATTGCCACCATCTGGGGAGTGAACCAGTGGATGGAAGATCTCTCTCTCCCTGTCTCCCTGTCTCCCTGTCTCCCTGTCTCCCTGTCTCCCTCTCTCCCTCTCCCTCCTCCTCCGTGTGTCTGTGTGTATCCCTGTCTATAAATCTGACATTCAAATAAATAAATCTTTTTTTTAAATAAGTCTTTAAAAAAATGGTTTTGCTGGAATGACTGTTCTGGAATTATGCAGATGTACCAAATTCACAAGCATGCATTTAAAGTTTTCTCTGCGTCAGCTTGTGTAGAAGTTTTTGAAAACACAGTTTGCTTTTTGTGGTGAGTTGTTAGCTGCACAGACTTCAAATTGACCATCTACCATTTGACTCCACCATCATTTATGGCATTTTCACCAAAGTGACAGCAATATAATGAAATATTTGAAAGGAATTTAAAAAGTTCATGGAAAAGTAGAATTAAAAGGATAAATTTATTTTGGTACAAAATTTTTGTTCATAACACATGGAAAATATATGTTGTGGAAAGAGTATGCACAGATTTCAAAATTGTTTTTGCACCAAAATAAACTTATCCTTTTAGTTCCATTTTTCCATGAACTTTTTGAAGTACTTGTGTTTATGGTATTTTGAATTTTCAGAATATTTTACTGTATATATCTTTAAATATTGATACCTAATTTCATAGAATAAAAATGATAATAGCAAAGCTTAGCCATCCTTCCTAGATTACAAAGCACTCAATTAAGAATCAAGAATCTTCAAACTTCAGGTCTTATTATTCCATCTCAGAACCTTTGTATTTTCTGGACTAGGTTGCTTTCAGTTATATCCTAAATGCTGCTGTTTCAAGATCTTTTTCTTGAAGGCACACATCTTTTGTTTTCAGGAATGTGGCCATTGGCAAGCATTACTGTCCCTCTGGTATGTTTGTTCTCAGAGCCACTGCACTGACCAGCTTGACTGTGAATCCACCCTGGGCTTAGGAGTTGGCACACCAGCACTGGACTCTTAAGAGGCATTATGCCTGTAAATCCTTTTGGAGGTCTCATTATTCTAGAAGTAACAGTTTCCTGCTTCTATTTTATAGAGGCATTAACTTAAATACACTTGAAAATAATACTAGTAGGTGTTCTTCTGCAGATATTATGCATTCATTTAATATTCTATCCATTGAATTTACTTTAGGATTCCTTGACAGAGTAAAATTGTTGTCATCAGTGGTTGAGCCTTTCATATTCCAAAATCTGACAATTTCTACTCATATTCGTTTATTCAAACCTTCCTCCTAAGACTGAGAGTTTTCAGATTTCATAATGAATGTAGTATGATACATTAGCATCTCCGTTGCTATCTGCTGTTCTCTGAAAAGGACGCCACGAGTACTTACACAGCTGTCAAATCTCTTGATAGGTTGAGGATGCTCGTTTTAATGCATGTATCTATTAGTTATTTGATGCATTCAGCAAAAATTTCAGCATAATTATAAGATATAGAAGTGGATGTTTGTTCATGTTATTCGTGCTGTTCTATAGTTACTATTATGGTTACATCTTATCCATGTAAAAACTGAAAATCCTCCTATGATGTTTTGTATGACTTTGGGCACTTTTTAGGGTATTCACTCATTCCTTCCACGTGTGATGAGTTAGTTTCTTTCTCCTGAACATGGTGTAAGATTCCATTTATACTATTCATGAGAGGAGATGAATGAGAAAGTATCCTGCTTTAAGACTAATGTAGTTAGTGATCATGGTAGCTAATATTATTAAGGTCTTGTCCTTCTAAGATTAGTGTTCACTCTTAAGATTACAGGAACAGGAGAAGCTAATTATTTTAAGGGGTCTTAGAGTGAGAATTCACATACTGATCAGCTTTAAGATTCCTCTTTCCTTGTAATTAACGTGACTCATCTTGATATTACTGCTTTTTTTAAAAAATGTTGTAGGCGTAATGTTTATAATTGGCATTCATAGATTTAAGTTTAGCTAAGAAGAAACTTGACATATCATTGCTGTTTTCTGGCACTTACTGCTATGTGATTTCCATTCAGGTTTTCATCTACATGTACCTCCTTAGCTAGATCCTTGGTTATTTTCATTAAAGACTGCAGGCAGTTTTTACTAAATGTGTCTGTTTAGTGGACCGTGTATAAGTGTATTCTCTGGTTAGCAGAAGTTTTAATTCAGTTTTCTTATAAATGGATTTTTATACTTTACTAACCTCTTTTGTATTAGACTAGACATTATGAAGTTAAAGGAAAAATAGGGTAGAATTAATAGACCAAAATACATTTTAAAATTTTCTTGTCAAACCCTGTTTTTTCAGAAAGAAGATTTAAATTGCCTCATTTATATTTTGTAAAGTTTTCTTACTCTTAAAAACATACTGAAAGAATCCAACTTTAAAAAAAAAGGCATTAGGACTCACACTATCGATTTTCTTTTATGTTTGTAAACCAAACAACTCCAGCTGTACTTGCCTATTTCTTATACTTTTAGCAAAGATTAGAAATACTGGTCACAATTTTGAGAAAATTATTTATGGAATTGCAAAAAAGAGTCATTCAGCTACTTCTCAGGATGAAGATTTCAATGGTAAATAAGTCTTTTATTTCTCTACACCAGGCATATTTTCCGCCTTTGAAGTTTTCCACACTTTTATCTTAGCCATAAAGTTAAAGGTGATGTCATCGCTTTGGGAAGATAATCCTAGGAGCTAGTATTGGTACAGGAATCACTCTGAAGTGTTATAGCATATATCTGTTGCAACAAAAGTGGGAATTAACATGGATAATAGCAAACAATAAGTCGTCCAGATAAGGGCTAAGCTGTCAGTCAAGCTCTCAGCCCCAAAACAAAATCTGGAGGAAGCTTTGAATTTCTTCTGTCCTTATCTATACCAATTCCTTTTCATGTCTTTGCTTTGAACCAGCAGACATTATTGATGATGTTGAAAGACTATGCCATCATCTTTATGACCAAATGGAAGGAATAGAGACTTTCCACCAAGAAATAGCATTGAAGATGAAGGTAGTAAAGGTTTGGAAGCAAGGGGTAGGGAGAGAGAGCACGTGTCTCAGGCTCAGCATGAAAAAGAGAGGATGAAGGAAACACAGACAACAACTACACACTATCTGACAAGCTAGGTTTTTGAGGCAAAATTCTACTGAGACATGACAGCCATCTACTGTGGAGTCTCTTAACTGCCGAATCTGTTCCCATCAGGCAGACTCCCAGGCTTCCACAGAATGACTATCAAGGCATTTCTCCAAAAGTCATGCAGATACAGTGGTATGTGACGTACTCCATTCTGGAGGGATTTCCCAAATCGACCCTAGGTTTAGCTGCTTGCCCATTTGTCATAACTTGAGACACCCATGTTCATTAACTTCATTGTCCCATTTGTTGGTTACTCACAGTTTTCATGGGTAATCACTTCATAGGTCAATGTCAAAAATTATCTTCAACACCTTATGTTCTATTTTTGCCTAGGACTTGAAAGGAATTGCTGTTGCCTGATTCTTGTATTTGTTGAGAGTACTTCCTATATCTTTCGTCCCTTAATTATTTTCTTTTTATCTTCCCTTAGACTGTTCCTCAGCACTTGCCGAGGTCTTGTTTAGTTGTGGACAATCTCCTCTTCTGACACTTGATCTAACAATAGCATTTCCCCCAGTATTCCTATTACACTATTCTCAGAATGCTGGTAGTATTTGTGGATCCTAAACATTTAGTCTTTCTTTGTGTCCCCTAAAAACTTCCTGGGTATGTGTGATGAAAATCTAAAACCTAGCTGACTGTCAACCAGCATGGGTATACTATGTTAAGGATACAGCTAACTGAGGTCGTCCCATTTCTTCTGTCACTGCCTTAAAATGCTTGCAGATGCACAACTCCAAATTGAGTATTAAATTCTCTCTCATTTTGCTTACTTTTCCCTTTAAATGTTAGCTGAGGCAGTTCTTTGCCGTGTTTAACTACTCATTCAGGCCGTATCACACTAGCAACAGATCCAATTCAATAAATATGTTATTTTCTTTGTACACAGGGAACAAAGAAGAGGGGTGCTTTTGCTTTAGTAGTTATATTCCTCCCCGCTACCACCACTACACACTCTCTTGCTGAGAAATATATGCAACAAATAATTTTCCTTTTCCTTTTCCATTGTTCTCTATAGGAATTTTCAAGTGCTCCAATTCAGTGTCAAAGTCTTCCTGTAGAATTTTCACATTGGACTGGAACAGTTGGAAATCCCAAATATGTGGTTTAATCCCATGACTTATTGAAGCGGTATCAGAGATGTATTATTCAACTCGATCATCAGGATGGCGTGTTTATACATATTTAATTCCTTGTTTCTCTTCTGAGTTGAGAAACTTATTAATCAGAAGTCTCAGAACTGTCTTTGCTTATTCATGGTGGTCAGGACACATATTCTTAGATTCACTCTGCTAAATTCAGTATTCTTACTGATTTTTATTTCAAGAGGCTGTCTTGAGGTAAGGTTGCACCTTATATGAAGTTTCACTGTCAATGCTGATTCATTAAAAAAAAAAAAACTTTCCCTCATCATCATCACCACCATCAGGTTACACACCGTTGATTTAGTATTCAGTATTTTCACACCCAAAAAATTGTTTTTTGCCATTTTGTCACACGTACATTTAATATGCTTACAGAAGAGTGATTTTTCTCCTGCTATATAAATCTGCTTGCAAGCACTTAACAGCCTCTTTCACCTTTGATTTCTGAAATTTGGAGCTTTGGGATTCAGAATATGGAGAAGTGCTGCAGGCTAATTGACACTTCCTAATATTACTGCATCTTCATATCCAAAGGATTTTATTACAGTGCCATCCATTGGAGGTCATGATTATATTCTGGATCTCTATGAACCATTTAATTAAATGAACTGCTTCTAAGGCACAATTTTTCTGTGTATGTTTATGGTGAGTGATTCTTTTAAAGGCTCCCAAGGTTTTGATCAATGCTGGTTGGCTTTGGAATCTTTCCTATGTAGATTGAATTTAAAGAGAATTGTTGCTTTCAGGGGCCTCCAGGTAAAGTTGGTAATTTCAATAGTATATACTCTTACTTGTATCCACTTTCTGATGAATTATAGACTATATATATAGTTATCTCTGTATATAGAACTATATGTTATATATATATATATATATATATATATTTACAAATTGACCAGTGAGAGACTGATTCCTTTATAAGATGAATTTCGGAGAGAAATTCCAAATGAATTGATTTAACTTTATTTGATGATGACTTTGCATTTCTTTTTCCTCCTCCTATGCAATTTGTTTTAAATTCCCACCAGGAATATCTATTATTAGCCTCCTTTTGGATAGCAATAGTGCTATTTTCTGATGAATAGAAGAACATATTACAGAAGTGGATTCGAGGGGTGGGTGTCAGGACACAGTGGGTCAGGCTGCCACTTGGATGCCCACATCCAGTATCAGAACACCTGGGATCCAGTCCCATCTCTGCTTCCTAGCCAGCTTACTGTTAGTGTGCCTGGGAGGGAGCAGGTGATGGTCCTACTCTTTGGATCCCTACCGCCCCCATGGGAGACCCGTATTGAGTTCTTGGCTTCTCGCTTGGCCCTGGCCCAGCACTGGCTGATCTGGCTATTTGAGAAGTGAATTGGTAGATGAAAACTCAATCTCTCCCTCTCTTTCTCTCTCTCTCTCTCTCGCATTTTTTTCTTCTCCTCCTCCTCCTCTCCCTGTCACTCTGCCTTACTGATAAATAAGTTAAAAGCAAAGGTGGATTGCGTGTTTATAAAGCTCGTGTGTTGAATTTGCAGTTCCACCACGCAACTTGATGATCGATATCCAGAAGGACACTGCGGTGGAGGGCGAGGAGATCGAGGTCAACTGCACCGCCATGGCCAGCAAACCAGCCACGACTATCCGGTGGTTCAAGGGGAACAAGGAGCTGAAAGGTAAGACGCGGAGTGCCCTATGCCGCCGTGGTTAGTCAGCACTTGATTCTAGCAAGTGCGCCTTCATGGGAATGAAAGCCCCTGAAACAAAAGCACGCATTTAGATACGGCTTAGAATCAACTACTAAATAACAGCTGAGGCCAGAGCACAGCTGCCTGTCATCCTAACTCATGTCCTCATTGTGTGGTTTGAGGTTCATGGTGATCCTTGTTCTGTTCAGACACCCAGAAGAGACTAAACCTGAAAACCGGAACTCTTCGTATTAGGAAGAACTGTTAAGTATTCCCTGAGTTCAGGCTGTCTGTGTCTGTACCTGCACTTCTCACTGCCTTCATCCTGTCTTTTGTGTGACTCAGAGTCGATCAGACCCTTAAATTCTCATGTTACACAACTTTTTAAATGTATTACTGTCTTTCATATGATGAGTTCCAAGTCATTCTGACATCTATTGAGTTGTGTTCAGTGGACTAAGAATTTTATCTTAATTGTGAGCTTACAGGGACCACCTTTCTTGTGAAACCTATAATTGTGTTGCCTAAGCTTACCAGGCTATTCTTTAGCAAAGTCTCTGGTTTCATGGTGGTGGTACGGGCTGCTCCTTTGTCCTACTCCCATTGCCTCTCCCTCCGTGTCAGGCCATCCACATTTTATTTTTTAAAGATTTGCTTACTTATTTGAAAGGCAGTCACAGAGAGATCTTCCAAATGCTGGTCGACTCCCCAGATGGCCGCAACAGCTGGGGAGGACCAAGGTGAAGCCAGAAGCCTAGAGGTCCTTCCTGGACACCCGAACAGGTGTGGCAGGAGCCCAAGCACTGGGGCCATCTTCTGCTGCTTTCCCTGGCACCTTATCAGGGAGCCGGAGCTGGAGCAGAGAGCAGCCAGGACTGGAACCAGTGCTTAGAAGTGATGGAGGTGCTGCAGCCAATGGCTTAACCTGGTGTGCCATCACACCCACCCCCACCACCTCAGCTGTGCACTAGGTAAACAATGCAGCATGGATTCTGTTTGGCTTTTTTCATCAGTTGACCCAAGTCCTTCATGTTCCCTTATGTGTTGCCCTGCAAGCAGTACCCTGAGCACAGGGCTCAGGGATTGAACTTTTTCAGTTATTTGTCAGCACTGCTAGCTAGCCTGTGCCTCAGTTTCCCCTAACACGGGGACCCACATGTTACAGGATCCTTATGACCACAAAATAAGTGAATGTTTGTAGAGTACTTAGCTGTACCTGGGCCAAGGTAAGTGCTCTGGATGTGCTTGCAAAAAAAAAAAAAAAAAAAAAGAAAGAAATAAACAAACAGTGTGAGGAAGAAAAGAATAAGCCCTTTTAGAAAGAGAATCTAGAAATCTCTGTCTGGAAACAGACAAATCCATACCAGCTTAAGTTTCTAAGAGCCTGTTCTGTTTTAATCTCCTCTTTCCTAGGTATGGTTTTGGAAGGAAGGAGTTTTTCATTTCCCCTCTGCTTTTCTGTCTGAGTGAATTGAGCCATTAAATGTGTACCGATAAGTACAAAACATTAAAAGAAAGTTAATGGTGTGCTATGTTCCTGGGAGTGCCGCGTTCAGGAAGGGACCGCCGTAGCCTATTCATTCCAGCCGGAAGCCGCCTCCCTCTTTTTCTGGGTGTTCTTGGACGTGTCTCCCATCTGGCCCAGAGCCCTGGATCTTACTCTGCTCTAGCCCACTGCCACTGCATTTTTGTGGTCTTCCAAAAGTCTCAGAGTTTAAACATTTCAATTACAATTTCAATTATGTAAATCCATTTAGTTACTTTGCCTCCTAATTGTTGATGATGGGGATAGGCAAAAGGGGTTGTTTATATCTCTACTGCTGATTGAATTACTTAGGGGATTTGGATGATGTCCTAGAATTCTTAAATGGCGTGACAGCCTTCTAGATATTTCAAGTTGAGATGGTTTTCAGGGGTGAAAAGCACTTTTCTTTTACTCCTTCTGAGTTCCTTAGGCAGCCAGATGTCAAAATGGGTGAAGTCAGAGCTGATTTGTGGGAGGGTCTAAGATAGAGGAAACTTGCATAATACATTTTATGAACAATAGTGTAGACACAGGCATTTGGTGCAGTGGTTAAGACGCTGCTTAGAACACCCACATCGCATACCAGAGTGCCTGGTTCAAGTCCCAGCTCCATTTCTGATCCAGCTTCCTGCTGACATGCATCCTGGGAGGCAGCAGATGATGGCTCACGTACTTGGGCCATTGCCACCCATGCAGGAGACCCAGACTGAACTGTAGGCTCCCAGCTTTGCCCTGGCCCAACCCTGGCTGTTGCAGGCATTTGAGGTGAACCACGGGATGAAAGATGGCTCAGTCTATGTTTCTGTGTGTCACTGTCTCTTCCTTTCAAATAAAATGCAAATAAATAAATTTTTAAAATTAAAAGAAGAAAAATTGTGTACGTTATTTGGGGTTCAGATATATCCTAATTACTGTTCTTCAAGGTTGAAAAGTAGGAAATAATCATGGTATCAATTATCTGTCCACAGATTACCCTTATCCCAAGTGACTTCCATCATACTAGTTAAAATAGCAGTTCTGGGGTCGGGGAGGGGTTGCGGGAAGAACTAAAATCAGAGTGATGGAAATTTACCCAGCTGTGGTTGCGTGATGCACTCTGTGTCCGGCAGGCAAATCGGAGGTGGAAGAGTGGTCAGACATGTACACCGTGACCAGCCAGCTGGTGCTGAAGGTGCACAAGGAGGACGACGGGGTGCCGGTGATCTGCCAGGTGGAGCATCCTGCAGTCACTGGAAACCTGCAGACCCAGCGGTATCTGGAAGTACAGTGTGAGTACCCTGGTGCCTGGCTGAGAGGGCACTGAATAGCAGTTGTTTAAAAAACTCTTCGGGAGCCATTTATTGGGCACAGACAGTTTATATAGTATAAATAGAATTTTTTTTCCCTTTGTCTTGGTAAAAGAATGATCAAAGGATTGTTTTACTGAAATCCCACCATATTATAAAGTGAAAACACTGCGTTGAAGCCAAATGTAAAACTAAAATGATTCCAAATCCGGGGTAACATATGACTTGATTTCTTTGATCGTAGACTGTCATTTCCCTGCCAATTTCAAAATCTAGAGTAATCCTCTCCGTTTTCAATCCCGTCGTAACGGCTGAATTTTTTTATAGAAGGGATTTTATTCCCATTATGTATCAGCGTTTTGTTTTAAATTGCATGCTCTCTTCTATTTTAGCTTAACTTGTAGTGATGAGTTTAGAAGTCGAACTCTTTGGGATCCCTGCCAGTCTTGATGGCTTCATCAATAAGGGCGAGGCCATAGTGAGTGAGGGTGTCTCCTTGCCGTGCCCTGTGGACCAAATGCATTCTCTTCGTCTTCTCCTCTGGACGCTTCTGATGAGGAGGAAATTATGTTTCCTGTGCAGAACCCATTCAGGGCCAAGGTTGTAGCCAAGTGCCAGCTTCTTGCCTTTTTTCAGGAGGCTTCTGCATGTCGGCCTATGAAAAAGCCCAGTGATATTTGAGTATGCAGAGCTGAAATGTTACAAATGTGCTTAGGGTGACAGTGACCTCTCTTATGTTCCTGGGGCTGCCATATTAAATGGCCACACATCTGGTACCCTGAAACAGCAGACATTTCTTCTTCCACAGTTCTGGAGGTCAGAAGTCCAGAATCACGGGTTGGCAGAGCTGTTCTCTGTCCAGTGGCTCTGGGGAGGATCTATGCTTTGCCTCTCCAGTTCCTGGGGGGGCTCTGGGAGTCTGCCTCTGCCCTCACACGGCTTTCTCCTCTGCCTGTCTCTTTCAGGTCACTGGATGTGGGGCTCACTCAAATAATCAAGAATGGCTTCATTTCAAAACCCTTAAATTATATCTGCAAAGACCCTTTTTCCAAAAGTAGGCCCAATTCACAGGTTCCAGGGGCTAGAATGTGGACATCTTTGGAGGCAGCTCTATCCAGTCCTCACCAGATGTTTAAATGGCTTGAACAAAACGGGGCAGGGAAAGTCACAAAAAGTTGCTTCTAAAAGACCCTCCCATTCCAGCCTTTTCTTACTCTGAGCTTGGCTCAATTTAACATTACATAATGCAGGTTTTTCTTGCTAATTCATTTCATCTACTTCATTATATAGCTTCATTATGAGCATCATGCTTATAATTTTCATATCACTAAAACTATTGTGGTGTAATGTCCCTATAATGGAAAAACAGAAATGATCAGATATTATCTAAATTGGCAGATAGTAGATTTCTTGTGACTTTGCTAATATGTAATTCATTTAAGCAAACTTAATATCCATTAACTTTCCTTGTAGGGGCCCATTAGCTTTAATAATACATTAACTCCTTTGTGAGTCCTGAGTAGATATTCACTCAGTTTCCACCCTGAAACTCCTTAAGTAGTTTCCCAGAGTATCTTTTAAACAGAAGATAGCAATATAGCTCCACCCACCTACAGAATTACACTCACTCCCAAATGCAAAATAATTTAGGCAGTGCACCTCCTACTCCTTGGAAAACTTGATAATGATCCTTATAAGCATTGTCTTCCATATTCTACAGATGGAGCTGAGATTCATGCTTCCAAGAAAAGGAGTCGAGCTCCCTGTCTGAGTCCATGTGACTCCAGGCTAACAAAGCACTGCCAGCGACTCTTGAGGATGCACCCTGCTGATCATGCTCCACTCTTCACAGAGCCCTGTGTGCGGGAGACTCTGCTCCTTTATGCAGTGTTAGATCACTCAAACACTTTATCCTTGATACTCCATTTTTGGGACCATATATAGGAAAACGCTTTGTTAAAAGATTTACTTATTTGAAAGGCAGAGTGACACAGAGAGAGAGAGAGAATATCTTCCATCTGCTGGTTCAGTCCCCAAATGTCTACAGCAGCCAGGCCTAGGCCAGTCTGAGGCCAGGAGCTAGGAACTCCATCCAGGTCTCCCACATGTGTGGCGGGAACCCAAGTATTTGGGCCATCATCTGCCATCTATGCTCAAGAAAATCATGTGGCAGCTCACTGGCCTCTGTTCTTAGAGGACCATTGAGAACTCGGCAGAGTCAGCCAGGAATTCCTTAAATAACTGCATCAAACATGATTGGCCTTCCCTGCATCATTTCCTACCAGCTTCGCCCCCGTTGAACATGAGCAGCCATACGGTAGCAAAAACCACCTGCCATTGGACCCTGAGTGTTGGGGGTCAGTTTGCTGTCCGCCATGGCAGTTCTTTGAAGACCAGCAGCGGCATAGCTGGATGGCTGTGAGGAAGCATGAGATTAGTTAGAATAATCCGCATGTGTGTTGAATAATGTTAGACATTCTGTGAGGAGAAACATGCCTGTATTTTTGAGGTCATCTAAACTCACAGACAGAGGTTCTTAACCTTTTTGGCAATCACTGACCCCTTTAAAAATCCTCTGATAGCTCTAGACCTGCAAAAGATGAATACAGTCACGTAGCTACCACATCTGCCCAGCATTTAACAATCCCATTTTGCTCTGAAAGTTTTCCTAATTTCCCTCTTCAAAGGTCACTTTGACGTGTTTTGCTGTGTTCTTGGGTCATCTGTACTCTTTATTTACAGTTTTTCTTTAAATCACTTGATTTCTTTATTCTAACTGAAATATACGTGAAAGGACTTTTAAAAATATGAATTTTGCTTGTTTATCTACATTTGTCTAATAAACATTAAAATAAGTATATGGATATTCTTTTTTTAATGTCCTTTCCTTCTCCACCTAAACAGATTTCTTATATTATCAGTGATAAACACTATCACAAGGAAATACTGAGCCCTTCATGGACTTCAGATTCTCTGAGTAAATAAGATGACCTTGGGGCAAGTCTAACCTGATATGAGTGCTATTAAGTGCACTCACTGTGTTTAACCCTGACCCATTTTGGCCCATGGAGGTTTATGGAAATGTCTCTCCACTCCATCTAAGACAAATGGATGTTAACCAGGATATGAATAGGGTTAAATGACAGATAATAGATTTGAATTCAGTGTAAGTTATATCCTTTCTAAAAAATAAGAATTTTTTTAAAAAAGAATAAGAACAGGAAATAATTGTATACTCTTAAATATCTTTTCTCTTTTTTAAAAAAAAATTATTAATTTATTTGAAAGAGGTATACAGAGAGAGAGAGAGAGAGAATCAGGGAAGGAGGGAGGGGGAGAGAGAGAGAGAGATCCTATCTTCTAGTTCACTCCTCAAATGGCTGTGACAGGCAGGGCTAGAGCCAGGAGCCAGGAACTTCTTCAGGGTCTCCCATGTGGGTGCAGGGACCCAAGCATTTGGGCCATTTTCCACTGTTTTCCCAGGTGCTTTTAGCAGGGAACTAGATTGGAAGTAGGGAAGCCAGACTGGAACCAGTGCCCAAATGGGATAACAGCATTGCAGGTGGCAGCTTAACCCGCTATGCCACACTGTCAACCCCTTAAATATCTTATTTTATGAGGAAAGGGGAGGAAGGATAAAAAGATGGGAAAGTTTACACTTCTCCCCCTAATAAACAGGAGTGCCACCATATCACATAGAAGACAAGGCCTGAGCTACAACTTGGAATTGCTTTTGTCTTGTGGATCTAAGTACTAATTAATTGAACCAGAATTGTGCAGTGTTTGTTTGCTAGTACCCTTATTTGTGGTACCAGGAGAAATTGTTGTGCCCAATTATGTGAGAAATCAGCCAGATGTGTATGCTGTCATACTTTTAATAATCCTTAAGTTTTTGGTGAGTACAGATATTAATTGTGTAGTATGCATTGAAGTGATTAACATCAATGTAATTTATTATCTGGAGATTTCTGAACGTAAATAAATGAGTTGTTTTGTTCAGCAAGGTGTTGACCCCTTCAGAATCAGTGAATTAAAGTCCCCCCCTTTTTATTATAAATATGAAAGGCACCACAATCAACCAAGTGTTCAGTTATTTGATTTTCTGGGGCATTAGCCGCTCTTGTTTGTGACATTTCCCTGTTGGGTGCTCGTTTGCAAGCTCATTAATAAGGTTTTCTCATAGGAATGTTGCTGGGAATGAGGAACATATAGTAGGGCTCTTAGTTTTCCAGCTTTCATTCTGAGACTCAGCAAGGGTACCGCAGCAGCACGCAGTTAAATGTTTGAAACGCAAAATAATTACATTTGCGGCTAGAATTCAAAGCTCTGTTTTCTTAGATGTTATGCAGTGAACGGTTTTGCTTTTTACTGTTCTCAGCTATATGACCCCAAAATCTTCCTGTGCATTTTTTCTTGCAAATGCCAGCACAGGTGGTATTACCCAAATCTGCACTGTGCTCCGTTATAGCAGAGTGTGATACAATTGTAGCACAGTTAGTACAGCTTCAGATCCCAGGGAAGGCACTCTTGTCAAATAAAAGCCTGTTTAAAGGAGAACAGTTCACTGTCTGCGCGTTAAAAGGAAGCTGTCTAAATAGCATCAAGGTGGCAACACGTAGCGACATAAGCTGGGAATTCAAAGAAGAGCTGTGACCCTCAGTATGGAATTCAGATTGCAGTGCACAAGGGGGGGAAGCCTTCCTGTGGACGCAGGCGAATATGAAACCCTTGAATTACTGCTGCGTGTCTTTTGATTTCACCCATCATAGCCTTGCTGTTTAAAATATTTTGCAAAAATTCTCATTTTGTGAGGCTTGTGTGTGTGTGTGTATGTGTGCACGTGCACACGTATTTGCAAAAAACAACGACAAAGAATTGAAGAGATGAGTTTTGAAAGGGAGAAAGAAAACAAAGCCTGTCGAAATAGGTATCTGAATGCCTTCCCTGCTCTGATTATCATCTGACAGTTAATCGTGTATGTGGGCATCATTTTCAAAATGAGTTTTATTGACTAGATGTAGCCAGGTATTTTATAAATCCATATTCTTGTGCAGCCAAGGTGCAGGGAGGGGTAGGTTTTGTTTTGTTTCTTTTTTTCTTTCAGTCCCTCAACTGGGGGACAATTGGGCATTGAGGAGATGATCAAAACTTCCTCCTTATCTGTGCCAAAATAAATGTTTCTCTGGTATCGATGGTGCCCTGCAGGGAAGGAGGAAGAAAAACCTGGAAATCGGAGAATCTTCCCTGCGTAGAGTAGAGGATAAGACTTAGCTTCCAGGAGCAGCTCCTCTGTCTCATCCGCTCCCCCGTCAGCTCTGTTCCCAGGCTGTATTCTTCAAAGCATAATAGCTGGCGTTTTCAGATTTGGCCTGTTTCTCTCTGATCTCTAGTTTCTTTTTTAACAGAATGCGATCTTCCTTCCACTCTCCATTTCAATTTTTTTAAAGCAATGAATAGAGTTTCAGGGAGGTTATTTCAGTATTTATTAGTCCTCATGAGATATAATCGCAGTATGGAGACCCCCTGATTGAAGCTAATTTTTTAACCTATCATTTTTTGTGATAACTGAGTAGTGGTGGCCCTAAGCTCCTGAGGTTGTAAGGGCTTTGGATTGTTAGTGATACATTCTGCAGTATGCAAGGGAGTGGAGAGCAGCGAGTTGACTGACCGACACTGAAAAAAATAGAATGAAATTTGGGCCAAGTGCATTATGAGTAAGACCCAGATGACCCTTGAAAGGCAGTCTCCACCTTCTAAAGGCCCACTCTGCAGGAAGAAGCCCGTTTGACTAAGGACTCTCTTCCCACCCCTCACCTACTGTATTTGTGAAAGATGCATCTCTGGGCTGCAGACACCGAACACTTAGACGGTGAAACTTATCTTCCAGTGTACGCTCTTCACTCATTGGGTCAGATTTTGATTCTGTGGAAGGTTAAATGATAGTGAAGCTGGCATCTAAAACAAGAAAAGAATGGGCAAACAACATCCTTTATGAATTCCCTTGAGATACCACTTGGAGATCCACCAGAAATGCTAAAGTAAATGTGTACTGAAATGGAATGCATGAACCGTAACACTGGGGCTGGACTTCGCATTTTGAGAACTCGATTGATCTTCCAAAAGAAAAACACATTGTATTTTGTGATGAGGACTAAGCTGAATTTATGATCAGATTATTTTTTTTAAATCAGTGGTAAACCCAGGAGTAGAAATTCATGCCCCAATATTTCTCCATTTTCTCATTTGTTCATTCCTCCCTTTCTTCATTCATTTAGCACATAGGTGTTGAGTGCCTGCTGTGTGCCAAGCACTGGCAGTGTTCTGGTTACCAGGAATTTCAAAACAAAACAAAAAAATCTTACCAAAGTAAAAATCTTGCTTGTGCCAAAAATCTTGCTATATGGATTTCCTTGCCCAGTATTTGCTTTTAAATTTTGAAGATTTCTTCAAAGATATGGAAGAGGGCTCTGTGGGTATGTACCTGGTTTAAAGTAGGAAAAGAGAGGTGTGGGAACACAACTTTCTGTCCCAACATAATGGAATAAAACTTGATTCTGTTTGGGTAAATGGTCATTTTCATATCCACAGAACTATTTGCAAGCTGCTGAGGGGGAATGGCATTGCGCTGTGGCGACACAGCACATGCTGCTTAGCCCACGTCAGTCCCACCAGATTTGCCTCACCATACAATAGTTCAGCCGTCCTCAGGCGTGCAGATGAAGTGCTCCGATCCATACTGCAGATATAGTCATGCTGCAGATGGAACAGCAGGAGGTCCTTCACCTTGCAAACAAACAAACAGCAGAGAAAATTATTCATGAACATTACGGTGAGCATAGAAAGCCAACCCTTTGCAAGATGGTCTCTGTTAACTCCTCTGAGAACTCCAAGTGACTGTTCTCTAACCAGTCCCGGTCACCTTGTACTGCTAGACACTGGCCTCTTTTAGTTACAAAGCTGTCCTCTTCCCAATGATTTAGAAACCATATGGGGGGGGGGGGGGTTACTTCTTACTTTGAGCTCAAACAGCTCTTAATACTCACCAAATCTCAGGTTAATCTTTGTATTGTCGTTCTACTTCGAACTGCAATAATCCCCCGTGATTGACAAAGACCCCTCAGTCAGTGCTTGCCCATGTGAATGCGCAGGGGCTGACCCAAGCCCTCTCCCCAGCCCTTCTGATAGCATCTGTGCCCGCACAGCCCTTGAGTTCTCCCTAGCAGGACTTGAGACAATTAGCACTTGATCCACAGGGATCGAATCCCACACACACTGGTGTGTCAGATTACTGGATGGGTGGAGCCGGCATTGTGCACAGAGTTAAGCCACAGCCTTCCATGCCAGCCTCTTATATGAGCACTGATCAAGTTCCAGCTGCTCTACTTCTGATCCAGCTCCCTTCCAATGCACCCGGGGATAGCAGCAGAAGATGCCCCAAGTACTTGGGCCCCTGCACCCACATGGGAGGTCTGGATGGAGTTTCAGGCTCATGGGCTTCAACCTGGCCCAACCCCAGTTGTTGTTGCCATTTGGGGAAGTGTACCAGTGGATTGAAGCTCTCTCTCTCTCTCTCTCTCTCTCTCTGTCCCCCACCCACTCTGTAACTCTACCTTTCAAATAAATAAAATCTTTTTTTAACAACAACAAGAGAATATTGGATGGGTTGTAAGTAAGGAACACAAAGAATCTATGAGCCAAATGCAGTTGCAGAAGAGATTCGCACTCAAGCCCTGAGACCTGGGTGCAGTCAGCACATCGAGAACATTTGGTGCCTGCATTCTCTGATGCAAATATTTCTCAGGAAGACAGGGAAGGACAGGGAGCCCCTGGGATAACAGACCTCCTGCCAGGGCATCAGGGTGACTTCCCCTCGCCTCAGCTCCCTGCCTCTCTGCTCCATGGGAAGAGGGGCATCCCAGTCTAAAGGAAACTGCAAAGTACCTTTTTTATAAATAGAAAAAGAAACTCAAAGACCTGCTATGTTGGTGTCAGGCTCTGGAGAGGAGACTGTCTGTGCCTTTTCATTTACATAGGGAATTGAAATACAGGTTACGGAATCTTGAGTTCCATCTTCTGAAAAGACCATAGAATGTGGTGCAAGGTCAGACTGGCATGAAATCAATTGTAATCTGCCAGCAAGCCGTTCTAACCTCCTTAAGAGTTTCCCTTTATATTTTTCGCCTTTATAGAGAGAGCAAAATACATTAAAAGAAAGTCTCATCAAATCAGAATGTCTTTCTAATATTATTTTTTTAATTGGTTGCTACTGTAGTGTGACCTAAAACCTCTTGGTATTTAACCCTCTGTGCAACTTTGACTAATGAACAAATTTTGTCTGCTATAGCAGTCTTGTTAAATGTCTTTTATGGGGTTTTAAAAAAAATTACATTGTATTATGAAAACCTCAGATCCTTCCACCTAATTGATTGGCTGTTGGTGATGCCATCTCTCTAACTGAAATGTTCCTTAAGTGCAAGGACCTAACTATTTTTCTCCTTTTTATGTAGCAGTTCCATTTCTTAATGACACGAAGCCTCTCTGAGCGATGCATTTCTGGGCAGCTATTGCACTTGGGTAGGAAGTGTCATCTGGCTTTTATAAGCCTTGTGCCTCACAACCCCAACTGAGGCGTAAAATGATCCCCCAGAAAATGTACTGGGCCTTCACCTCATTACTTAAAAATAAATCTTGGAGTCTGGTTCTGTTTTCGAAAAGATTTGGTGGGTTATACCATTTGATTTATGAACATAATTAAAATATAAATGACGAGCTCTGGGCTCCTCAATCAGCCATCTGGATGGTTCAGTATTTTGACATCCTCATCTTGTAGTCAAGAACTCCCTGAGAATTGAATGCCCCTCCACTCTAGAGGTGCAGGGACATCCCAAGGTTTCTCTTCCACCTGTTGAGAACACTTCAGGTCCTCTTTCAGGACAAAGGAAGGAAAACAGAATTTGTTTTCACGTGTCCATCACCCGAGACTGGATCTTGGCACAAAGACCTTCTATTTGGTTCCTGGGCTGGGCTTAATGATAGTGGAGCTGCCTGTGATCAGTTACCATGCCTGTACACACTGTGTGTGTCAATGGAAGAGGACATTTTTCTGTACAACACAAGCAAGATTAATCTTTGCCTTTTCAGCCAGGTAACCGTGGCCATTGTACCCAAAAGTCATTGGTAGATGTTCCTGCAGAAACCTAAATTGGGAAAAACAGTTATCAGAATCGTGGGAATCTTTTCTGTGGCATGGTATGTGATTTTTCCAGGTGTAGCAGTCCTTAGTTTGTTCTTCCTACTTTGGGTGAGTAATTGACAACTGCTAAACAGCTCATTAGGAACATAAAACAGCATTTAAGTAGAACAGACTCGACGATGGCACTGAAGAAGCAGGGTGGAATAGATTTTTCAACGCTTTATTATTTATGAAAGTTGAGCGTGTAAAACCTTTAAGGCACTGTACTGAAAAATATACACTCTGTTTGTTTATGAATTACATGAGGAAGAAAAGTAGAAACTTTCCACCTGGGGCAGTGAGCATTCTGCTTCTCCTTAATTAATGGGCCAAAGTTAGCAGTGCATGAAAATAAAAGTAGCACTTCCATGGATCAGAGATTACTTTAAGAAAATGTTGTATTTCAGCCCAAACTTAGGGCCTTAAATTTAGCCTCACGCAGAATGCTTCATGGGTAAGAATGACAGAGGTCCCCTAACCAGGAATTCCCTAAGTGCTACTGCTTCTGGGTCTGAACTATTAGGGAACAGGTTTGTTACTACCCATGTCTTCAGTGTCATAACCTTCCCCTATTTCTCTTTTCATGTCTTTTCAAATAAATGTTGGTAACTGTGTGTGTGTGTGTGTGTGTGTGTGTGTGTTTTACACCATCAAAAGCAATAGACCCACATACATCACCCAGTGGTTATATTTGGCCTAAGAAGTGGCCAGCAGGTCTAGAAGGTGGTATCCAGAAGCTCTTGCCTCATCCCAGCAGCTGATGATAGTTCAAGGTCATCCTATTTATCCTTTATGTAGATTTCTCCCTTTAATGACTTCTTTCCCAAGTTAGTTATCAGGATCTGGGAACCTCTCTTCCACTTTGCCCTCAAACATTTCCTTTGCCATCAAGTCCAAGAATAGAACCGTTTTACTTGCAAGGATCAGCTGCTGTTTGTGGGTCTATTAACTTGATGTTCTCTGTCGAGGACTTACTGGGCAGTGCACACTGGGGAGTGTACCAAGGGGCTCTCTTAAAAAGGTTTTGAATAGTGCATGATTTTCCGAGACCTTGACAAAGGTCTGTGATAGGAAGAGGACTACAAAATGCACGCGGGCAGCCGCGGTGAGAGAGGACATCCTTGTGCAGCATTATGGAACTGTGTGCAGGGTGAGAGTGATTGAGCCCTGCCGCATCTCTGTCTTCTCCGTTATTCCGTAGGATGAATGTTAATGAGCCAGCCACTGCTTGTGAAAGGCCATGGGGCTGTTGTTTAGCTGGTATGCTTGTCTGAGAAAGTAAAACTGTGGTGAATTGTTTTGACCTTTCAGCCAAATTATGTCTTGACCTCTAACATTTATTGCTCTTGGGTACATTTCCAAAAATATACACTTACAGAGGCAAAGAATTAAGTGAGAAAGCTGATTTAGGGATTAATGGCTGGTTAGTTTAGCATAGAAAATAAAATGTCCTAATCGCATTCAGGTCTTCTGTGTGACTGTGTGTGCACCTGTGTCTGTGTTCATTCCCACTTCCTCGGCTCGCTTCCCTGCTCCTCCTGTCATTCATCTCCCCCCACCGTGCCCCAGACACCCACACACTCGCGAGACAGTTGTAAGGAGAGTGTGGAAAGAAGAACAGTTGCAGTGGTCACCTAAGACTCCACTGCATTAGGAAGCTATCATTGGCTTGAGTTATGGTTGCCATTGGGAAATGCCATTCTGAATCAACAATACATCCTCATACACCTTCCACGGGTGATCTCTGTGGCCTCGGACAAGCTACTTCACTCTGTGGCTCCCAGAGTTCTCATCCCTATAGCTGGGCTTCGACCACCCCTGGGAGTGCCAGTTTCCTATCTTCTTAGGGTGTTTACCCTGAAATGTCCAAGAGTTTCATTACGGGCCACCTAAACCTACTGGTTCTATTCCCCTGAAAGCCATTCGAGTGGAATTCAGAAGTTCTGCTTTTTCCATTTGCAAACAAGAGCATGGAAGAGGCACACTTATTAATATGCAGTGTCATAATGTATTGTCACATAGTAATATATGATATATGATAAAATGTATCAATTCTGAGCACCACAAATATCTGCGGCTTCACCTCAGCATGAAGGCAAATGAGTTTCCTTTAGCTTGAGTGAGTTCGGAGATAAACTTCAATGTAACAAAATGTATTTCACAGGAAATGTTTGATGTGGCACAGTTGGCTTATGAATCTCTTATCTATTTGCGGTTCACTCCTTAGAGTTATTAGTCAATTTAATTTGAGCAAATGCCAGGATTACTAACTAATTAGAAGGATGTTACTGAAGGCACGCGGATGGGGAGAGAGTCAGCGCTGGTAGCGTGGGGTTTGTGGCAGCGTGCGAGTCTGATTTTGCCTGATGATACCATTTGCTAAACATTATACTTTGTGTTGTTGTCACACAGATAAGCCTCAAGTGCATATTCAGATGACTTACCCTCTACAAGGCCTAACCCGAGAAGGGGACGCGCTTGAGTTAACATGCGAAGCCATCGGGAAGCCCCAGTAAGTTCTGAAGGCCGAGGTTGGCAGAGGGTCGTGAACAGTAAATGTCACAACACAGAGATGAGCGTTCACAACTCATTGGCCTGTCACCTGTCTCCTGCTCGAAAGAATGGACGATTTTTCAGGAAATGCAGAATAGCAAATAAGAGGGGATGTAAATAAACGTCTGTGGGTCCTCATGGTCAGGATGGGGAGAAAAATTAAATGCCAGCTAAGGTTGAAATCTCAGCTGATTCCATTTTGGCATCATCAACATGATTTTCAGGACTATTTTACCACACACACACACACACACACACACAAATCTTAAGTTTTTTAGTAGTCTCACAGTTTAATGATATAGCTGCTACCTTCTATGCAGATATCTAACCTGCTACAAAGATGCTTTTGAGACTTAAATGAAGCCGCTCTGTTCAGGGCCAGCTGTAGGCACATGAATTCCCCCTGCTTGAATTTTGCATCTCCTTCCCTCAGAGGAAAGTGTCAGACTTGAGCCTTAGAGATATTTTTGTTATAGTAAGGAAAGGTTCAAGAACTTTTCCCAAGGAAGATGTGCATGCCACTGCCTCAGAGAAGAAGGAGAACTAACTAAACCTTTGATTTGATTGAAAAGTCTGAAGGAACTACCTTGCCGTTCCCTGCTAAGCGACCTAAAGTGAATTAGAGGACCCGCACGCTTCACCACTAATACAGCAAAAACACCGTGAGGCAGTGCTCCTTTAAATCTTACTCAGTTTTCTTTGGGAAGGGGGAGCTTCCCTTCATCTTTCTTGTTCAGACTGTTTTAAACTGCTTTCAGGAAGAAGCAACGTGGGCTCCTGAAATAGAAGAACGGGTCAATGCTGGGATTAAGGGCACTCAAACTTGTAGTGGTGCCCAACAAAAACCAGCATTGAGCTCCCTCTGCTGTCCCTGTGATATGATTTGGTTTCTCCGTGCAGAGCTTTGCTCAGCGGCATTGTCACAGTTTTCATTTCAAGAACTCAGAGCATCTGAACCAAAGTCCCCCAGAAATCTCTGGAAAGGATTCTCCCCGGGGTAACTGAGGAACCATCTATTACAGGAGTCCTGGGAGCCGAAGCGAAGCCTGGCTCCTGTCAGTCCTCTCATCTCCCTTCAACCCTCCCTGTTTCTGTGCTACCTGGCCGTGGTCTAGAATTTACTTCTCTCTGTGCTAACCATCTGGAGCGTTAAAAATGACCTTTAGGTGATCTTCGTTCTGTTTTGCTTTGCCTCTGGTGTTCCCCAGTTACTTGGTTTTGAACACTTCAAGCTTTGTACTCTTTTTGAGCACTGCAAAAGATTCAGCTCTTTCTCTGTGTAAACTGTTTGAATTATGCCCTAATTAGCAGCTAACCTTACCTCCAAAACAATCCAGTGGAGGGAGAAAAAAAAACTTCCGAGGCCTCTTGCCACCTTGCAATACCTGTATTCAGCCACATTAACCACACTTACAGTATAAGGCTTGCTAACCTATATTTTGTTTCTGTATTTTTTCCCCTGAAGAAGGTACTGTGTTCAATTGAATGTGCCACGGGGACAGTAAATTACATGTTTCCTGCAGGACATTTATGCCAGAGAGGGTATTTGTTTGTTGCTCTCAAATAGGAGCGGGTATATGGTTGTGTGAGCAGGCACGCATTACTGGGCTGCTATCCCTTCTAGCATATTACCTATTTATTTTCTCAAGAAATTGCATACAATAAAAATGGTAATTTAACTTGCCATTAAATGTTGTGAATAGTCTCAGCTCTTACCCCCACTGATTGTTTCAGCTGTCAAGCAGCAGGACATTAGGCCTGATTGCCAGGCAAACCCATTTGCCATTGCCTACAAGGAGGACATATGCGTCCTAATTTTTAAATAATTTACTGGGGTGTGATGACAAAGGCATGTGTAATTAAAGAAAAATTGTAACTTCACATCCCATTTGAAAATTGGAATGCTACTTGACAGGGCTAAGGTGTGTCGCTCCTCAGGAAGCGTGGGTCTCCCGCCATGTTGCGGCTCCTGGAGGAGCAGGAGGAACTGGACGGAAGTGACCTCTGGGCGCAAATCTGTGGCACCCTTCCTTAGGGAAGTTTCCAGATGGAGTGCTCCATGCAGCCTCCGTGCAGAGGAGGTGGAGGCAGACGCCTTGAAGAGTGGGTTTCAAAGTTACTTGATGTGTGTGCATTTTGAGTTCTGGAGCATCTTCCGCAATTTGCTTTTTCCTAATGGATACAAATGCGGTACTATAAATCACCAACACAAACTCGTCTCTGATGAGCAAGTGCGGGAGGACCTAAGGAATCCATGTGGAGATGCACTCCAGGTGATTACCTGAGAGCCATACCCTCGAGCTCGGAGGACTGACTGCAGGTGCACACGCAGGGGAGGAGTCTGTACATAGGTGGGCCTGGGAGAAAGCAAGCAGGGGCAGTGTGCCAAGAAACAGACAGATGAGGTGGGCCAGGACATCGGAGAGAACAGTGGCGTCTCGAGCGGGTGGAGGTAGGCTATGTGAAGGTTAAGGGGAGAGGAAGTGGTTCCACCTTTCCAGAACCAGCAGTGGTTTTTCACATAGCAGAGGCCAAAGGAAAGTGCTCTTCAAATTCTTTTGGGATTAAATTGAAAATCTATTTAAATATCAAGAGAGGCTTCTGAGCAAGGGTCTTAGTATGTTAGTAACCATCAGATCAATGCATGTATCACTAGTCAAGAGCTTGACTTTGTTCCTAACTAATGAGTTGGCTAACAATGGGTGAGCTCTGTCCTTTCTGAATTGGTGTGAAACCACATAGCAGGACATAAAAATAGGGTACATTGGATTATCTGCTGATTTGTTGAAGATGAATTGGAAGTAATGAGACCACTGCTTGTGGTCTGCTGAAAGTTTTTCAACACCAAGTCATGGTTTTTTTATTCTTATTGTACTCTAAACAGACTTTTGGAGACTTCACAGCTGTAAATCTGTGAAGTTAAAATATTTCCAGCGGGTCCTCTTTAATTGTGTCATCCTGCATGTGACTTGTCCAACGCGTGGGTGAGAGGTTTGACGCAAACTTCTTAGCAGGGAATAGTAAGGCGGCTTGTCTTTCTCCCCTTTCCTCTGCAGGCCTGTCATGGTAACTTGGGTGAGAGTGGATGATGAAATGCCTCAACATGCTGTACTGTCTGGGCCCAACCTGTTCATCAATAACCTAAACAAAACAGACAATGGTACCTACCGCTGTGAAGCCTCAAACATAGTGGGGAAGGCTCATTCGGATTATATGCTGTATGTATACGGTACGTGAGAAGATAAACCACTCTTCTGCTAGACTCGCTCGTATGTAGCTGCTACTTGGGATTCGCTCCCTAAGCCGAAAACCAAAGCCCAGTTGATCTCCTTCTAGAGCTTAAAGAAGCCTGGCCTGAGGTGGACCCCAGGTTCTCCACCTGGGACAGCAGTGACTTATCTCTCCCTTCTTTCCGTGGAGATTTCCCACCAGGTCAGTCTCTGGTCATGCTGAATAGGAGAGCTGTGTCCACAGGCGTTAAGCCGTGGAGATCACGTTAGAAGTAATGACTAAGAAATCCAGTCTTACCAGTTAGTGCTTTTCAGCACAGGGTGTTTACTCCCAGTGCTATTGTCCTGTGATACCTGGGCTAGCCTTTCTCCTGCTTTGATGAGCAGAACTATTGTGTTAAATTTCAGAGGATGCTGCAAGCCAGTAAATAGTCAGACCAATGACACGGTTCTTGGTAACTACGTAAACCTCTCTGTATCACAATTGCTTTGGACACAAATGCTGTTTTCCTTTTTTAATTTGTCTGTTTTCTTAATATCTTTTTTACAGGGTCATTAAAGCATATTATCATGAATTTCATTCTCTAATCAACAAATATTTATTGAGCATCTGCTGTGTGCCAGGCATTTTTTTAATTTATTTCCCGTTTATATCTGATTGTTGATTTTGTGGATGGTGAATATTCTCTGTTTCATTGAGAAGGGCCTTTCGCCCTAGTCTTATGAGATCAAACTCAGTCTCTTCTGTAGAATTTAAGTATCTTGGTTAGTTGTATGCCAAGAAAAAGAGCCATGAACTGACACAACACAGAATGAGCAACCAGAAGCATCAAAATGTCAATGTGCCATAAATATGTGGGTATGCGAGGCTGAGAGGACATTGCCTTCTCCATGACAGCAGGGTACATAATCCATGTCAAAGTGTGTATAACGATATGCATGGACACGCATGCATTATACATACAGGATACTTACATAGTGTAACTCATAACCTGCACACTTTCCTTGGGACAAAAACAGGAGTGGCAGCCTTACTAACCAGATAAAAGCATGCTTTTTATACCGTGTCTGTGTGGATAATACAGTCCTTAACCTGTACCTGAGTTTTTTCCTCTTAGCATAATGCAAAATTAAAAGGTCATGCCTAATCACCTCATTTGTGGACCTCTGAAGTGTGTTTTCTTTGCACACTACCCATGGCGTCTGTGGTCCGCACAAAGGAACGTGAATTCTCCCCAGTAGCAAAGGAAATCCCTGTGAAGGGAACACATTTCGGGCAGCCTGGCCCATTTCAGTTGGCAGGATCAGACGCAGGGCCGCCTCCCTCCCTCTGGCTGTACCGCGGAAGTGGTGGGAAGTCCCAGCCTCTGCTCCTCCACGTGCTGCTCACACCAGGGGCGGGACCTCGAGGAAGTCACCTCCCTTGCTGTTTGTTGCCCGTCATACAGACATTCAGCCTAGCTTGTTTACAAACCACATATTAAAGCATTGACAAATTTCCACCAGTCTATTATATGTTTGCTTGATTCAGAAGACTAAGTTATCTGGAAAAATGGTTTTGATTTATTGTACCTACTGTTCTTACATCTGGAGCGGAGAAACAGTGTGTGATTTGATGGACAGGCAGTTTTGAATCACTTGGAGAGTAGTTTATAGCTAGCATTTGTTGAGTGCTCATTTTGTTCCACACAGTATGGTGACAGGTTTATGTGCATGATCTCATCTAATCTCCACAGTAGCACCATGAGGTCAGCATTATCATCATCCCATTTTACAGATAACAAAATGAAGTTTAAACAGGTCCTATAGTTTTCCCAGGTTCACAGGTTATTATGTATGTTTTTTATAACTATGATACTTGACTCCAAAATCCACAGCAAAGTTTGATTTTTCTTTGGAAATCCTCTTATTCTCACTGCTTTCCCCTAGAACATTTCACTCCAATTTAAGATCATCCTTAGAATTAACTCTCTGGGCCAGAGTATATTATTTGAAAACAAAGAAACAAGAGGACTGACCCCTGTTTAGAACAAGGTGTCAATATCCACATATCTCCCTAACCAAGAGGGACAACTCCCTGTGAGTAGGACTTTCACAGATCTGCAGTATATAACCTGCCTCCCTCCATCTGTGCTTTAACCGAACTTAGCATGGTAGACTGGGACACTAACCTGAGGTACTGCTAGTCTATTAGAGTACTCCAGCAATTTCGGGAGATGCTGGGTGAACTTCCATTTTAAATATTTACTAGAAAGGGAGAGGGGCCAGCGCTGTGGTACAGCGGGTTAAAGCCCTGGCCTTAGGCACTAGCATCCCATAAGGGCGCCAGTTCTTGTTCCAGCTGCTCCTCTTCCTATCCAGCTCTCTGCTGTGGCCTGGGAAAGCCATGGAAGATGGTCCAAGTCCTTGGGCCCCTGCACCCATGTTGGAGACCTGGAGGAAGCTCCTGGCTCCTGGCTCCTGGCTTCGGTTCACGCGGCTCCAGCCATTGTAGCCATCTGGGGTGTGAACCAGCAGATGGAAGATCTTTCTGTCTCTGCCTCTCTCTGTAACTCTGTCTTTCAAATAAATAAAATAAAATCTTAGAAAGGAAGGAAGGAAGGAAGGGAGGGAGGGAGGGAGGGAGGGAGGGAGGGAGGGAGAGAGAGACAGGGAGAGAATATCTTCTATTCAGTGGTTCACCCTCCAAATAGCCACAACAGCAACAGCTGAGGCTGGACCAGGCCACAGCAGGAGCCAGGAGCGCCACCCAGGTCTCCTGCGTGGCTGACAGGGGTTCAGGTATTTGAGTCATCATCTGCTGCTTCCCAGGCACCGAAGCAGAGTAGCAGGGACTCGAACTGGCACACTGACCTGGGATGAGGGTGTCCCACGTGATGGCTTTGCACACTGCATCACAGTGCCCACACTGGTGGATAGATTTTGCTTTCTAAAGCTGATTACAACAGTTTTTGAAGTACTTTATAAACTAAAAGTTGACATTCCTCTAAGACATTTAATTCTCCACTATATTTCCAGAAGCTAGCTGGTTAGTGCTCAAGACCCAATTCATTTTGGTTTATTTAGCCGTTACATGTCACTAATAAAGTCCTATATTTTCTTAAATAGTGGCTTTCTGATGTATATATTTATTTGAAAGGTGGAGCTACAGAAAGATAAAGAGAGAAAGACAGAGGAGAGAGATCTTCCATCTGCTCGTTCACTCCTTAAATGGCCACAATGACAGGGGCTTGCCAGGCCAAAGCCAGTAGCCTGGAGCTGTATCCAGATCTCCCACATGGGTGACAGGAGCCCAAGTACTTGGGCCATCTTCTCCTGCTTTCTTAGGTGCATTAGCAAGGAGCTGGATTGGAAGCAGAGCAGCTGGGGTTCAAACAGGCACTCATATGAGATGCTGACATTGCAGGTGGCAGCTTAACCTCCTGTATCACAACACCGGCTCCTTCATGTTGTTCTTATTGCTAGAAATAAGCTCAGCATCGAGGTTGTACTTATTAATGAAATCCAGTCATTCAGGTTACTTGAGTCAGATATGAAGGACAGTAGTTGCCACAGAAGTGATGAAGGTAATTGAAAGTGTGTGATGTTCACAAAATGAGAGGGACCTTTCTCTGAAGCCTGTACCCTCAGTAGTCTTGTCTACCTCTTGATTCATAATCGTATTTTCAAATTGCCTTCAGGTCCATTTTGGTTGTAGTGTGGACATCACACACTTTGGGCCAGTACTTTTAGAAATAGGCCTGGAAATGGCATTAGGGCTTATCAGGGGAGCTCTCCACACACAGATGTTTTTCTCAATGGTCATGTCATAATTGAAGAAAACCAGAAGAACCGATATTAGCTGTCAGCATGCTGGACAGCCAGCACCTCTCTGGATAGGGTTTAGCTGTGTGGTGGAGAGAGCAGGGGTCTTCATTGCTAGGCTCAGGGGTGCACTTGGTTCCACCCTCCCTCCACTGGCACCTGCAGCAAGTGCGGGTTCATCTCCGTGAGCTGTCAGATCACAAAATGCAGAGCCACCTGTGGCCTCCGTGGAATGTACCAAGGTGCAAGGCTGAACACAACACCTGAGTCACAGAATTGCTCAGCCTGTTCTTTTTTAGAGATGATTTCATATCACTGATTTAATCATTGCTTCTTGGAGGAGAATGAATTTTGTTTTGTTTGGGTTATATGAATGAAATCCTTTTTCGAATCATGTGAGGCTGCTTTAAACATGGCTTGAACTGCTGAGTCCCCACTTTAGAGGAGCCAAGTCTCCTGCAAAACTGAGCAGTTTGCCATTCATTGTTCACTATCAAGTTCATATACATAGAGTTGTGTAAAAGAAGCGGTAGGTGAGAAAAATTAAAACCTTGGATGATTGAACCATGGTAGGAATCATTTGACACAGACCTCACAAGCAAGCACCAAAATCATGTTTTGATAAACTTTTGCAAAGTTGGTACCAAGCCCAGTGAAGGTGCAGTGTGTAATTAAAGTTTTGACGTATTAATTAGACAATCTGAGAGCTCACTTGAAGATAAAAGGACACCAGATGTGTCAGGCAGAAAAAGTTGATGTGCTTTAGATAAAACTTAAAATCAAAAGCCTTCAGTTCGTCGTAGGCTCTATTATAGCAGAATGATTGCTTAGTTCAAAGTCTCGTTGACAATTTAACACATTCAGTTTGATCATTTGGGCTTGGAGTTTTTTTTTTTTTTTTCCCTCTTTCATATTTGCCCTTGCCTTATCCCCAAATAATTTTAAGATGATAGAAGAATTACAGTTTACCAGATACCCAGCCGAGGTTTCCCTATCAGGTTCCTGGGCTTTGAGGGTTGAGCCTCACTTCTGTTTAGTTCTCTTGTTTACAAGATGGAAAACGTTCTTTCAGTTTCATCGTTGTAGTCCTCTTGGGTCAAGCTTTTAACATGAGCAAAGGCAACTTATTAATATTTATAAGTTGTAAAATTTATTGACTTTTAAAAAATAAAATCTCAGTAAAATCTCACATGCCTGGAACTTGATATTTAGTGGTGACATTCTCTCTTCTTTGTATTTATCACGAGTACAGAAGTAGTTTTACGTCCTGCTGGGATGTATTGATGGAGAATAATGAAGTTAGCAGTCACAGAGTGCAAGTGTGCAGGGGCACGCTCATCCTGGCTGATAGGAGCCCTTTAAATAGAGCAGCACCCTCTCCTCCTCTCTCCTCCCATCTGTAAAAGCATAAACGAAATGACAGCCATTGTACTCTCTCGGTGCAACTTGCTTTAACCTCGCCTTTAAAAGCTGGTGGGTGTGGGGGTGTCGTATATGTTGATTTTTCCTCACTTTCCTATTTCACATCTCCTCATCCCTGATTCACTTCATTAATTAAAAACAATCTCTTTTCTTCTTTTCTTAGCTCTTCCAACTAAGGCTTTGGAATATATATTACAAGGCAGAGATCTCTGAAGGGAAAGAGCTTTTGGTTTTAAAGGGGAAGTCAGTCATCAAGCAAACATCTCAATGTCCTCATGCCTTTGTTTTGTCATTACTGGTCATTGTTGTGTTCAGCATTGTGGGTTTGATTTTCCTTTTTTTTTTTATCCAGATCCCCCCACAACTATCCCTCCTCCCACAACAACCACCACCACCACCACTACCACCACCACCACCACCACCATCCTTACCATCATCACAGGTATGGTACTTTCATTGCCATTGAAAATTGTCCTGAATGTGTATTGTCTTTCTGGAATGTATAAAGAGAAGACAAGAAGCTACCTTGAAATCCTTGGAATTCAGTTAATTGTTCCTTTATTTTGGAACTCCAAAGACATCAGATGCTATGTTCTTAGACCTCAGGAAGTCTTCAACACCCAAGTATTTAACAGCAGATCAGACATTTTGCAGCCTACACATAAGGGAATTGTTTTTTAAGCATCACTATTCAAAGCGAAACACTAGGGAAAACGGCAGCCTGGCTACTGGAGGACCTGCCGATAGCTTCTGCTTAGCCACGGTTGATGAAATGGTAAGTATTGTGGCTTCGGATCTTGTCCTTGTCTTAATCTCATCTTAATCCAGATGAAGGAAGATGCACAGCCCCAGCTTTCCCAGGCTTTTGCGGGCCAGGCTACTAAACTTGAAGACATCCTTCCTGCTCTAGAGAGTACCTGCTGACAGCGTTCCTACCTGTTTGTGCTGCCTCGGTAGTCACAGGAGATCAGAGCAAGTCATCCCTGTCTTTTCCATGCTCAGCACTCCCCTTCCCCTCCCCGCCCTCCCCTACCTGTTGGAGGGGTGGCCAAGGCAGCCACAGTGATTCTAACTCTGTGGCTTTCTCTTTGGGCTCTCTAAAACTCTTATTCAAATGAGTGTCACTGTCTCATTTCTAACTATCACGAAGGGAGACGTTTGTCCCCTAGGCCCCTCTGGTTCTCCACGGGCTCTCTTCTATTGCTTGGTGCTGCTCATCTGGGAGCCTTGGAATTCGTCCACCACCAGCAACCCCCCCCACCCCCCGCGCCCAAATCAAAAGCTAATGGCTACACCATGTTCAACTTGACATAAGGCCTTCCCGATCACTGTGTCTAGGTACCACCCACAGCAGCATGTAAAAGTCATTATTCTATGAGGAAAAAAATCTCTTGCAGCAATAATTCTTTCCCTTTATTCTGTTGTCTTGCAAGCCTGCAAGGTCTCTCTGTGGCCCGTCCTGGCCTGGACTTCTTTGTAAACGCTGAGTGTCTCACTCAGCGTTCTTCATGCCAGCTCCGCTCAAGCACGCTGGATACACCTGCTGGCCTTTGCACTGACCGTCTGGGGACATTTTCACTTTGCACAGCAGCTGGTGACCTAGAGATGACAATCGATCAGTTCAAGGGAATTGGGGGGGTCTCAGTAGTTGATGACATATTACGATAGATTATGTAAACTCATTTTTCTTCACCTTCGTGACAGTGGAACAAAGAACCCTTAAATAAGCCACTACTAAGGACTCTTCTAAACATTAGTCACAAAGCAATCAGTGCCTGTATTTAATTTAAACTCTTCTCAAAAATCCATCAATTGGTTTTTGTGTCTCCCTGCGAACTTGGCTTCATCCAGGCTGCTGCTTAAATTCCTGTGTTTCTGTTTTTACATATTTGTGAGTCTTTTCTGCCACTTAAGTAAACTCAGACGGTAAACGTAGTGAGTAGACTCCTTGCATTTTCTATATCCTGTAGAAGCATAGCATGCTCTCAACTTTGCATACCCTAACTAGGTGTTTACCTTTTGTGATTCCTTATCTCTAATCTAGTTTGTCAACCTAAATTAAGCTTGTGCTCTTGTTACCAGATTTTCATGTTTTGTGAAAGGCCCTTCGGATGGCACTGTAAGTGCATCACCCAATGTCCCATTGCCCCGCACGTTAACCTTCTACAAAAACCCTCCAGCACTCCATTATGTCACTGAAGAGGTTATCAAGGTATGAGCCAGCCTTACCACATCTCATCCTAGGAGGTTCCATGCAGACAGGTATCCAGGTTTTCATGTTAAGGCAATAGAGGCCTCTCTCACTCAGTGTATAAACATCACGTTTCCCTGTAATATGGACCTACACTTTTTTCCATTTGCAGCTGGCCTTCTCACTAGCTTGGGCCTTTCTGAAGACCCTTAACACTCCCCAGCTCCTCCCCCGACACTCAATCTTGACAACTCAGTTGCTTCAGTTCACAGCTCTTAATCCTTCACTGCAGACTAAAGCTCATCTCGTGCCCTCAAACAGCTACAACTCACCCTTATCTCAGTTCCGACTGCAAAGACTCCATGTGAGAGGAAATTTTAAAAATAAACAATGCTGTATTTCTGTCCAGTATCCGAGGTACCTTTAATAGGAGCTTGTCTTTGCTCCACCATCTCTGCTACTGGCCCCCAGGCTCAGGGTAATGTAAGATGATCTCATAGGTGCACTTTAGCCTCTTGATGTTGAATCCTCTCTACACACAAAATGCATTTGTGGCAATGAATGCCCAAGATTCTCGTTGGCACACCCAAGAGTAGTTAAACTGAAATTGCTGCTTAAAACAACACAGTGGAATCCGTTGCTTTAATGGATGTAATCTTAGAGGCTTACTGTGTCTTAACAAGCAGTCTTATATATATTTATCTTGCCCAGAAAGTACACTTGTGGAATTTAACATTTGCTCCTTTCTCCAAACAGATTAAAGGTTATAGAGCTGAATGATTCTGTGTCCCATTTTAAAAGTCCAGGCTATCCCCTCAATTTAGATTGGTTCCTAAAAACTCCTCCAAACTGAATCCTGACAAATGGATAGCTAAATTAATTTCCACTCCTTTCCTCCCTTGCACTATTTGGTACATCACAGCTACCATTAGCCCTAAAAGCTTCAACAGCCAAATCCAGTGATAGTAACACAAAGGGGGGGGTGGGGGGAGAGAAAAGCCACAGCCCAGTCATCTGTTTCTTTTCTTCCAGTCAAATGCAATAACTGAAACCCATTCCCCAGGTCAGAGTTTCATTACAAGAAAAACGTACACATGCAATAGAAAAATATTTTTAAACTCCAAAGGTCATAGTTGATTTCTGATCTCTCTGAAAGGAAGTGTTCCAGTGTTATCTTTTATCTTCCAGAACCAGGGTAATCGAATTGTTCCCCTTGTTAGGAGGCTGTCATTCTGTTTCCAGTCACCTGACTCCCTCAAAACATGGTAGTGCTTCATCCTGGAACACACCCTGAAAGCTTGTCTAGGGACAAATTGGTTTCCCAGTCTCTCAAGGTCTGAAAGGAATATTCAAAATCAGTTTGCCATATCCGCGTGGTTGTGACTTTACACTGTCCAGCTGTTAATACAGAACCGCCCTCCAAATTAAAAACAATCTGAGTGAGAGAAAAGAGTGAGGAGCCACTCCGGGCCTCGTAGCGATTTGCTGTGAGACCCCTTGGCGTCTCACTTAACCAACCGTTCACAGTCACGCGTGTTCCGACCTGTATTTCTGTGACAACTGCTGGCAGCGGGCGAACTCCAGCTCCTTTTCTTGTTTTTAATCATGTGAAGTTTTCCATGTAGTTCCCTTCATGAAGACACATGCTGGCATGTGGAAGAGCATAATTTAAGTTGCTCCCTGGAAACCTCTGTTAAAAAACAGAGACCAGCAGTTATTACCCCAGGAGCCAGTCCCTGCCCACAGATTCCCCCAGAAAAGAGTCAGAGAGAAACCCACTGCCCATGCCCATGCCCATGCCCAGAAAAGGGGGTGAGGCTTGTTTTGTTTACAACTTTCTTTGAGTTAGTTGACTGTGCTTTATGTGATAGGTGACTGTGTTTGGTGTTAGTTCTAGTCCTTTCTCGTCTCCCAGTTGAATCAGCCTTTTTATTGTCATCATCCTACGGAAATATCTATGTGTCCCTCCTTGGTTAATGTGGGTATGGAAGGGTTGCCACTTGGTTGTGTCCCAAATTAGATGCTTGAAGTACTCTACCGTTCAGGCTGGGGGGAGTCCAACCTCTGGGTCACGCTGTACATGAGACTGTCATGAACTTGAAAAGTTCAAGCCATCTTAGAGGAAGAAATGAACAGCAGTAGGGCCCAATTCATAAGAGGTAGAGCATACCTAAATGAATGCTACTCTTTTCAAAAGTACATATCCAAGTACATGTCTTGTTTTTCTTAGAGAAGAGAAGCAGTACGGTTTTCTTACGGGCGTCTAAGCACTCAAAGACCGGGCTCCCTTGGAGAGGATGATTTCCACCCCCAGGCCCGTGCTATTATTTTGGCTTTCATGGTCTGATATTGTAAGCGTTTTGCCTCTGTACTGTGGATTACAGCACATAAATAAAGAAAGTAAGCACAGCCCTTATCCTTCAGTGATCTTTGCAAACTACGCCAGAGAAGGGAAACTCGACAGCACAGCACATGTTTTCAGTTTCTTAGGTACAAAGACTGATTCTGTGGCATGACCGTCTACATTATCATAGAGAGCTTTGCTCCACATAGAGCAAAGCTGTCTGCTCCCCAGGGTCTTACCTTAATGATTCCTACTCTGTTATTGATATTTGCATGGTACAAGGGATGTAAGCTGTCTGCTTAGAGGCATGCTTCCAACAAATACTGAGCATTCATAATATGTAGAGCACTCTGCTGGTGCCCATGGAGACAAAAGGCTCCTAAACCCCTGAAAAATGTGGTGGAAAGAATCAGCTTATACACATGAGGATTCATGGCAGACCCTGTGCAGCTGAGGTGCACAGAAGGCAGAAGGTACCACAAAAGACAGGGGAGAGTAGGACAAGAAAAGTCGGCTTTGGTCTGTGCCGCCAAAGAATGGGCAGAAAGTAGATAGCATTTGGAAATTAAGCATGAAGAGTCCAGCATTGCTTCAAGCATCTATCTTCAGTGTGTGTGCATTTTATGTATATTTATGTTCCAAGCACAGATTAAGCCATTGTTGCTAGGAAATACACATCTTTCATCCTAGAATATTTACTAAATTGCCTTTTTTAAGAGTTGGCATCCGCTCCCTTAAGACTGGTTTTCATTCATCATTTATTGAATATTCTATCAAGTGTTGCTGATATGCCAGTATGCCTGATGACAAAATATTATTCAGGCACTTGAGTAAATACTTAGGAGTCACCTATTACATAATGAGCCACCTTTTCACGTTTTTACCTCCAAAACAGTACATGTCCATTTTTATTCTGTCCTATGTGTCTGCATTTTTATTTTGTTGGTGAATTCTAAACTTGTTACAGGTCTCATCATTGCTACTCAGTTTTGATCCAGATTGATTTAAGAGGGAATGGAAGAAATTAGACTGCAGGCGGCCATCTGATTCCACTTTTTTTTTTTTTTTAATGGAATGAAAGGAAGTGAGATTTTTTTTTCCTTATTTTTTTCCATCATATTTTCTGTTGTTTATTTTTAAGGTAATCCTGGAGTGAAAGACGTGTTTCCATAGTAAAGATCTATCAACAAAGCAAATGACTAGCATCGTGAGAGCAGGTTTTTCAGGATTAGGAAGTACTTGGAACTTTCTCGGTAGTGGGACGTAAGGACTGGGCAAGAAGGACTCAGCCTTGGTACCCAACACAGGATGAAGATGAGGGAGATGTGTAGAGCCTGTTCCCTCCCCTCAGCAGTCACACCCCTGCAATGCCCTTCTTCCCCCCTGGCCTGCGTCTCCTGTCTCCTTTCATCCAGCGTGCACACTCAAGGTGATGCAGGAACTGTTTTCCTTGTTACATGAAGCCACTGTACAGATTCCTGTTATGTTGCAGAACATCTGGTTTACAAATGAGAAGATCTCAGGGGCACAGCAGCACGAGTGAACAATTCTGAAGAAGCTTTTAACAAAACTTGAAATTGCTTAACAACAACAACAACAAAAACTCAACTCCCCTTCCTGCTGTTCTGTGGCACACAGTGTCTTCACTCAGAGGAGAGATGACATTAAAAAGGAAGAGAGCTTTATTATGCCTCTCCTATTTAGGCCTTTTAGCTTTAGTTCTGTTCCTATCCACTTCTCCCATCTCTAAGAACTGGGAGTTTAATTAAAGCATAACATAGATGGAAAGAAAATTAACCAGCAAAGCAGGAGAAAATAAATTTCATAGTTTAATTTCCCAGCGCTTATTTTTGCTTTCAATAGATTCCAGAGAAGTTGAAACAAAAAGGAAAGGAAAAAAAAAAAGCACCCCATATTTAATAGATAGTGGCCAGCACAGCGTAACTATGAAAACAAATTGTCAGGGGAATTCCTTGCCTGCCCTGGTGTCTGGATTTAAAGCACTTCCATAACACAGACTGAAGGGGAATTCAATTGAGAAAACCCATTGGCTCCTTATTGACTTTAGTTAAGAAAATAAACTGGGTGAAAGTGTATTAAAATATGTCTGGACTGCTTAGTGTGCCTTCATCAACGCTTATGACAATCAAAATGGGAGAATGTAGACTCCTCACGGTCTCGCACTCAAGCTGCCTCTGAGTGCGTAGGTTCTCTGGGCCACCGCGCCATGCCGGTTTGGCTGTGCACCGCGCCCCTGCCCGCCCCACCAAGCCTTCTCGCCTCGCGGCCCCGCATGGTCAAGCAGGAGCACCACAGATCAATTGGGGAAGAAAAAGTATTTAAGGTTGTGAATTTAATTTTGTCCTAGGATTTTCATTTTCATTTATGGCACCCGTTGTGTTTGAGACCACAGACTAATTTATGGATTAGTTTTTAAACCCCCAGTCTGTCACACTCCATGAACAATTCGAAGTTGGAGGGAATCCATATGAAAGGATTAGAACGTGCCACAGTGGAGCTTACACATGACTGTTGCAACTAAATATTGCCCAGCTGCCTCTCAGGCAGTAATTTTTTATTTATTTATTTATTTATTTTGCTGCTTGGTGAAATGGCTAGCAACTCTGATTTCACACATTGCCAGTGCTTTTTCGTTTTACACCGCAATGTAAAACACAAGTAAATGTTTCATTTATTCAAGAGGAGGTTCCAGAAACTATTTGTAGGAATGGGAGACTTAAGAAGAGAAGCCAGTACTTGTGAAATGTACAATACCAGTGGGAGGGCCCATCCTTGGCCCCCTTGTTTGTACGTAAAACAGGTAGAGTTGCCTGCCAACACCATGCACACTTGTAGGCTTGCATAATCATAGGATTTGTTGTTGTTGTTGTTGTTGGCCATATAAGATAAATGTACTATAAATTTGTTCTCCTTGTAATTAAAATTAAAATCAAGACTATAGCTCAAGTAGACCTTTTAATTTCATGACCCAATACCACCATTAAGTCTAATTCAACTTTATGTGACTTAGTTTTCTTAGAGGGCTTGCTCAAAGATGATTTTTTTTAAGGTCGTGACAAAATGAGATTAAAAAAAAAAAGACTTTGTTAAGGTAATTAGTCACTCATTTTTCAAGCCGTTGTCGGCATGTATAACCTATAGTGGAAGTTGTTTGCTTAGACATGTAGAATGCTGTCAAGCAATATGGTGACCCCACAAATTGACTCACAAGGGTGGGCCTGCACACTTCCCCAGGCTTTGGATGAAGATACCCTAATAAATCCCACTTCAGTGCCAGGGTGTCTGCTGTGCATGAAGTCATAATGCCATTAGGAAGGAGAATTGGATCCCATCAGCGCTCTCCTGCAGGGAGCACCTAGGACTTCTAAAGAATTCTTTCTTAATTCTTCACTTGAAATAGCCTCTGTTCACCTTGCATACCAGATGCTCTTAGAGAAATGGAGTCAGCGACTCCCCAGATACACCTCAGTGTTGGCCCGCAAGCTGCAGCCAGCCTGCATAGCCGCTGCATTTCCGCACTCCATTGCTGATCGTGGTTTTGCCATCTCCAGCTACAGTATCTGTGTGGTTTGACTTGAACCTGTGTTTGCTTTGAACTGTTTGAGAATGTGTTTTTCCTTCTCAACACCCCTTTTTCCTCTGGGTGCAATTGATGGATTTCTTCTCGAGGATGGGGAAGCAAGGTGCACTGTGACCTTTTTCCCTCATTTATTTTCTAGAACCCACATAGGAGCTGACGCCTAGCTGCCCTTGGTTTAATCTCATCATGGAGCTGACATAATGTTTGTGATGTAGGAAGACAGTAAATTGGGGTCATTGGTTAATGCTAGATACTATTTTGGAGGGCTCTAACTCCACCCCCTTTCTTTGACTTTATGCTAATTATTTACCTGGTGAAAATAAAGCATATTCCAAGTGCTACTACAAAAATAATGAACCAAAATGTTTATTTCTTTCTTTCTACTTGTGGACAGGAGCCAATTACCTGTCCATAAGATGTATTGATGTGCATATGCGTGTTTCTATACACAAGTACATTTGATTTTGCCCCTCAAATTTAAAGTACTTCAAACTCGCACTGAACTTGGATGATCTAACTAAGGGGACATGCCATCTGTGTCAGGGGAATCTGGTGTGGAGTGTGTTTCAACTGTACAATTTTCTATATTGTTTTTACTGCTATTTTGTGCACACAGACTTGACTTGTAAGTATTATGTTCTTATGCGGTATATTTTTTATGTTTTTCTTTCCTTCATCTATTCTTTAGCAATTCCAGCTATCAGTTATATTAAGCTGCACTACTGGCCTCTCAGGCTTCTGGTTAATTCTGGCTTCCTAAAAGTGCTCTAGTTTTTGGAGGTACAGGGTCCTGAGGAAAGCATGCCGAGTGGAGGGGAACGCCGGTGTGAATTCACGTGCCGCGTTTATAAATCAGAAGCACCAGGCTCATTGGACAAAAAATAAATACATAAATAAATAAAGCTACGTTTGGTGTTCCAGTGCATTTAAACATTGCCTGTGTCAAGTCCGAAAGAGTCTGTTGGAGACTCTGCAACTTACGAAAAGAGAACCCAGCTAAATATTAGCATTATGAAATCGGACAGGGACTTGCGTGCTGTGTGACCCCAGAACCCCACTTCAGTCGCCAGCTTTCCTTTCTGGCCGGAAGGGGATGGTGGAAGGCACCGTGCTTGAGAGCTGAGGAACTGAAAATGAAAGCATGGCCAGATGGGTTGACGCTGGAAGTTGGCGAGATGAGAGGTGTTCAAATAACTCCGGGAAAAAGAATGTCATCATGCATTTTGTTGGCTATTTATCCCACTTCCCCTCCAGCCAAAAAGAAAGGAACAATTCCTCGAGCACTTTGGAGACATGTCCTGTGAAGAGGAGCCAGTGCAACAGGCCTGGCTTAGAAACCGGGTAGAAGAAGGTGAAAACTTGAACTGCGACAGAACTCGAAGAAGAAAGACACAAAGCACGTTTTTTCTTCCGCAGCAATGGAAAAAAATAACTGCTCTGTCTCCTGATCCAGGCTTGAAGGCAGGACCTCTGGCAGCCACAGCACTGCATGTGTTTCAGAATTGGGAGCAATGGGATGGCTGACTACTTAGAGTTTTTGGCATTTCATGTGATCAGAGTGGCTTTGGCAGACTCTGTAGGCTGGGGTGTTTTCATGAAAGGCTTCTGCTCTCGTAACACGTAGTGAGGAGCTGCAGAGTGAAGCACGGATTAGTGGGTGTGCATGTGTGACTACACAGGCTCATCTGTGACAACCTGGAACACGTTCATGGCCTCCCAGTTCAGTGACCTTTCCAGGTAACCTCTGCTGCAGTAGATGGACACCGTGACCCTGTGTATCCCGCAGGCACCTGAGCATACGCAGTCAAAGCAGGAGATGCAGTGATGCCTAATTGGCAGTCAAGAAGCCCGAGTCCCCGGGTGGGTTGGGTTAAAACAAAGGCAATGTTTGAATGTCTGAATCCATTGTTTAACCAGCTTCCGACTGAGCTTTTTCTGTCGCCGTCCTGAGCCTTGATGCGTTAAGAGCCGTCTACCAGCACTTAGTTTGCACTGGTGTTTCTCATCACTTTGCATGCTCCCCTGACTATTGACTAGCAAATATATGTGTCCTGGCAAGACCCCCAGAACCAAAGAATTTACTGTTTTCCTCACTGGCTCGCAGCTTGGAGCTCAAGGCATGTCTTAAAACAGTGCAACTCACTTCAAATGCTTTTTGCTTTTCATTTATTATTGCTTGTCACGCGGTGTTCTTTGAAAGCTTGCTCATATATTATCTGTTCCATTTTTTTTCCATTTTCCCTTTTTTTGCATGCCGTTCCTCCTGTTTCTTCCCTTCCTCCAATCCTCTGTTCCCGTCTGTAGACACAACGGCGACGACAGAACCAGCAGTTCACGGTTGGTATCACATTACTGTTTATCTACTTTCTCAGCGCTGCTGAGAGGCAAGGCAAGCCTGGGAAAAAGAGAAATGTAGTCTTCAAGGGAAATCGTGTTTCAAGTAGACCGATCTCATACATACACTGTAATTTTTGAAGGCTTGAAAGGACGTCGAGTCTTGTCATTTCTGTTGTGAGTTCTGTAGCCAATGGTTGCAATCCGAGACCAGGCCTCCTCACTGGCTGGCTGGCTGGCTGGCTGGAGTGACAGTTGCAGTTGCAGATAGTTCTCCTTACTTAGAAAACTCCGCCAAACCGGGCAAGAAAACATGGCAAGTCAAGACAGCTGATATTTGCCTGAAAGCCCTAGAGTTGAACTAAAAACCCAGTTGCTCTCTTCAACTATAGGCTACACCAGGGGAAATTTTGAAGAGGAGTCATTTGTGTGGCTTAGTAGTTGGGGTGAAGGGTAGCTCAGGAAGGGAGTCCCTGCTTCAGTTCCTGATGGTGATGAGAAAGGCCATCACGGGGCTTGTGTAGGAAGCGCATGACTCCAGTTTCGCTCCTAATCATAGTTACTCCACCCCCCTCGCCAGTTCCCTCTAATGTCAGTGTGTTTCTATAAACTTACACTCACGCTTGGCAGGAAATATTTCCAAATCCAGAACAACACATATTTCAATTTTAACAGCATTAGCCAGGACTTTAAAAAAGTCATTGGTGTGGCTGTCAGGTAGGCAAAGTCGTAAAAAGTTGGGTTTGATGTTTAACTGAAAGGTGATTGAAAAAAAATAAATAAAGGAAATCTCAGCAGGGGACACCAGGAAATACGCCCTCCTCCTTTCCTCCATCTCACCAGTGACTTAAGGGATTGGGATAAGTCTATTAACTTTTCTGTGTCTTCCCAATCAGAAAATGAGAATCATGCTTCATCTGTATGTTGCTTTATTACTTAGCTCAAATCCAACCTTGGCAAGATTGTGCTTAGAAAAAGATATGTTAGTTTAAAAATGGGCTGAATTTTAATAATTGAATCCAAGGGAATCATTTGGTAAAGGGCCTACTTCAATCACTTTGCATGTGTTGTGCAGGGTGGAAATCTATCATTTAAATGACAAGAGGTGATCAGCCAAGCCTGTAGTGCTAATTCAACTTGTTGAGAAACATCTCCTAGCACAGACTGACTTCCTTAAAGAGACCTACATTTGATCGCTTATCAATTGGAAATCTCTAAGCAAAACCTGCCCTTTAGGAGCTATCCTTGAAGAGCTGCCTAGGGGCCCAAGGACTTGGGCCATCTTCCACTGCCTTCCCAGGCCATAGTAGAGAGCTGGATCAGAAGTGGAGCAGCCAGGACTCGAACCAGGGCCCATATGGGATGCCAGCACTGCAGGCAGCAGCCTTACCCGCCCCAAAGAGCAGCCTTTGATACTTGGCCCATCATGCCCATGTGGAGACTTTGCAATAAAGAGTTCTGAGAAAGCAACACAAACATAGGCACAGCACAGTATCTGTCTCCATCCCACTCCCATTTCGCTCTACCCTTTCTGTCATTGGCACAAGCAGCAAAGTTCATAAAATAAGATAAAGGAGCCAGGTAAACTGACAATCATGAGAAATCAATTAGATATAAAACTAAGTTTCTAAGGTAATGCCCCATAGTGCTGCCTACATCCCGGGCATTGAACTCCATTAAGCTTAGTTATTTGTAGGTTTCATCATTAATTGAGCACCTCCTGACTTTTATCGATTATTCTCAGAGCTTTAAGGCTATTTTAATGTAGTTCAAGAGAATTTTTTTGTTCCATTCTTTTTAAGATACTTTGAGTTCTGAGCTTCCCATAATTAACTATAGGGTCAAATGTAACCATAAGATTCCTGAGTTCTATGAGATCTTTGAAGAAATATTGATCGCTTATCTTCTAAAGCCGCAGAATTCTATTTTCTAGGTCCCTTCAATAAAATCCATGGGTTTATGTAACTCTACCGGAGGTAGGTCTGAGAATTGGGTGGAATATTTAAAGTAAATTTGTCCCCCAAACTGAAACATGAGGACTTAACATAGGGGCCAGTCCTGTTTTGGGGGCCCTTTGGAGAGAGAGAAGAGACCTTGGAGTTGAAGCTTCCGGCATTCCTGAGGTAGGAAGTAGAGATGTCTGCACTCTGAGAAACAACCATTGTCTCACTAGTGTGGTTACAGTGTTACCTCTGTAGGATGCTATTGACTAGCAGGGCATGAGAAACAAACCTAGAACCAAGAAATCTGGAGGAACCCATAGGGAGTACTAATAGCCTTCTAGTAACATAGAGAGATACAGATATATATCATACTTTCAATTGGACTCCTTAATGATGAAGAATAAGGAAGTGATGGATAGCCCAGGCTGATCCTTGTATAATGCATTTCTAAGTACATTCTTCAACTTGTCCAAAAAACAAAGAATTCCAACTGCTATTTTGAACAGCACATTTTCTGGCCCGCAACAAAAAGCTTTAATGAAAACAAAGGTAGTATCCAAAATTTTTATTTGACAGAGGGAAAAATCTTCCAGGTCAGTTGTTAGGATAGAAAGGTGAAAATTACAAAGCAAGGACCCAGATTTCCAAAAAGATGAAGATACAGAACCAATTTTATTCTAGTGAATTGTGGCTGAAACCCCCAACTTCCTCAGTACAGCAACCAGTTGACTAAGATTCATTTAAGAACAATCTTGAGGTGTTCACTGTGGTGATCTGAACCTAGAAAAAATATGAAGTGGTTTAATAACTTAGCAACTTAAATGACAAGACGGAGAGGTCAGCCAGCTGTGACCTTCTTGCTGGTCTTAAGACTTTTTATACTAGATTTCTTCCCATATTTCTCTTTTCATCAAAAGGAAAAGAAGAATAATTTTGTACAAAAGCTTTCCCTTTGAAGACTCATTAAAATATTTTATTCAAGCTTGTGTTGCTAGAGTATGTATGAAGTTTATACCAGTTGTTGATGTATGTTGACCATTGTTCTTACCAATATCTGATTGGAATAAGCATGAATTGGAAGATTAGAAGTGCATGGGCATGATTCAAAATCAAATGGATTTTCTCCAAAAAGAAAACCAAACAACAATTAGCCACAATGTGTTTTTAAGGATCTAATTGGGTAGTAAAGATAAAAGTGAGCATAAGGATGGGATATTTTTTTTTTTTTTAAGATAAGGCTGGCACAAGGGATGTCCTTTGATTAATGTTTTTGGAGCTCATCCTTAAGGCCTGGACAGGAAGAATCCTGTGTTATGTGTGCATGTTGAGCAATGCAAAAAAAAAAAAAAAAAAAAAAAACATTCTGCCAAATCCTAATACCACATGGTTTGAAGTTGATGGCAGAAATGCATGAGTGACTTGACGCACGAATGGTGTAGTCGTAACTATGATTATTGGTGTGTGGGTGTGTGTGATGGTTTTTGTTTGTGAGCGCGTCTCTGTAAGTGTCTTGTGCCTTGTTCTTCTTCTGCCCTGCGTGTCCCTTCTCCCCTTCCCCCACCCTCCTCCGCCACGTGAGGGGTCGGGTGACAGCATGCCCTGGTCTGGAATAGTGCTTGTGCTTTTGCTGCACTGCAATCAGCTGGCTTCCTTGGGTTTGAGGTTTTCTCTCTGTCTCTCTCCCACACACACACACCCCTTCTCTTCCTGTTCCCCCTCTCCCTTCCTCCCTCCTTTCCTCTCTCCCTCTCCTCTCCTATTTTATTAAGTCTACTTGCCCTCTTGCTTTTCCTTATCTCTTGATACAGTAGAGGCTGATGATCTCATGAATTTTCATATCCCAAATGAGTTTTTAAATACTTCTCAATTCAGCATGTAAATGTGGCAACACTCAAACTGGGAACCCCTCGGAAGAAGAATACTTCATTTTCGGTTTTGGTTTCAAAATGTTTGGCCAGTGCTAGATACGTGCTCACATCCTACACTGTTGCCCTTTGGTAACTGTCCCATCCATCTCTCTGTCTCCCTATTTCATAAGTAGTGCAAACCATGATGGAATTCTAAAAGCACATGAAATTTTCTTACCTGATTCTCTATTCAATTTGTGGGGAAATTCTCTAGCCTGTTTGCAAAGAAAACCCTAGCCAGCAGTGCGCATTATGACAACCGCTATGTCCACCCTCTGTGTATGTACCTCTATGTACATCTCTCTGTCTGAGTACATAACAGTGGCATTCAAAGGCTGTCATTCAGTCAAGGGACTCTGCAGACATTGTTGTGTTCTACACAAGAACAAAGCTAAAGCGGTTCACGAATGGCTGCAGGACCTGAAGATTGTGTTTCAGCCTTGATATGCAGTATGGAAACAATGTGCTACTGTTAAACGGCGTGAACCAAATTTCTGCTAATGGGAAGAAGGGAGAAACTCTCCACAAAAGCTGACAAAGCAGGAAGAACAGGATGACTGAGCTTTTAGATTAAAACTCCCGGGGGCGTCTGCACTGTTATGGCTGGTGATGGAAGTAACAGTTTCCATAATATGGCCAAGTGATCAGATGTATGCTGCTTAGGTAAGAGAGAGACCATCGCCTACTTTGTTTTTCATAATGGGAATGGTACTAGGGCTAGTGGGTTAAGTTTTTGTTTCACAGAGGTTTTATTTGATCAATATTTTTTCTGAAATTGTCTGAAAAAAAAATGATACCCTGTTGAGATGAACCCATGAGCATTTACATTTTACTTGACCTTGTATTCACTTAAATATCTGGAATTTCTTATTGTTTCTCATTTTTTTTAAGGTTTTCCTTACCCTGGTTTAAAATTGTCACATGATACCACTTGTTAGAAGCTAGCGGTGACTGTTGAAAGGGAGGAATTACAGCTCCCGAAGCGCTGAGAAGGTGTAGGGTGTGTTCAGCCCAGTGCAGCACCACGAAAGAGCTCCATACACACACGTCTGCAGAAGAGGCGACTCTCAGGCCTGTGTGAAATTACCGTGCCTTATTAATTGCACCAAGAAAGCCATTGGACAGAAAGTAAACTTGCATTTGATTAACAAAGTTTAAAGACATCTGTTGAATACATTTTAATTAGACATGACTAGAAAAGGTTTTAGTGGATGGTATGAGAGTTTAAAGAGAAGAACTACGAAGTAATTTCCCACTTACTGGTAAACTGTGAGCTTTTCTTTTGAGGCGTATTCTCTGCTTCATAAAATGCATCTTTGTCTTTTTCTTCAAGAAAATGAGAGGTGTATAATTTTTAACATGAAAGAAAAATACCTAAGCCCAGGCAATTTTAAGGAACAACTTTTGCTTGTCCTCACTTGGATATGCGGTGCTTCAGTAAACCCTTTCTAATTAGATTGATTCAGAAGTTATTCAACTATGGCAGAGAACTATAGATTCATAAAATACAATAGTACTGCAAAAACAAATTTAACGCCACTAGCCTAAATGGCTTCCCACTTTGGAGCATAATCCGAGCAGTAGATTCCAGATGATTTGGTATATTTTAAAGTTTATGCCATCAACAATGACAGTTTCAGCTTTAATGAGGTGTATATCAACTGTCTGTTGCTTTTTATTGGAAACTTTGCTTATCAAGGATACTTCATAAACATATTTGTCTTTATCTTTTAAAATTAGCTTTCTAATGCCCTCCCCCTGGGAAACATGCCTTTGGCATTAAAGCTGCCTGCTTGAAACATCCTTGTTTAGTATGGTTCAGTGGGCACCAAGCACATATGTAGAATGCTTTGATAGTCATTGGGCCACGTAGAAGTGAGGGATTAGCCTTCTGAGAACTGCAAATTCATAATTAACTACAGAGAAGTACTTTATGTTGCCCATTTATAACAGTTATTCAAATAATTGTATTCATCAGTCTTTATACAATGGATAAAGCCAATTAGAAATGGGAACACTTTCAGCCAATCAGGTTTTGGAACAAATGGATAGCGTCCCTACTCAGTTGCCTCTATAATTTATCGCATTACTCACTGCTTTCCCTTTAGTTGTCCAGGTCCATAGTTTGGGGACATCTGTGGACCCAAGAATCCTCCCCATTTCAATCAGCACCTCCCTTGAGAAATGACACCCAAAGGTCATGATGGGAATTCTCCCTTGAGTGCTAACGATGGGACAGCCTTCTTTCACACAATCAACCTATCAGTCCTCATGCAGCTCCTTCCTAAACCAGCTGACAAAACCCAAGCTTGAGTGACCATCTGTACGTGGTGTTTTGTTTTGTTTTGTTTTTTGTTTTCAGTAGTATGATCAGTTTGACATTATTTTTCTTCCAGAGCGGTTGTTTTGATGGTACTTAAGCTCTGGTTTATAGTTCACTGAGCATTGTCTCCAAACCCTCAGTTCAGTAAATATTCACTGAGAATATACTCAGTAAGCAAGACTTGCCTCTGTCTTCAAAGACCTTGCTATTCAGTAGGCCCTTGCACATCTTCAAAAGTGAGAAATGCCACCGGAGAAGCCCCAACAAGCTGTTGTGTGCATTAGAGCACCAGGGGCCATCAGATGGATTTGGAGCCCAACAGCCCGGAGAAAAGGACGAGTCTCCTTGATTGGCCAACACTTGGTGTTGCTTCATGGACTTGGCTGAAGGATCAGCTTGCAAATAAAGCGTGAGGAAATGGAAGGGTCTCTTAGCTGAGCCTCCTATTGTTTGACTGCTTCCCTCCTCACCTCTTTTAATTCAGATCGGAGCTAGCTGGGAACCAGCTCACCGACCTTGGAGTTGACTGAGAGCCAGGCATTTCAAGCCCCCACTTGATTACCTCCTGACCTAACTGCTTTTTCAGCTTTGAGGGTTTTATTTTTCAGGAATACCATTGATTTACGAAATTCACTATGTAAAACAAAATCATTTTGCGAATCAGATTTTCTGATGAAGGCATAACCTGCAATCTGCAGTTAGCAGATGCTGTACCATTTTGAAATACATGATCCAAGATCATCATAAATTGATAATGAACTGTGTTTGTCAGTATTGGCAAAGGATTTTGGTGTACTTCAAAATGTGAGCTAAAACTTACATACATCAGTATGTAGCATCTCAATACACTGGCATTTAAGAGAGATATCAGAGCATCCACAGCTAACAACCAGGCTTTGGTTTTTCCTTTTTGCATGCTGTTATGAATGAGTGATTGCAAGCATTCACCTTCATGTTTCATGTGCTTTGAACAGTGGAGACTGAGGAATCTTTCTGCCTCGATTGTGTATCAATAACAAAATTATATGATTGAAGAGATGTATTTATGGATTAAGACATTCATGCTATCCAAAAAAGAGAGAGATAGCAAGAGATTTGGCTCATGTTTTTCTTTTTTTTAAGAAATTCATCCTCAGTTCTTAAGTGTTTTGTTTATGTCCCTCGAGGAATGAAAAGAAAAACGATTTGTTTTTACTTGTAAGGCCTTACTCAGTTGCCCAATTCCGCAGAAGAACTGGACAGTGAGGACCTCGCAGGTAAGGGCTAGTCATTAGGTAAGGCACTGCAGTGTCCAACCTGTGGGTGCTCTGTCCACTTCTACAAAATGGCCATTTGTTTTGCTGAACAATCAATTAGCAAGTATGGATTTTGAGACTACAAAAACAAAAATCCCAGTTTTTATCACACTTTCTTCCTCCCCACCTCTCATCCAAGGTGTAGTGATATGTATGTTTCAGATCGGGGCCGGTGTTGTTAATGCAGTAGAGGTCACATTAGCTTTGGGATTACAGTAAAGCCATTCACTGTGTTCAATGGCTTAAAATAATATTTACGTCCAGATATATAATGATCCAAGACAAATTTTGTTGCATTACAAAGCAGTTTAAGGATGTTGGATTATATGACAAGATCTTCAAAAAAAAAAAAAAGAAAGAAAGAAAAAGAAGAACTCATTGGCTGTCTACTTGTGTGGACTAGAATAAGAAAGCCATGTCATGGTTGTCTGGAAATAGGAGCTGGGAAGGGCCAGGATTGCAGGGGAGGGGGCAATTGTTTTGTCACACACCATGATGTAAACTAATTATCCACCTCAGACCTTTTCACAGCACACTGAGCTCTTGCAAAAGTAGGTTTCATGCTTGATTCCAGGATTTAGGTGTTACTAATCCAGAATAAAAAGCATATCCTAAAAACGAGGGAGGAAGGAGATTTAAAGTGGTCAGAGCTAAGCAATTATAGGAGCACCCACGATGCTGTGGCACATCACTGGCAGCCAGCTGCATTTCTTAACCATGTCCGTCCATCCCTCCATAAATGAGTAAGTAAGCAAGGCCCCTTGTCCTTGCAGTGGAGAAACTGAGGCACAGGACCGTGAGCACTTGGTCCAGCCAGTGGAAAGAACAGTTTCTGAAGAGTCCACTACAGCTTCCTTAAGGAGTGGCCCCTTGACACTACAGTTCTCAATTATAAGTCTTCCCCGGTGAGAAAATAAGATAATGCTGCCCAGTGTTTCCACATGCAGCCAATTGATTGCCTACTGTGTGCTTCCGTCACACCTTGGGGTTAGCTTTCCTTTTGTCTCACAGAGCGGGGCTGTTGGGTTATTCCACAGAGTTGAAGCTCCAAGAAGCCCTGTTGGTTTTGTTCACTACTGTATTCCTGTCATGTAGTAAACACCCTATTAGTAATTACTGGAGGAATGAATGAATGAACTAATTCCAAATCTCAGTGAACTTAGATAAATAAACAGAGGATTGCAAAGACTGCCATCCCTTCAAGGGAGTGTTTCACTTTTGCTTCTTTTTTGTGGCATATTTAGGGAAGTTGCAAAGACACCTAGTTTTATTTTGAAAAAAGAAGAGATAAGTCCTTCTCCCTACTTAAACTGTAATGCTGAAAGTCAGCAATTTGAGCCTGTGCTCCTGGTTGTAGACAGTTTCAGTTCTAATACTGACCCCTAAATAAAAGGACTCTATGACAGGGTGGCTCTGGCAATTGGGTCTTCTTAAGGGTCCTAAGAAAGGTGTTCTCGGTGGTTGGCCCTCATCCCTCTTGGCAGACAAAGATCGCTTGTAAATGCAAGTCATTTTTCTCCTCTTTAGAAAAACGTGACTAAATCAGCCATCCAGGCTTTCCACCAGCATCATCTATTAGGAATACTCCTGGTCTCAGCACTGCACCATGTCAGATGGGTCCCTGCTGCAGTTCTATCAATCACCCAAGTCAGGAGCAATAAACCAACAACTGTTTGTGTTCATAATAATGCAGTTAAGTTAATAATCCCATTGTCCCCTCCCCCACCCCCACCAGGAACACGGCAGGCACACGGCTCCGGAGCCGTAAGTCATGTACAGCGCTGATGAACTATCAGGCTGGGGCTGGGCTCCCTTTGCATCTGGTTTGATGAACTAATCAAAAACTGATTAGCACCTTTGTTCAAAGGGGATGCTGATTAATCAATTACTATTGATTGTGAGCTTGGCTTCACTCGGCAGCAAAGAGACATCTGAAGGGAAAAAAAAACAACCAATAAAAATTGAGCAGCTGTCATAGTGTTTAAATTTATTAAAACAAAATACATTATTTTTTATGAAGCTGTCTTGAAATGGGTCACTGAAGGGGAGCATATTGATTGAGAAAGGATGAACTTCTCAAATTTCTGTAGCCTAGAGACTGAATTCAATTATAATACAAGACAAACAGGTTAACACCCGTCTTAAACAGTCCATCAATAAATTAGAGTAGGTGTTGCACATTTAATGCTAAACTGTGGTAATGAATAATGTTATCATCCATCCCCTGCTGTACCAGGCTAGAAATTGCATCCTGCCCGTATCATGGATACAATGTTACATACCGGATTTCCTTCTGAACCCTGATGGGCTGTCTTTTCCTTGCCCGTTCCCCCTCTGCCTCCATTCGCCAGTGCTCCTTCAGTTAATGACAATTTCATAAGCAACATATGGTGCTCCACGCTCACCCTGCACAGTCAGTCGCCCAGCTGATCCTCCTCTTTAATCTGCATAAAAAAATCACGCTTGTGTGTAGTTGAGTGATTTCATTATTGGCAGACCTGGGGAGCTTATCCAGTTCTACTTTGAACCCTTTCATTTACTTTTTTGGGTGTTAACTTTATTGATGATGGAGCCACCAGAGTTTTGAATTGTTTTATCAATTACATCTGCTGTTTCCTGGTGACAGCTGGTGGTTATTGCCACCCATGTGGAATAGAATAGCTTTAAGCATATTTATCTTTCTATTTTATTTTAAAACTTTTTAAAAAATGTCTTCCACTGCCTCCCTCCCTTCAGCAGTGGAGGGGCCTTCGGGAACTCTTCAGCGGAATGAGGTGGTCAACAGTGTGCCAGGGAACGGCCCCACAGCCCAGTCAGAGCAGGCCATCCATCTTCTGCCCCGGAAGCCAAGGCACCGGCAAGAGATTCCGGCGCTGTCCTGAGTCCCCGAAGCACGCTCTCAGCCCTGGCCCTACAAACGAGAGCGTGATCTGGAGAAACTCCGAAACATCTCCCTTGCAGGCCACCGAAAATGCCTGAGTAAAGGTCAAATTCTTTTTTTTTTTTTAAGATTTATTTTTATTTATTTGAAAGAGTTACAGAGAGAGAGACCTTCTATCCATTGGTTCACTCCAAAAATGGCTGCAACAACCAAGGGCTGGGCCAAGATGAAGCCAGGAGCTTCATCCAGGTCTCCTGCATGGGTGCAGGGGCCCAGGCACTTGGGCCATCTTCCACTGCCTTTCCCAGGCACATTAGCAGGGAGCTAAATGAGAAGTGGAGCAGCCGGGACTCGAACTGGCACCCGTATGGGATGTCATCACAGCAGACTAACCCGCTATGCCACAGCACTGGACCCAGAGGTCAAATTCTGAATGGCTGTGATGACCCTGGCGTAGTCTAGTGTATTGAAGGAATCTGGGTGGACCAACTAAAGTCTCCCAACTGGATTTAAAAGGAATCTTGGGCCCTAAGTGGAATCAACATTGGGGTCATGGGGGCCTGTGAAGGCATTTGGATCCAATTGTCAGACTTGGGTAGAACAGTGGCCATCTGATGACCAGGAATTGTCCTACAGTCCTGGCTAAGCTTGCTTAAAAGGTGAGAAACTGTCAATAGCCACATTATCATTTCTTAAAGGTTTATTTATTTTGAAATAATTACAGAGAGAAAGAGGGAGAGACAGAGAGGGAGGTCTTTCCTCTGCTGGTTCACTCCCCAAATGGCCACATTGGCTGGGGCTGCGCCAGGCCAAAACCAGGAGTCAGGAACTTTTTCTGGGTCTTGTATATGGATGCAGGGGCCCAAGCACCCGGGCCATCTTCCGCTGCCTTTCCCAGGCGCTTAGCAGGGAGCAGGATCAGAAGTGGAGCAGCCAGGACTCGAACCTGCGCTCCACCACAAGGTTGACCCCAGTAGCCATATTATTTAGGGGGATGCTTTCCTTACTGACCCAGATTGGGCAAGCAGGCTATTTTATTTCTTTGATAGGCTAATAATAATAATAATAATAGGCTAATAGTAATAGTAACAATTCAATGTAACAACAATAATAATAAAGAAGATGCCAAAAAACAGACAAGCTATAAAAATACACATAAGGAATCTAAAATGTGGTATGCTTTAGTATGCTTTAGCTCGTGTCTCCATCGTACTTGACAGTTTAGAGAGCTCTTGCACTCATATTCTCATTTGATCTTTGTTCATTCAAGAAGTTACTTGAGCTTCTCATGCTGGGCTCTGGCCTGGGCCCCAGGAATGCAGCAGTGAACAAGACCAGACGGGAGCAGGAGCTGCCGTGGGTGTGTCATGTGCCAGGCCCCGCTCTCCTACAGTGGTATCCGAGTAGGGGAGACCTGAAACGCAAGTCAATGTCAATGGCAAATGCTGGGGAAAAAAGAAAAATGGGTGAAGTGGAAGTGAGGACTGGGCCGGGGAGCAGCTCTTCAAGAAAGCTCACTCCAGACAGCCACGAGGGCAGGAAGGCCTGATGGGCGAGAGTGAGCCCATGGACAGAGTTTCAGGACAGTCCTGTGAGATTATTAAGGAAGGGGTGTTAGAGTGTAGGAGGTAGCTGGGGCCTAAGGGATTAGGGGGTGGGCATAAGAGGTGATCAGAAGCTGAGCAGGAATCTTCCTGCGTCTGGGGTTGACGGTGACCCTCCCTGCCCTGTGAAAGCCACAGCTTCCTCTGCTCTGCCATCTTTGGGAATCCCTTTCCTTGACCCCTTCTGAGGCAGCACGTGCGTCCACGGGAAGGAGGGACAGGTCAGCTCTCCGTAGCCGCCACGCACACAGCCATGTGGTGACCGGCCTGGGAAGTTCTTTCTTTTTCTCCCAGCACTATAGCTTGTTCTCCTGGACAGAGAACACCTAACTTCTGCTCTGATGTCTTCTCTCCTCTTGTCCCACTGACTCTCTGAAACTGTCGTATGGATTTCCCCCGGAGATGTTCCTAAATACCACAAGAAAGTGGCAGGTTGTTCAACAGTAGACTTAAAAAAAATATACTGGGTCCACGCTAGCTCGTCCTTGACTTTCCCACAACGTGAGTTTGAACTTCATCGTATTGTTGATCTTTCCCATAATCCAACATGCATGCTGCTATTTCCACCACGGGGAGGAAGGAGACCGCCAAACAGGAACTTTGCCTCCAAAGTTGCCAGGCCATGGTGCAAAGTGTGAATTCCAGTTCTACAGGTTGGACACTGCTTTGGGGTGACTTCACCATATTCATTAATCCATCCTCCTCACACCCCCAAATGCCTGAGGTCCCCAGACGCATCTTTCTTCAGAGAGAGATTCTAGTGGGAAATGTATGTTTAGAAACACTACACAGCTCTGTCTTCCTTATCAGGTGTCTGTTCCTTTAAGGAAAACTCTGGTGCCATCCTCACTGCCTTCCTGTCGCTTAAAATGGAAAAGGCAGTCACACTTCCAAGTCCCCATCATGATGAGACCAGTCGAGCCGACTCGTGGGGCATCCCTTTGGTCTCTCTGATGATGCTGAATGCCTGGGGAGAATTTGCATCCTGTTGCATCAAGTCATTTCTGTTTTAACCGATTTAATGTTGCTTAAATTAATTAAATCAAGGAGCTTGAGAGGGGAGAAAGATCGGCATTAAGATTTATATATGTATACTTGTTCTTATATATAGCTGACAAGTATTTAATGTCCTGATACTCAAATGGTATACCTGAATGATAACTTGAACTAGATGGCCTTTGGCTGCCAGGCCCAGAGCCTTGACCAGCACAGAGGATAGCTAGGCCACCAGTTGCACTGTGTGTCGATTCTGTACAGATACAAAAGAAAGACCATGGTGACTTCAATTCAGTATTTACTGGGCACCTTACCAGGTGTAGACAATGCCGAGTGTACAGTATAACAACCCTTACCCCTAGAGAGCTGACAGTTCTCTGTCTTAGGTCAGTGATGAGAACTGGAAAAGCCTTCTGTAGCCTTTAGCATTTTGCAGATTTAAATCTGGCAAACACTGAGTCCCTGTAATATGCCGAGCCTGGAGCCAGATGGGCCCTCTGATATCCAGCCACACATCGGCCTCTCAAAGTGACCCTGTAAAGTGTATCATTCTGCATGGTGCTCAGAGTGCCTGCCTGACCTGCCCAAAGTCACAGAAGGAAAGGAACAGATCCCAGCTTCCACCCCAGGCCTGTTGGCCTTCCATAGGACTGCGTGGGAGACAAGCTGTCAACTCCATCACCTGTCTGAGCCTGATTCTGGACGAGAACACAGGCCGAGAGCCTGCGTCCCGGTCACAGGGCAGCACCCTGTGCGGGACTTCTGATTTAAATGAACACGTATTGCGCTCTGGGGGCAGGATGAGGATGCTCACTGCAGTTCTCCTTTCAGTAGCTTAACATAGCTCCTTTGAAATCTTAGTATAGCTGCCCTTACGCTGCTAGAATTGAACGCAGCCGACAGTCGTCCGAGACGCCTGCGATGCTATATGGGAATCTTCGTGATTTTCTTGCCTTACAATTATTCCTTCCCTTCCACTTTCTAAGAAGACAGAAAGGAAAGGTTATGCTGCATAAAGGCTGGTGTGCTCCAATATATATTAACATCTTAATGGGAAAGCTGTGCATGTACTGTATACATTTACTACTCTCTGACAAGAGGGAATTAAATGTCAGAAGGATTTGTAGCATCTATAATTGAATTGGTGCTGAGAAAAGCAAATCTTAAAGAAGAATAACATATTAGGATTAGCAAATAATATGGCATTTTGTCAGCGCATGCCATTCAGGTTGTTCCCCTTCAGTAATAAAGTTGTGCTTTTTAAAATGCACACTTATTTTGGTTGCCAGAGATGTGAGCTACAATAGGTGATGAGAATGAGTAGCTACATTTGTCAGATGGGTCCATATTTTCTTGCCTGTGTGTTTTCGTTTGGTTGCTGTTTTTGAGGTCAGATTTTGGTTTTGCTTCAGATTCGAACAATCCCACTGCCGAGTGTTTTTTTTTTTTTTTCTATCAAGCAGGAAGTAGCAAATGATATCACAGTCCTTAACCTTTCCCAGAGGTAGACTAACTCCTACACCCCGGGAAGCTAGAGGCAGCATTTCCAATGTCTACACCAGTTCTAAGAGTTTTTCATTAAACTGACTTGTCCCGCAAGGCCCCAGCCCAGGAAGGAGACCCAAGCTGAACCAAGTGTCAGCACTGTCGCAGAGTCACAAGTTCGTTTTTCTCCCACTGCTCCATGTGGACAGGGACATGTCCAGCTGTCCAACAAAGTAGAAGTAGGGGGGCTGAGAGCTTTAGAACCTCCCCACGATCTAAATATTAACTTGTAAGTGAAGCCTAGGGTGGTTGAACCCATGAAAAGAATATGTGCAATAAGGGGCGTGAGTGGCTCTCCAAGTGTGTGAAACGTGCCTGAGAACTGGAGCCAGGGCTGTCTGAGACAGGAGGGTAAGCCAGCGTGCGCGGCCGCGTGCCCCATACTGCGCACTGCATTATACCTGGCCGGGAGGAGACCTCCGGTGGCCTTTTGGCAAGGAGGCTGACGTTGGACTGGAAACCCTGCAGCCCTGGGCTTCCGGGTGGGCAGCTGCACTGGCAGTGATGGTACTGCTCGGCGAGCCCCTCTGCCAGAGTCCCTGCCAGGAGCTTGCCTAGGATATACTGGCCACTGCCTGGTTATTCTCAGATCCCGCCCTTGTCAGCAGAACCTGCCAGGCTTATCAGAGGTGCGTGGTGGTGGTGCGCCCATGGCAGTCTCTGTTTCCCAGCCCACGCCTGGAAGAGTCGCCATGGAAACCAGGATATTGAACACAGGCAGCATGGCTGCCAGGGGGCTTCAGTGAGGCCACTCTGGCAAGTCTGAGGAGGGAGAGCTTGTAGGGGACGAGGAATCCCCCGGAGGCTCGGGAGGGAGCCAGCATTGCACCAGCAGTCCCCTGTCTCGGCAGGCCCTCGGGATGCAGTGCCTTTAGAATGTCCCCTTTATACTGCCTGGGAGGTATGGATCAGGCCCGGTCAACTGGCCCAGAGGAAAGCAAGCTGGCCTATTTGGGGCATTACTCCTGGGAGCTTCTCGGAGAGAGATTTTCGTCCTGTGATTTCTGAGATGCTAAGGGGAGAGCAGAGTGGCTGAAGGTGTGACCCGAGCAGTGGTAGCTGCCGTTCCATTCTGCAGCTGGCCTCACGCTCCCACCTGGAGCCGCGTTGTTTCAACTTGGTGCCAAACAACAACAACAACAACAAAAAACTAACTCACAAATACTGAAAGATTCATGATTTGTTGATCACATTCAGAGTGAGAGGAGCGGCTGTGGAATGGGCTAAGATGGGCAGGAAGGGTTGCCCCACAGCCGTGAGCTGCACAGAGCCCCTGCTGGCATTCACGGCGAGTGTCTACGAGTCAGTCACTGGAGGCCTGGGCCCGGTCCACTCGCGCTCCCGCGGCACAGGATTTGATTGAGATTCAGAACTCCAGAGGGGACCGTGCTACCCAAACACTCACCAGTTTTCCCTGCTTGTAACCCAATGCCCAAGTCTGGGGACTTTGGAAAGACAAGATGTTTATGTGGCTCTAGTGAGGGCTTCGTAGCAGATGGCACCTCAGTGGTGGGAACAAAGGATCACATGGCCAGACAGGAAACCAGGAACAGTGGGGCCTGGCCAGCCTTGGTCTCTAACAACAGCATTCTCGGGGAGACGTGGAGTTGGGAGAATCTCCCTAAGGCCTTCCCAGGGCACACCCCAGGGACTGAGACCCCCTCATGAGCCCCATGGCTTACAAGCCCTGGCCGCTTCACCACTGCCACCCGAGGCCAGGCTCCCAACACGTGAGCCCTCCGGGGACAAATCACCTCCGAACACAGCACCCAGCGCGTTGGGTTCTTCAACGCTGGAGCAGCCGTCGTGCTGTGAGCGTGGATCAGACAGGAACGAGGCTTGGCTTCTCAGGACGCTGGGACCAGAGCTGTGTCCTAGGATAGAAACTCGGGCCTGTTACCAAGTGAGAGGAACAGTTGGGCCTTCTCAGGGGACAAGAAGATGTGACTTCCTAAAGCAAGGAGATGCCCATTTATGTGCCCAGGGTCCGGGCGTGTTCACCAGTTTTTCAGTTGAGAAGCTGGGGCAGCTGGAGAGTCTGCCTCGGCCTGAATCAGACAGGAAGCCAGGAACCTGGAGAGGCTGTGCTGCCTGGGCCCCGAGAGGAGCTAGGCCTTAGGCTGACGGGGAAAGCCAGGGCCTTTCCACTTGGAAGCAATTTCTCAAGGAACTGGGCAGAGTTCTGGCCTTGTGAGTGGAGCAGGAAAGGTCAAGGGCCTAATGGACCTTCTGGTGGTTCACGGCTCCTTCAGGCTCCATTGCAGGCCGATTCGCTTAGCCCAGTACCACTGCCTGTAGCACTTTGTGCTGCCGCTTTATATGAAGAGCCGGATGCCGGCCCGTAGGTGGGAACCACCTCCCACCTGCCCTTGTGGAGCCAGAGGAGTCTGGAAACAGCTCTGCTCTTCCCCGGGGGCGGCCCCAGCCGTGACAGAGGCGCTGGGGAGCAGCCACAGCCCAGGAGGTGGGAGTGAGGCGGGCCGAGGCGGTGAGGAGTTCATAACATGCAGCGCTCCCTGTAAATTAAACCTCAGTTACCTTCTGTGTCCGTCTGCGGTAATTGAAGGCAGGAAAGATGTCTGGCTGATTAAGTGGTGGTAGTAAACTTTCTGATCAGAGTGAGTATCAGGAGATAGCTGGGGAGATTACCCTTATAAATAAGCGCCTGGGAGATACGTACGTCCTTGAGGGTGGGCACGATACCCAGGCCCCAGGTGTTTAACCTGGCATAGTGCAGAGGGGGACAAGCAACACGGAGCGCGTTTTGCTCTAAAGTCATGGGGAACAAAAATCAAATGAATAATTTAGGCTCAAACAATCAACCCCACAGGTGCACACCCTTGAGATTCTCTTGTTTGGGGGAAGTTGGTTTTTGTTTTACTTTATCATAGAGTGTGCTCGCTCGCTCCCTCCCTGGCTCTCCCTCTGACTTTTTCTTCTTGGGCTTCTAGAATGTTCCTGTGCCTAGCACGGAGGAAACAGTCTTTGAACAGTGGGCAAGAGACTGCCTTTCCCCGAACGGATAAGAGCTGGGCCTGGGGCAGCATCTCAGAGCTTCTGTCTGTCCGCAGTCTTCTCGGGGGGGGTGGGGTGTCTGTCCTCACCTCTTGCCTCTCGCACCTGGCAGTCCTCCCTCCTTGCTGCTCGCCCCATTCTGCTCTCCTCGCCCACTTCTAAGACATATGGAGTTTGTTGAAAGACACATAAATCTCAGAGGGTCTAAGCTCGTGGCGATTGGAGATTAATTCTCATTCCCACAAGATCCCCTATTTTGACAGCTCCCTAAGGAAAACACAGCTCACTGACTTTCCTGTTATTTTGGACCCCCACCGTGAGCAGCTCTGGATTTGTGCGGCTGGGGTGGGGTAGGGGGGAGCTTCTGGGGTGGGAGGTGTCCTCTCCTCCCGTGGACACCCTGTGTCCAGCAGCACCCCCGGGGGACGTGCTCCCCTTCGCCGAGCTCTGCTGCCTCCCAGGGCCGGCTTCTGCCTTGTTGGATTGGCTCCGAAGACGACCGAGGCTGTGGCACCTGCGGTCGGCAGCGCTCCGGGCTGAGGAAGGAGAGCCCTCTCCAGCACGTTTCAAGTCAAGCTTATTAGACGTGTTGCTAAAGGGGCTTGCACATCACGGAGCGGGCTAATTGGCTGCGCTGCACTCTGCCTCCAACCCATCTCCATTCTCCAATTAAACTCCCATCATCCTGGTGTCCTGGTGACCTGCTGCCGCCTCGGAGTTGGCGTTTCTGTTTTGGGTGTGGGTTTGGGGTTTTTCTGTAGTCCTTCCAGAGGTGATGTTAATGAAACACTTTTAAATACTCCATTTTTAAACAACAAAAAAATTGAACTCTTTTAATTAAAACACTTTTCATGGAACCCTCAGTCACGAGTTATTTCCCCACATCCTCCAGTCCTTAATCTCCGAGCAGAATTGGAAATATCGATAGAAAGTGTAAAACCATGCCCTCCTGCTGCAAGCCTTGTATCAGGTTTCGGCTCAAAAGAGCACCATTACCTTTAGCTGTCACGGATCTGTACACTTGATCGATAAACTTCAAATATTATTAGAGGTGGAGGCTTCAGAGATTTGCTCTGTTCTTTGGAGAGAGACAGAGATAAATCTTTCTTAAAAATTGACTTGAATTTGCACTCTCAGTCTTCCTGGTGAAATGCATTTCTCTTAGGCGTCCAGCGGCTGCAAGGGGGACAGATTTATGGGCCATGTGCTTCTTGTACTGAAAGATTTAAATGGTAAATCCTTCACATATGACTTCACAAATCATGTAAAGTTAAAAGATTTTTACCGTTTCTGTTGCTGCTGTGCTTAAATCGTAAGGTACAGCCAGTAAATCATTTTAATGGAGGTGTCTTACTTGACTCAATAAAAAAAAAAAAGACAATGGTTTAGCTTCCACTCCAAAATGTTAATGTATTAATCAACGGGAGAATAATTGTTTTTTACTACATTATAAATCTCGGGTGCCATTAGGATTTCAGCAAGGGGTGATGTAGCCACGTTCCTAAATTAAAATTGTTTACACTGCCATACATCCATTCTGCATTGCCATAGCTCATCCTGGGTTCACTCTGGAGTTGTTCCACAGCCAAACAGGTCGCTCCTCAGCCGGAAGAAGACATCCTGAGGGACTGATGCTTATAAGAGGAAATTAATTGCTCTGCGAGGTGTTAAATAAATAAAACAAAAGCCATCTGTGGCAATGGACAATTATTCCTTGCTGTCTGTTTTGAAATAGGTTTTTGGGTTTTAAATCGAGGCTTACACCCTCATACATCCTAGATGTAGTAAGCACGTCACTTGTCTTTAGTCTTAACAACCCTTGTTGTATCTCAAGGCAGCCGTGGCTGTGTGAGCTCCTTGCTTTTCCTCCTGCGTGTCCCTATCAGGAAAGAAGTCACTGGGGCGTCCGTAGGCAGGTGCTCTCCCCTCCCCTCTGCAGTTCCTGTCTTTGCCTACAGGTGCCATTCCCAGTGCCCTTAAGTGGTGAGGTCAGCCTCCTTCATTAGGGCTTGCAAATAGGTGCGGATAGAGTGGACGCTGAGACTAGCTCGGGACTGGTTAGATGCTATTTCCGCCCTGCCTGCCTCCCTAAGCTGTTCCACGTGCGTTAGTGCTCCTAGGCTGCTTATAGCGCAATCGCCTTGTGGGGAGAAACGGATCAATTCAGCACTGGACAGGGCAGTGTGTTCCCTCCGTGCAGCTTGATCCATCTCCCAAGTCCTCCACTAAAAAGGTGACCTCCTGACCCCGGAGGCAGTGTCGCCAGGGCTCCTGGTGTGTCGGAACAAGCTCTACATCCCTGTTCCTCTTCTGATTTCAACAGATTCTCGAGCAGGTGAAGAAGGCTCGATACGGGCGGTGGATCACGCGGTGATCGGCGGCGTCGTGGCCGTGGTGGTGTTTGCCATGCTGTGCTTGCTCATCATTCTGGGGCGCTATTTTGCCAGACATAAAGGTAAGCAAGGAGCTTTGGCAGGCAGGAGCGACATGTCGCCACAGCCCCTGCGTCTGGGGACTCTCCAAGGTGGCCCCTGATAGGCAGTCTGGTCTGTGTGGCCGCAGAGCCTGGTTCCTGAGAGAGAAGAGCAGAAATCCTAGAAGCAGTTGATTGGGTCACTGGGAGTTGATGAGTAGCACTCCTTGATTTGGATTTTCTTTAAATATGAACCTTTGTAGAGTTGGGATTCTCCGATCCATAACTGGGGGGAGAAAGTAAAACCGATAAAAGTCAGGGCTGCTGTGCAAGGTGTCAGAGGAACCCCCAAACCATACATGTGGAAACAGCATGCCCGCACCTGCTGTTCGCAGGGAGGCGAGTGGACCAGCCCTGATCCCTGGCCCAGAAACAGTGGGTAAGCCAGTCACAGCAACAGGATACCCTGTGCCCAGGGTAAAGAAAAGCCTTTGCCTTAAAAGCCACATAAATATGTATTTTTTAAACTATCAGCGCAATTGATTTAAATTGCCATTAATCATCACACTTATCAGCTGTGCAGTCTGGATGGGCAATCATCTTCTCCAGTGCTCCCCCCGCCCCCCACCCCCGCCCCGTGCTGCTCTGAGCCTCTTCTCCCCTCTTGGTAATTTATTCTGCCTTTTCTTTGTCGGCCCTTGTCTTTCTCCGTTGTTTTTTCTCAAGCACTGTGCAGTGAGCTGTGGGGGTTTCTAGGTGCTTGCCTTCTGCTTGATTGTCATTTGGGTCTGGGGACGGTCCCTTGAGCACAGCAGTGGAGGTCCGAGAGGCTTGGCCACACCTTTAGGAAAACCGAGTGTCCGTCTCGAGCATCAAACAGTCTGGGACTCTCAGAGCTGTCTGTCCTCCGCCCTCTGCCCAGGCTCCGGGGACAATCGTCTGGCCATGAACTCCCCGCCCCCTCAGCGTTCAGGTGGCCGCAGCTGGCAAGGCGGAGAGGCCAGAGAACAGGGCAGGGCCTGGGCAAGCGCCGTGGACCTGGGCAGGGGGCCCTGGGCCCCACTCTGCAGAAGAAAAATGCAAAGGGTACCGGCGGGAAGCACTCAGCCCCTGCTTTCTCAGCTTTGTCACTTTGCAAAGCTGAAAACGCAGCGAGTGTCGTAGCCGTTTTTGATAGAACAATCTTCAGGAATACAGGGCCTGATGGGCGGAGGGCTGTACGAGCATGACAGACTGACTTCCGCCTGTGTGCCATACCGAGGTGCAGTCCTTGTCTTTCTCCATGTGTACTGTTGGGCTTTGGTGATGAGAGCGTCTCCAACTTTGTAACGTGCTGTCTACTGTCGTTAGAAAGTGGCCGTGCCAATTAGCAGCTCCATGAATCCGGGGCCCGCTAGAGTTACCTGATGAGAGGGAATCACTTGTCCATCAAGACCCATCCCAGGCCCCGCTGCCGGCTCTTATGACGTTCAAATGATTTCTCCATCTGGAAGCCACTGTGAGGTGGAAGGCGTAGGAAAATCAAACCTACCTGTGCGAGTTCCCGTTCCTTCTCTCCTATGGAAAGACAGTAATGATTCATGGAGCCAGGAGACTATGGTTCAAACAAACGCCTTGAGATGACAAGAGCAGCAGCAGCAGCATCGCCAGGGCCCTAATTCATTCGTTGGCTAATTGCTCTTCCTTGCTTTGGTCTTTAACCACGTCCGTGCTCATCCCGGTCATTGGTCTTTGGTGTTTGCCGTTGACACGTTAGTCAGCAGCTCTCCTGCTTTCTGCATTTTTAGCTCCCACTCCCGTCTTCTGCTGACATCCTCTGGCCATCATCACTGCTCTAATGTCTCATTTGCTGAATTATATCGCAGCGGTTCAGTTGGAGTGGTGCCTTTGGAACCCCCGGATGCCCATTTGTCTCACCCACCTCGCGCGCTCTTCTTCCAATTGTTTTTTCCCCTCTGCTGCCTGCACACCACTTCGGCTGATGATGGCCATAAAGCAAGTTGCCATCTCTGTGCCACTTTACACAGAGGCCATCAGACAGTCACGGTGCTTTACCCCTTCATCTTTCAGGTACATACTTCACTCATGAAGCCAAAGGAGCCGATGACGCAGCAGACGCAGACACGGCTATAATCAATGCAGAAGGAGGACAGAACAACTCGGAAGAAAAGAAAGAGTACTTCATCTAGAGCAGCCTTTTGTTTCAATGAGGTGTCCAACTGGCCCTATTTAGATGATAAAGAGACAGTGCTATTGGAACTTGCCAGAGAAATTCGTGTGTTTTTTTATGAATGGGTGGAAAGGTGTGAGACTGGGAAGGCTTGGGATTTGCTGTGTATCAACAAAATGTTCTTTGAAAGTACGCTCTGCTGTTTGACACCTCTTTTTGGTTTTTTTTGTTTTTTTTTTTAATTTGTATTACTTCCTACCAAGTCAAACTTGGACACTTGGGTTGAGTTTCAGTAGATTGCAGAAAATTCTGTGCCTTGTTTTTTCGTTGGTTGTGTTCCTTTTAGTTTGCCTTTGTGCGCATTTATTTTTCCCAAAATATTTTTGAAATTTTTTTTTTTTTCCAAAATCTCCCCTTTTGGAACTTACCTGCTGGGATTCCTTAGAATCTTTTCCTCCCTCAACCCCACCCCCTTTGGTTTTTTTTTTTTTAATTGTTTTAACTTCGTTTTATTTTTGCAGTAACTGCTTTCTGTTCAAACTTCAGTTTCATAAAAAGGAGAACCAGCACAGTTTAGATTTCATAGTTCAGAATTTAGTGTATCCATAATGCATTCTTCTCTGTTGTCGTAAAGATTTGGGTGAACAATGAAAACTCTTTGCTGCTGCCCATGTTGCAAATACGTAGAGCAGTGAAGACTAGAAAATTAGACTGTGATTTCAGAAAATGTTCTGTTTGCCGTGGAACTGCATTACTGTACAGGGTTACCTGCAAGTGAGGTGTGTCACAATGAGATTGAATCTGTCTTTAATTCCGTATCTGTAGACGGCTCAGTATAGAAACCCCACGCTGTCCAGAAAGGTTTAGGGCAGAAAGGACGCCTTCATTTTCAATGCCCTAAACAGACCTGACAGGTGAGGTCTGTTCCTTTTATGTAAGTGGACAAATTTGAGTTGCCGCAGGAGGGGAAGTAGGGAGGGGGGGAAGACCGTTCTGCTCTGGTTATTTCTGTTCCAAATGATCCCATCCACCTTTCCCAATCGGCCTGACTTCTCACTAATTTGTAGGAAAAAGCAAGTCCGTGTGTTGTGCGAGTGACTGAATGGGCCGGGTTTTTGGTTTTATTTTTTTCTTTTGTGCTTAGTTAGGGAGGCAGTAGGATGTGGCCTGCATGTACTGTATATTACAGATATTTGTCATGCTGGGATTTCCAACTTGAAACCGTGTGAAACTTTCATTCCTTCAGATTTGGCTTGACAAAGGCAGGAGGCACAAAAAAGAAGGGCCGGTATTGTTCCCACACTGGTCTGCTGTCCACCTCGGTTCTCGAAAGGTCAGCGCAGAGGTGGACAAGCAGCAGGTAGGGATTTTCAGTTACTTAATCAAAACTCCAATGTGAGTGTTTTTATCTTTTTACCTTTCATACACTAGCCTTGGCCTCTTTCCTCAGCCTTAAGAACCATCTGCCAAAACATTTCTGATCCTCGCATGATGGCAGCCATAGCGCATAGCTACTAAAATAAGTTACCCTGGACACGACTTGGGTGGGGAGCCTTGGGGGAAGGGAGAGGAGTCGAGTTGCCGCTTAAGGTTCTTTTAAAGAAAGGTGGGGGTTTTTGTTTTTCACTGAAATGTCTAGGAAATCTAGAAGTCGTTCTGAAGGACGCAAACTAAACTCTTACCATATGTGTTGGTAAGGCTCCAAATTCCAGAGAACAGTCCCTATGGAAAGATGGCATCGAAAAAGATAGATCTCTATATATATATATAAATATATATTATATAACATTTTCAGTGAGTAATTTTGGATTTTGCAAGGTGCATTTTTACTATTGTTACATTATGTGGAAACCTTCCGCTGATTTATTCAAGGGGAAAAAAAAGTGTCAACTCTTTGTTATTTGAAAGCGTGTTTATTTTTCTCGTCTTTATTTTCATCTTTGATAGAACCATTGCAATATGGGGGCCTTTTGGGAACGGACTGGTATGTAAAAGAAAAATCCATTTTTTCGAGCAGCATTTTGTTTACCCCTCTCCTATCCCTAGGCACTTAACCAAGACAAAAAAAAAGCCACAGCGAACATCCCTTTTTCAATGGATTTTATAATGTGCAGCTCTGCTCCGAGCCCTTAGCACCCATCCTGACCATAGTATAACCATGTCACAGGGTGAGAAGCATTTAGCATGTTGTTGAAAGAATTTTTTTTTTGGTTCTTTTTAGAAAAAAATGAAACAAACAGAAAAAAAAAAAAAACCTACCATTGCTCACAGAATTTGGCATCTCATTTTTTGGGACCGCCCGTCCTTCTGTTTTGAAAAGTGTACAGTAGTGCCGTGTTCCTGATGTAACTTTATGGCTTATAATGTTGACATGTCTCAGGTTCATGTGTTTCGATTGGTGTTTTCCGTCTCAGGTAGATTGCAAAGTGTAGGCCCCACACATTGGAAAAAAATAATAAAACAAAGCAAAAACAGGAAATTATGGGTTTTAGTTGTATATTGGTTTATGTATTTTTCTTAAGTATACAGTGCACTGTTTGAAATGTATTGTTGAGTATTACTTTGTACAGGTTGATCACTTTTTTTAGAGTGAAGAAAGAACAAACTTGTTTTTCTTTTTGTGTTTTTTAAAGGAATATAAAATAATGAAGGATGTATAATTGATGCCAAATAAGCTTGTTCTTTAGTCACACCGGCGTCTTATTTTTCCCTTTAGGCCAGTTCTGTTTTTAAGGTGTACATGGACAATGTTACAGTGTAAGAAACTCCATATCCATATGTTCTCATTCGCATTTTGTATTGGTTCATGTATACCATTTTTACAAAAAAAAAGAAAAAAAAAGAAGTACTATAAAATATCTGTCTTCTTAATAAAAAAAATTAATGTTACAAAGTGATCCTTTACTCTCTTTATGGACTTCTTGTGGCTGCCTCGGCGGGAGACGAGAGGAGGGCCTCTGGGCCCAGCTTCCTCCTTAGGACCCTGTGCTGGGCGCCGAGCCCTGGCGGTGGGTGCTGGGATGTGCTGCCGGCGGGGTGTCTGGGGACCGCGTTCTCTCTTCTCTTCTCCACTCACCCGTCCTGTCCTTGTTCTCTCCTCCCCTCTCAGTGGACAGGTGAGCCGGGTGCCTTGGCCGGGTCGGGCTCCTCCACGTGGACTCCACGCTCTGTGCAGGTGTGCGAGACGCGCTGGCGGGCCAGCAGGACAGCGCTCTCCTGTGGATTTGTCTCCTGCCCTCACCCACCTCTTCACTCACCACCCCCCACCAACTTTCCTGTGTTGGCTGCTCCACCTGTCTCTTCCTTTGGGATTTCGTGTCTTAACGACTCATTCTCCCTCCTTCATTTCAAGTTCTCTTTCCTTTCGCAAAAGAAAGAAAGAAGACTGGAGCATGGAGCCCGGGCTTGGCTGCCTGCACGAAAGAGTTCTCACTTACTGTTTAACAGGTGCTGAGGCTTCCGGGGCGGGGTCGCCGGTCGCTGTGCTTGCCTTGCAGGCTGCAGGGGGCAGTGGCCGCACTTGACAGTGGCTGATGTTAGCCATGCCAGGGTAGCCTGTGGGCAGCTCCAGAGCATCCTTCCCCCACTCTCCGCCCAGCTGCCGTCAAGTCCCCCTTTGCTCTCTCGGCCAGGTAATGGGGCGCGCTCAGCAGTTGAAGGGAAAGGTAAGCTCCAGAAAAGCCAAAGCCTGTCTTTCACTTTGGCCTCTTTCACCCTGGTCTCTCTCTCTCCGTCTCAAAAAAAGATCAGTTAAGCAGCACGCCATCCCAGAGCACCTGCCGTGTGTCCGGCACTGTCAGGGATGCAGAGCAGTGCCGGGGTGGCCCGAAAGCCACCTCCCGGGGCATCAGTCCCACCACAGGAAACGGGCAGTGCCCCTCAGCCCCGCATGCTGCACCAAGCACTGTGAAGGGGCCGGCAGGGCAGTGGGAATCAGCTGGAGGGGGAGATTGGGGAAGACTGCTGAGTCAGCTTCCCAGAGGGGCTGCGACCCCAGCTGGATCTTAAAGGGCGGGTTAGTGGAGAAGGAGTGTGAGTCCGGGCTGCAGACAGCAACAGCCCAGCCCGCCTGCTGATTGCGTGGGAAGAATAAAGGAAAAGCGATCGTGCGTGTAGGGCGCCATCAGTCTTCTGGCTGTCCTCAGTCCAGGCACGGGGATTGAGATTTCAGGAGCCTCTGCCAACTTGAGCGGCGCGTGGGGAGCAGTGGGGAGCCTTCATTCCTCAGACCTTTATTAAAAGACCCACAGAGGGTGCAGATCCAGCGCACAGGCCAGAGCGAGACTCCTGGGTTCACACTCCTGCCCCGCCTCCGGCGAGTGGCCCCCCCCCGCTTCCCTGGCCTTGGCCTCCTGCTCTTACAGTGGAGCTCCCCACAACCTTCAAGGTGTCAAGACAGAGACTTGAAGTCAGTGCTTGGGCAGCAAAGTAAGTCATGTTGGGCACAGGCTGGATAAAGGCCAATGGGGACTAAAAAGATAGACGTGTATCCAGGAAGTGGTTATACTCGAAGGGAGCTCTTTGGATTCCCAAGTGTTTGGACGCATCATGGCCCCACTAACCGCCCCCTTAGAATGCTTAGTGGCCCTTCCTCCCCATTCCTGGTGTAGCCTGGCAAGCCACGTGGCACGCAGCCTCTTTGCAGCCCCCAGCCCCCTCCCCTCTGTAGCACGGGGCTCCAGATTCAGCTGAAACTTGCAGAAGGGGGGACCCCAGAAGTTCACTGAACTGGGGCAGACTTGAGGTAGCAGCTTGCTACCGTTGGTCATGTGAGCTCCTTAGAGCATGCAAGTCAGAAAGCCCCAGAAACAGCCCCCGGAGCAGGAGATGGTGAGTTGCTGGGGCGTGCCTTGCACACGAGAGTGGCAATGGTTCTCTTCCCTCCAGAGACACTCCGCAAACGTTTTGACCCAGTTGCATTCCCCAGACACATCAGCCGGAACCCCGAGGTCATCTGTGGGTGTTAATTGGCACAATTCTTGTCCCGCTGTGGAGTCACTCCAGGGAGAAATGTTCCGTTGATTCTGTCATCCAGAACCTGAAAGCAGATGTACACTCACCGTGCTACAGGTGGAAAGACACTGCTTACATGAGGGCATTTTTGTTTCATTATAAAATTACACCTCAGACTAAGACACGTTTTGCCAAGAAGCCAAGTACATAGTCCTTAGTCCTAAAGAGCTGGCAGCCAAGGCCCTTCACGGTGGAGTTTGTATTTACAGCCACATGTGTAGGACTGGAAGTATTTCCATCATGAAGCACTTGCACATCCCAACCTCTGCAGAAGGAAGAAGGGGCTCTTGGCTGCCATGCACGTGACCTTGTGGGCCAGTATCAACAGAGCCGGTGGTAGGATCATAATAGCTACTCAGCAAGCAGATGGAGTTGACCAAAGGGAGGGTGGCCAAACCCCTGGCCACCTTAGTCTCTATATTCTTATTCTGTGAGAGCCCCCAATGCTGTATTTCAACATGTCAAAATGGGCCTCTGATTGGATCGGCAGCATTCAGGACCCCCACATCACCCACCACGTGGTAGGAGAAGGGCTTTGGATACAAGGATAATGGGAGGACCCCACAACCACACAACCAAGACTGAGAGCAAGAATCGGCTGTGTTTTAAAGTCTACCGTCCTCAGCATCCAAGCTCTTAGAAACTGTATTTGGTTTTTCATTCAAGTGGCCATAAAATGTCTACTGCCCCTAGTGGTCAGTGTGCAGAAATACAGCTCAAGCCTGAATGTGAATTAATTCCTGGGAGAAACCTGACTTTAAGTCTATTGCTTTTCCTCTCTTGCACCAGTTTTCCTCCCTCCAAGTCCTTTGAAGTGATGAGAGCCGGGGAAGGTGGGGACCACTCCCGCGGGGCAAATCAACGCCTGCCCTGGGCCCGGGACTTCAGCTGCCCTGCAGACGGCACTGGCTCAGTCATATTCCAGATGTGACCGCCGCAAATCTTCCCGAAGTGCTGTCTTCTCAGGTTAATTAATCACCAGGCTTAAACTTGCTGTTACCAGCAAGAAGTCCATCCTGAAGTCAGCAATGTTACGATTGCTTCTTCTAATACTGTTTATCCTGCATTAGTGTTTACTTAGGGGGAAAATTGATCCGTAATTGATATTTCAGCCTTCCAGAGCTGGTGTTGCGAGAGCCAGATACAAGCCTTTAATAGCAGGCAAATATTTAAATCTCTTAATGGTTGCTGCATATTGAAATGTGTGACTTTATCACTCTTTTCGGTTTGTTTTCTCTGTAGTTGTGTATTTCATCGTTTAAACTTGCAACGGATGCTGGCAGGCTGGAGTCTAGCTAATCCACAAAAGCTGTTTGCTCAGACCCAGCAGACCTGATTAGAAAGTATTACTATGGAGGGGAGTCTTCTGCACTAATCAGTCTCTGTTAGCTAGTGACGAAATTACTATCCATCTCTCTCTCTCTCTCTTTCTCTCCCTCTCTCTAGGCCTGTTTTCTCTAACCTCCTCTCCCAGAATAAAGTGATGAGGGCAGCTGTAGTGTTGCCATTAGGAGCATGCAGCCTTTATCGTTTGGACAAGGAAGGGGAATGCCATTACTGTCACCTGAAATGTCCTCCTTGGGTTCTTTGCTCCTACCTCCCTGCCAAAGCCCATTGCTGCTGCTGAAAGCATATAACACTCACAGCTGTTCTTGATGGCTTGATTCTTAACACAGCCAGAGATGTAGCCCGGGAGATGCATAAGACAGTTTATGGAAAATAATAGATTTCCTTGCAGAGACACCAAGGCGTCGAGAAGGGCCTTGAATCACGTTAGGCCCAGCCAAGATCACCAAAATTTTCTTCCTTTCTGGCTTCCGTTACAAAGGCAATTGCTTAAAAAAAAAATGCAGGCCCTCTTGAATTCTCTGTGTTTTCCTGATTGGTTTCTATCAGCACCCACAAGCCTCTCGCTATGGCGGCCTTTGTCTCACTACTCACCTGCAGCAGCTGGGAGATCTGAGAAGAAGCAGTGCCTACAGACGTGGAAAGAAAAGGATGCTTCCAAGTGGAGAAGAACTCCCAGGGAAGCCAGCTCAGGAGAGCCGGGACCAGGTCCAGCGGCCTGGGTGCTCCAGAGACAGACACAGACGGCTGTGTTGGACACCATCACTACCATCCCAGCACGAGGGTGGGGTCCCTCCCTCCCTGTGCGGCATCCCCGAGTGGCCAGCACAAGAAGTGGTATAGTTAGAGCCGCTAGCTTCAGCTACCTAGCCCTGTCGCAAGGCCCTGACGCTGAGACCCGCCCAGCCCTTCTTAGATAGAAAGGTCTGGTGATGACCCTCACTATGGCTGCTCCGTCACAGATGTTGGGAAGGCTGCGAGAATGAAGCGGCAAACAGGTGCACCACAAGCTTGCAGCTTTCAGTTTCGGCAAATGCTTGTCAGAAGCCACGTGTTTCCTTGCCCCGCCGGGATTCCCCAGCCGTGCGGGGAAGGAGAGGTGGAGGGCTCGGCCAGCAGGACCGGCTAGATCTCGCTTCCTTTCACTGAGCTGCAGCCGCAAACGCCCCCCAGCCGAGTGCCGCCACTCTCCCACTGTTCTCACTCTCAGCTTCTCCTAAATGGAAACCATTAATCATACTAAATTGTGCAATGATTCTGTGATAGGGAGAATGCTGATGGCAAAAATCATTCTCCTTTGTTGTGCCAGGCAGGCAAAAGGCAGAAGTATTAGCTCGTTGCCCTGCCTGGCTCCTCGCAAATGCTGACCATGTGTTTGCCCACGCAGCTGCCTCTGTGCACACAGCTTATTTTAGCAGCCATCCCAGGCATCCCAACTGTTGACAGAACAAGACGCCCTCGGCCACCTCTTCCTTATTCCAAGGCTTGCCGGGGAGACCTGTGACTGTTGGGCACCCCTGCAGTCTCCCTCCCGTCCTGAGGTCCCCAGCTCATGGTGTGGGACCCATGCAGAAAACCCAAGGCAGTCTCTGGTGTGGTGAGCTGGTTAGAGAGGCTGGGCCCCCGCATCCTGCTGCCAGAAGAAGCCAGGTGTGGGCACCAAGGAGGCTTTTTTTTTTTTTTTTTTTTTGCCTTTTAGAATGTGATGTCTGCTTCTCTTTTGACAAACCTCTTTGTAAGCCACCCCTTCTGAATTAGAATCATTTTCCAAAAGCTCTTAAGCTATGATTAATGCCAGGGCTGTTTTTAACAATCATCCTGCCAGTCTTAAGCTGTAGTCATTTTCAATAATTTGGAGTGCTCAAAGGCAAGCCAGGAGTTTGTTGACAACAAAACCCGTAAGAGCACAGTCAGGCAGCCACAAAAGATGGAAAAGCGAAGGGACCATTTGGGCTTAGCTGGCTTTCTGCTCCCAGAGTTTCGCCACTAAAAGTTTGATTGAACGCTCACAATGCATTAAGGATCCAACTGTGAACATGACTCGGAGAGAGGGCTGCCAGCCCGGCTTTTGTGTGAACAAATGAGCAGCGTGTTTGGAGGGCTCCTGGTTTATTTATGGACATGTGTGGCTCATTCACGCCGTCCCCAAACCAGAGCTCCCTCGTTTGTCTTCCCTTTGCCAACACAGAAGATCAAGAAAGAAATGCCGTTGCTTTGCTTGGGGGCTGTTTACTTCCCATGAATGCTGAGCGAGTCTCTGGCTAGTCCTTGGGAATCCTGCTTCATGGATGACTCCGGCCATTTCTCCAGTCCTGTGTATTAAACTAGCGCTCTCTTTCTAATCTTGGCAATTTCACGCTAGAGTATCTGTCTGTTCGAGAAGCCCAGACGGAAGGAAGCTGTGGCTGGAAATGTCCATGACACAGGTCGACTTAGACTCGGCTTCAGACAGCACTTATTTCTAGCTCCTTACTTTCTCCCCCAGGGACTCGGCGCTGGGGGCTGGGAGTTGATCCCGGTGAGTTTGGTGTAATTGGTAGACATGCGTGTCTCAGTTCAACCCTGCCAGCACACTAGTTACTGGGTAGGGTGCGTTGCTAGCTGGGAGCACGCCCACTCCCGGTTATGGGGGGGGGGGGGAGCTTTCCATCGCTGGCTTCCACTAAGCCCCTCTCCCCCGGGAATCACAACAGGAGCCCCAGTCCCGTGCCCACCATGGCCTCAGAGGCATCGTTCACGCTCCTGCTCTGTGTGCACTGACTTGAAATCCCCTCTTTCCGAGCCAGAATGAACAGGTCTGTGTTTCTGTCTTGGCTAGAGCGGGTGTTGCCCACCGGGGACACTGGCAACCCTCCTCCGTGCACCTCCTAAGAGTTTACTGCTTTCCCTGACAGCATTTCGGGGGCCTTATTGGGATGTCATCCCACCCAGCCTGGCAGCTGCTTTAGGATCACGAAGCTTTCTCCTTTATAGTCCCTCTCTTAGCAGCAGCAGCAGCGGCTCCCAAATGGGAACCCTGGCAGTCGTTCCCGACTCCGTCTGCTCACCAATTCCTGCCCACTGTCCCTAAACGCTTCCCAGCCTTGACCCAAACTTCTTAACTCCCTGCCGCCTGCTGCCCCCAGATCCTATACAGCTGTAACCCGAGGAACGTCTCTTGCCTGGCTTCCCCACCATGAGTCCTAAACCGAGTTCCTCCCTCGCTAGGAGATCAGCCTTGGTTGACCTTCCAGTGCGGAATAAATCCAAACGTCCACCACTTACCCTGGCGTTCCAGTCTCACGCTGATTCCCGCAGCCCCTGCTCCCACCGGCTGCCCCCAGGTTGTGTTGCATCCTCACCCACACCTCTGTGCCTTGGAATATTCAGGGGCTGTCCACCTCCCTGCAGCTCGATTCAGGTTGCCTCCCTGTGCTTGTTCAATCCCTCGCGCTTACCTCAATTTGTGTCTTTATCACATATCTGAACTGTTTGTTTACCTTCTGTCTCCCTCAATAAAACAGTAAAGTCCTTGAGAGTAGAGACTGTATCTGCCCCTCCTCTGTATCTCTGAAGCCAAGTGTGCGTTATCTGGCCTTGTGCTCAATAAATTATTGAATAATACGAGACTTTTTTTTTTCCATCTGTGGTTGGATTGGTCTTAAGCCTGGTGAGGTCTGCTCTCTTTCCTCTTTCTACACTCAATTCTAAAGTTTCTCTATCTCCTTTGGTCAATTTTTGGTTTGGTTTTAACTGCTTTTCTTGTCTTGGTGGTCAACATCACTTTCCCCCACCTCTCCCCTCCCCTGTCTCTCTAGGCTGTTGTATCCATTAAAGTCAATTAAGTATAGTGCCTGTGTCCTCTAAGCATGTCAAGGGCTTGTGAACATACCTGAGACCCGGAAAGAGAAAAAAAAAATATATATATATATATATATAGGGCCTCCAAAATACAGAGAAGAAAACTGTCAAATCAAGCTTACCAAACACCTAATGGAATTCTGCAAAACCATAGCATTGCCAGCCCACGACTGCAACCCAACTCAACTTGTAAACAGCCGGCTGGCAACTGCATTGGAATTGTGATGTGTTTGGCATAGTATGAGACAGAGCCTCTGTAAAAAGAGGTTCTAGGTTTGCAAGGTTTCAAGCAGCCCTGCCCTGTCCTCTTTTTCCTTTTTCTTTCCATTTCCCCCTCTTTCTCTCTCTCCCTCTCTCTCTCTCTCTCTCTTTCTCTCCCCTCTTGCTCTCACTCTCACTCTTATTCTCTTCTGTCCTTCTCTGACTCTTGCACCCCAACCCTGAGCACATAGAACAGGTTCTGGAGGGAGCCAGCCCAGGAGGACCGCACCTGCCAGGTGGGCTGACTACAACATTGTAAGAGCCTTCAACCTCACCCGGAAGGCTGACACCTTGCAAGGATCTGACAGAGTCACCTGGGGGCTCACGGTGGCACACTCAGCTGCCCCAGATGCGCAGAGAGCACTATAAAGTCTCGTTTGTGGCGAAGTCTCTTGGGTTTGCAACAGCGATCTGCAGAGATTCTGACCTGCACACCCCGCTTCCAATCTGCAGAGCACATTGTCAGTATGGAGACCTGGGCTTTGGAGGGACGGGTGCCTTCTCTGCCCTGACGCTGTTTTCTGGGCTCTGAGGTCTGGCTTTGGCGCGTGGGAGGATGGTGATAAGCGACTCCAGGAGCCGCTATTCATGAGTCGTGTTTCCAGCTGTGCCTCTGATTCAGCCAGTGACCCTGGGCAAATCGCTTCCTCCCCGGGCCCTGCTCTCCATCTATAAAGAGCCTCAGTCCCAAATTGTTTCCGAGTTATTTGTTTGTAAAGTATTTTGACATCTCAGATCCAAGGTACAGTAAAGAGCAGAAGTACTGCTGTTTTGATAGTGCATTTAAAACCCTCCATACAATGATGGCGTGCTCTAGAGTTGAAAATGAAGAAGTTGTAATAATTGACGACTAATTCCACTGTTGCTTTATGGGGTCCTCTCTACCCTGGGCTCATCCAATTTTCACCTTTTCTCTATAAAAATAAATAAAGGCTCCTTTGTGAAGAACAGCTCTCATTTAGTAAATAATTTTGACTTGTGTAATGACTTCTGTGACTTTTCATAATAACTTCGCTCCGCTGAAGACGCCTCACCCGCCCCCCGCCCAGCGCAGCCCTCATCCTGGGTGCTCCCCAAAGTAATTGTGCAATTAGGAAGAAGTGGCTGGAGCATGGCGTTTCTCTGTATTTTAAGTTGGACGTCTGACTTTGGCTTCTCGCTCGCTGGAGTGGGTGAGCCAGGCCGTTATTAAAAAAACAATTATGCTGTTAAAAAATCAGGAGCTCCACAAGTGAAGAGCATCGATTGGCGAGAGCTGGTCAGTTATCACCAGAAGGTCCTGACAACACACTAATAGGTTTTTCTGAAGATCCAATCAAATTTTCAAGGCAGAGGCTTGAGGTGTTCCACATGGGATAATGCTTGTCCTGGGCGGTATTGATTTCAGTGTGTGGCTTCTCCTCGCTCCCTTCCTGCAGCTACGCGCTCTGCGGTAGCTACTTTCTTTCTTCTTCGTAATAAAGACTTGAGTTTTGTATTCCATGTTAACAGTTGCATGGGGGAGGGAGAGCCTCCAAAGCTGCACCTGCCCTTGACCGTGAGCCTCCCCTCACTACGTCTTTTGTTCCTCTGCCCGTAAAGGCAGAGCTGGCATGGCCGCTGCTGCGCTGCTTCTCCCTGACCTTGCGGATTTTATTCTCAGAGCTGCTTCCAGCCCAGCTGGCAGCCCCTCTTAGGAGAGATGCACTTAGAACACCTGCCAGGAAGGAGGGAACGGCGCGGCTGGGAGTCAGCGAGGGCTCCTTTCCCTGCCCCCCAGGCCAGGTGGATTCCATGGGACAAGGAAAGGGTGTGTATGTGTGTATGGGTGTATGTGTGTGTGTGTGTGTGTGTGGTGGCAGGGACACAGAACGCCCAGGAACAGTTGTACAGATCTGTCACCTTGACAAGGTGGCGATCAAGGGCTGCACAAGAACAGGGATCCAGCCCACCCCCTGCTAGCCAAGCATTGTGCCCTGACACCGAGCTGCATCTCGGTGGGATGGAAGAGATGCCTTTTCTCTCATTCACACAGAGACCTAGGGACTGGGGGTGACCTGGGGAGAGGCAGCGGGAACTCAGAGCCTCCGTAGCTGGAGTCATTGAGCTCCTGTGCACCTGCTGTCTCTGGGCCCTCACACTCCCCACAAGCATCCCTGGATTGGATGAGACAGTTCATGCAGTGGTCACCCTCAGGGCTTCACTGCCCGTGCCGTGCAGCCTGGGCAGGATCCTCTCCCTGCTCCGCCTGCCCAAGCTTTTGAAGAACACACAGGCTGTGACAACAGCAGGCCTGGGTCAGAATCCCAGCTTCCTCACTTAATAAAAGTCCACCTCGAACAAGTCTCCGAGCCTGTTTCTTCATCCCTGAGACATCCACTTCACACCAGGTGAGGATGCTGGACTGCTACACCAATGTTAGCGCGAGGCTACTGTCAAACTTCCGGGCTCCGAGGGGCTGCGTTCCTTGCTGGGACTTCCGGGACCCCTCTGGTTGGCCAGTTAGCAGCAGGCTGCATCTGACACCTGTCTCTCCCCTTGTTTCAAGCGTGGGTTTCGCCTCCATCACCAGGCCATCAGTACCCGGGGGGCAGGTCCCATTCTAGCCTGGCCTCTGATTCCCTGAGCGCACAGTGGCTACTCTGCACCACCTCGACTTCCCTGGCTATTTCCTGTGATACAATTTCTATTTTAAAGATTTCTTTATTTATTTGAAAAGCAGAGTTAGAGAGAGGCAGAGGCAGAGAGAGAGAGAGAGAGAGAGAGAGGGAGGTCTTTCACTCATTGGTTCTCTCCCCAAACAGCTGCAATGGCTGGAGCTGGGCCGATCCTTAGTCAGGAGCCAGGAGTTTCTTCTAGGTCTCCCATGCGAGTGCAGGGGCCCAAGGACTTGGGCCATCTTCCACTGCTTTCCCAGGCCATAGCAGAGAGCTGGATCAGAAGTGGAGCAGCCAGGACTCACATGGCGCTCACATGGGATGCTGGCTGCCGCAGGCAGCGGCTTCACCTGCTACGCCACAGCGCCGGCCCCCGTGATGTGATTTTTAGTCTGTAGCATTTCCCACCTAGGAAGAGACTTAAATGGAACCTGAGGCTTTGGTTCAGTTCATCCAATCATGGAGTATGGAATGTCAGATCTGCAGAGCTCCCCAGAGCTCATCCGGTCCAACCCATCATCTGATAGACTTGGAAGATAGGCAGCCTCACAGAGGCAAACCTGACACCAGCCGCCCGTGATGCTGTATCACTGACCCCCACCTCCCCCAGCCAATATATCTGAGCCAAGTTAACGAGGGACGTGTACCTCGTGCTCACCAGGAGGCAGCTGCAGGCCACTGGCTCTCCAGATGCGGGAAGCAGGAACGCAGAGCCCATGAAAACACAGATCTGCAGCCCCTGCCCATTGCTCCTGATAGAAAACCGCTGGTGGAGGGCCCGGGACTGTGCATTTCCTCCCGTGATTCTCATGCATGCTGTGCTGTGAGAACCACTGACCCGCCCAGGGCATTTGGACCCAGGCTTCACTCCTGAGTGTCAGCGTCTTTATTTGCAACACCGCCCGGTTGGTGTGCGCCCTCGCGGGGACAGCACGCCTGGCGCGTAGTAGTCACTTAGGAGGCATCAGCTGAGCTCGACCCGCGGCTTGCCTTGGGTGCGTGGATAACGGCTGATGGCAAGGCCAATCGGAAGCCATGGAAGGCGAGGCCTGTGGGGCGACGCCCCACTGCACCAGCGTGTGCTGGCTATACCGTCTTGGCCGGCTTACTGGAACACCCTCATTTATTCAGCAGACATTCGGGAGCCCTGCTACACGCCACACAGTGTGCTAGGCACGGGGAGCACACTAGGGGACCAGCTGCACAAGGTCCCGTGGGGCGGCACACCTTCCACGTGCTCTCTGACGTGTCCCAGCCCCCTTGCAGTTGGGCAAAACACGTGACTCCGAGTAGAAGGGAGGGGCCCCTCCTCCAGGCTGGACCCCCCATCCTCCCAGCTCACGCGCAAGTCTAGTCTCTCTCCCGCTACTGCCACCAACAAGAAGGCTGGTTGTCCCCACGGTGCAGCCACAGGACTCCGAAGCCTCCAGTGTCCCGGATCCCCGAGTGACAGGGTGGAGCAGAGGCCTTGGCTCACCCCCTGAGAGAGACAGGAGAGCTGGCACTTGGGTTTCCATGGCACAGCCCCGCCTCTCCTGACTTCCCGAGACCCCACCGCATGAGGCAAACAAGGGCACAGCCGGTGGAAGGTGTAGCTGTGGTTGACCAAGGTGACCTGAAGGACACCTGTTGGCTGCTGTAGACGCGTCTGTTAGTGGGGCCTCCGCTAGCCTTGGGGTGAGAGTTTGAAGGGAGGCTTTTCTGGAAAGTGAGACCAGAGGGAGGTGTAGGAAGCATGGACGCAAACAGGGCCAGAGAGGCTGAGCCCAGGCCAAAGAAAGAGCGTGTGGAAAGGCCCAGAGTGGACGTGGGTGCGTGCGATGTGGGTGAACAGCAGACCGGCGAGGCAGGAGGGCCGTGGGGGACAGGGGGACAGGCAGACGGGCTGGAGTCCGATGATACAGGACTTTGCAGACTGTGGTAAGGGTTTAGGACTTACCCTGAAATAAACGATAACTGGGAAATTAAACAAGAGAGCAAGTTGCTTTGGCCTCACCTTCTTCGTGCACAGTGGGTACAGTCACACTGCACCTATGGCTCGGAGAACGGAGTGAAACAAGCTTGGCACGACACGGTGCTGAGCGCACAGCTAAGGCTTAGAACAGCCCGGCCCTTTCTCTACCTGCTCCCCACATGCTTGGCCTTGACATCAGCACAAGTACGCTGGTCTTGTTGGGAAAGATGCTGGATCTGCAGCCAGAGACCCGAAATACCTTTGCAGGAAAATCACAGCAGCGTGTATTGAGCACTTACTGTATGCTAGGTACAAATCATTATACCCACTTTACGGATGGCTAAACCTAGACATAAAGTGGGGAAGACCGCAGGATGGTAAAGAGCAGGTGGGATTCAAAGCCAGCCACTCTGCCTGGGGGCTTCCTCACCTTTCCTCCCTGAGCCCCCTGCCGCTTCGGTAGAGACCAGGACCTGAGCAGGAGCTGCAGCTCTGGTCAGACCAAGAGGGGTGAGTGGGAGAGGCCAGCAGCCCGCAATGGGACTGGGGTGCCTGTCTCAGAGTTCTCGGACTGTCAGCCCACGCAGGGCAGGCGGAGGCGGAACCTCCCAACCCCTGCGGGGGGCATGACCCAGCCCCCACCGCGGCCTGAGCCGGGGAGGAGGCGCAGGTCTCCGTGTCTCCTGCACCAGCCGCCCCTCCCAGCCAGCACCCACGTCTCAGCTCCATGCGACCCTGCAGCCCACAGCGGGAAGTCTGTCTTCCCAGGGAGGAGGACGCCCTGGGGCGTGGCGCGAGGCCGTGGGAGGGCGCCCCGGACGGGCGAGGCGCGCGGTGACTGCCGGGGACCTGCGGGAGGGCAGCCTCGCTGGGCTTGGAGGCAGGCGGGCGGGGAAGGCCGCTCGGCTCCTGCCACTCTCTGCAGTGAACCAGAAAGTCAGAAAATGCTCGGCGACCAGTGAAGCAGATGGCTGAGAATATCATGTGTATACAATATTTATGAAACGGGAGCTGCGCGGAGCTGTGGCGGAGGCTCCGTCCCAGGCAGCGCAATTCAGCCCTGTGTGATGAACAAGATTGTAATTGGGGTAGTTCCAATTTACTAACCATTTGCAAAAGATTACATACCTCTCTCATATTATCCTCTCCTAATCTTACTTTAATGAACACTACTCTATCTGGATGTATAATTTCAGGGCGGGGGTGGGGAGGGGGGAGAAACAATTTCTAGCCTAGAAGGCAAAGCTGTAGCTAATACATTAACATCCAAATTAGAGAGAGGGAGAGTAATTGTGAGATCTATAGCTAAAGTAATTTAAAACCTGCCTCCCCTTGCACGCAGTAAAAGACAGATGTACAGTGGAGGCAGTTCCCCTTACAACCAGCCCCCTCTCCCTGGGGTGAGGACTCCCCCCACCCCAAGATGGCAGCCTCACCCGCAGGGGGCACCCCCCAGGGGTGTGCGGCTCAGCAGCCCTACTTGTGCTAGGAAGGAAGCAAGTCAGACTAGTAGGAGGACTTCCAGGGAGCCATGGTCATTGGTAAGCACAGCTCCCCTGTAAGCATAATGCTAAGAAGGCTACCTATGCGTGAACTAACGACCCTGCCTCTGTCTTGGGGTTGTACCATCTGTAAAGTGGGTGTGGGTGGAACAATGATGCTACCTTCATTCATTCAACAATTTTAACGGAGACGCGCTAGGCGCCCAGCAATCTTGGAAATGCGAAATTCGAAGAATAAAGTTTCTGTGCTCAGGACCCTTATAGTTCCAAGCGGAAACTGGAACTGTTAGTACTAAGGGTGGACGGGACAGGGTGGCTGTGCAGAGGACTCTTGATGGGCTGGGCTGCTTCAGATCCCTGGGTGACTTCCCGGCCGGCCATTGGCCTTGGGCGTAGCATTCCTGCCTGGGGGTGGTCCCGCCCGCCCAGAGCATTCTCCTTCTACTACTTTCTTGTGTGAGTGTGGCTGCCTTTGAGGTTTGCGGGCAGAAGCAAGAAGCCCCCAGTCCTGCACAGCTCCTGAGGGGCATGGAGGGATTCCTGGAGGAGGGGAGAGAGCGCAGCCACCTATCTGCAGTGCTGCCTGAACTCGGATCCTCTGCAGCGCAAGGCACTTAGGGCTGCATGTCAGAGGCTCACGCCAAGTCTCCATCGGGAGGCTGGGCTAGAGGACAGGCATGAAGGCCAGCCAAGGCGTCTCCGTGGGGACCATGACCCCTGCTCCCTACTGCGAGCCCAGAGAGGGCCTCTCGCCCCCACGGCTTCTCTGGGCCGTTCTCTGCAGCCTGTGTCGGAGTACAAAGGTCTGTGGGTCCCAGACAGAGGGCTGTGACGCCCCTCCCTCTCCTAATCCCTGACCCCAAGGGTGGCAGGGAAGGGCTGCCCTGGGGCCCTGGGGTCTGTCTGGAGCCCTCTCCCAGCACCCTCTGCCCCTCTTGGCTCATCCCCTTCCACTCCCACTTAATAGGCTCTCAGAACTCAGGGGACAGGAGACTGGTTGGACCCAGGAGCTGTGTTCTAAGACGTTGTCAGTCAGCCTGCCCACCTGCACACGCACCTGCTTGCACACTCCCCAGCCGTGCCACACTGCTCTGTGGCCGGCACTGACACCTGACGGCAGGGAGCCGGCTGTCTGGCTTGCCAGGAAGGGTCTTGCCACATTCACAGTCACTGAAGGGAGGGAGAAGGGGGTCTTGCAGCTCTGGCTCCCTTTGCTCTCCATCCTCCACTCCCTCGGCCACCCCAGGCAGCCAGGGCATCTGTGGCAGGTTCCCCAGCACTACCCCAAGAAAGTTTGGCCTTGGCAGAAAAAAAGGTGCTGCCTGGCCCCACTGCAGCAAGAACATTTTTCTAAGTTTTATTTATTTGTTTATTTGAAAGGCAGAGATCTTGCTTCTGCTGGTTTGCATCCCAGATGCCCAAATGTTCACACGCAACACTCAGCGCTGGACTAGGTAGAAGCCAGAACCAGGAATTCCATCCAGTCTTCCACGTGGGTGGCAGGAAGCCTAGTACTTGAGAGTCACCTGCCGCCCCTCAGGGTGTGCAGTGGCAGGAAGCCGGATGGGAAGTGGAGCGAGGACTCAGGCTCAGGCTCTCTGCTCTGGGTGTGGGCGTCTTAACCGCTGCACTCCAACAGCTGCCCCAGCAAGAGCCTGCTGTGTTCACCACCGCTACACACTGGATGTTTGTGCCTTCCTTATGCACACCTGCTGACGCCCTAACCCTTGTGTGATGGCCTCTGGAGGTGGAGCCTCTGGGAGGAGGTGGAGTTTGGCTGAGGTTGTGGGGTAGGGCCCCTGTGACCCCCTCTGAGGAGCTCAGAAGGCAGCAGAGGTTCTGTGCCTGCCCTGCGGAGGAAGAGCAAGAATGCAACTGGCCATAGACCCAGAAGACGGCCCTCGGCAAGAACCAAATGCGCTGGCACCGCCGTCATGGCCCCAAGCCCCCAGAACTGCGGACACGGACGTCCGGTGTTTAAGGTGCCTGCTCTCTGTAGCTGTCAAGGTATTCCACACTGAGTGAGAAAAAAAAGTAACAAAATTGAACTGGACCCCCTCCAGGTCCCAACCCCTGCCCCTCTCCCTTCCCACCTGGCCCAGCTCTCTACTTGGGCAGGAGAGCTGCTGGGTCAGCAGCAGCAGGAGGAACATCTAGGCTAAAGAAAGCAAAATAAGAAAGGAGAGAGGGAGGGAGGGAGGGGGGGAGGCAGAAGGGGTTCCAGCGTGGTCTCTGCTGAGCCACTGCCTACGCCATTTAGGAGCTGGGTGTTGACCTGAGATGACCAGCTGGGACACCAGCTGGCCCAACCCTTCCCCGGAGACCCCGGCTTTAGATGGACGCTGGGTTCTAACAGCCCAGCAGCCCTGGGACACACTTCTCGTATGGGCTCACTTAAGAAAGACAAGACAGACTTCATTGGCTTCCCCGCTCCCGCGTGTCTACTGCTTCGTGGGCATCTGCACGTGGCGGTTCCCGCAGCGGCAGTGGTGGGGTGGTACAGTACCAATAGCGGCAACTGCAGTGAACACTCACGGAGAGCATGCCCGTGGCAGGCAACTCACTCCAGTAACCCGTCTGCCTGTTACTGTCGCCATGTGCAGACAAGGACACTGAAGACAGGAGAGGCCACCTGCACCCAAATCAGGAAGCCACAGTAGCCAGTGTACTGTGCCTTCCAGCTGCTTCTGTCTCCTCGCTCCCCTGCAGCCAGGTCCCTGGGCTGCACTGGGGCACTGGGGCGTCTCAGCCTCTAACTTCTGAGGGTATGGGAGTGGGTTGGGGAGGCGGGCACCTGGACTTCCTGCTCCAGGAGCCACACAGTTAGGAGGGTAGGAGGGCTTCTCCTGGGTCAGAGGTGAATGAGTCGGCCGTGAGCCTGGGTCCTTGCAGCCAGCGGGGCACTCTAGCCCCTCTGTTTGTGGGGGGCTGCCAGCCCCTCCTCTCTCTCCCAGGACTTAATGGCCTGTGCCACCACACTGCCAGGAAGCATGTGGCCTTGTGGCAGCGATTCTCCAAGCCCGAGAGAGGAGCAAAAGGAATATTTGATCACAGGTGGCTGCTGTCAGCGCTGCTCTCTGAAGTCCTGAGGCCGGGTGCTTCCTGCCCGCCGGGAGTCCCCCGAGGCCCCTCTGCACAGCCGCAGTCCCAGCCCAGGGCTATGCAGCTGCCTCTGCAGAGGGAGCATGGGCCGTACCTCTCAGAGTCGCCCCTGCCTGGCAGCTGCAGCCGTGCCCTGGGAGACCGCCTCCCCTCTGCCTCCTGCTAGCCAGAGAGGCGTGCCTGGGGCAGAGCGTGGCTTGTGAGACCAGCCACACTCCATTCAGATTCAGCTCCCGTGTCCAACCTTGGCCATGTCACACCGGCCTTCTGTGCCCTCGTGTTAGGGCTACAGCACTCCCTGCTGGGTCTGAACTGGGGACTCAACGAACGCCAGTGGACGTGTGTCAGGCTGCAGGGGGGACTTGAACCGCAGGTGTGTCTGAGTCGGGTCAGCCTGCCCTTGGCGGAGGCACTGATGCAGGCTCTCCCACACTGATACGCTGCTCTAAGTCTTTAAAGTCCTGGAGAACAGGAGGTTTTGAAACCTCCTGTTGTATCCAATTTCGTGTTTAACAACTCCCCTCTGTGATCATTCTTCTTCAGAGTTCCAATCTAAGTCACTCAAGTTGTGGCTGGAGTTTATTTTCTTTTGTCTACTGTTCTGAAGAGCCTCTCCCTGTCCCCTCCTGATGGTTCTTCAGGGGCGGAGGCGGTGAGGGGTGAGGTCAGCTCCCCCTGGGTGCTGCCCCCACCTCGGAGGGGCAAAGGCCGCCGCCGGGTCCCTGGCTTGGCCACACTCACCAAAGGCGAGCCTGTGGCGGATGCAGGGACGAGGGCCCAGGGCCTCTGACTCCCTGGCTGTGGTGCCCCTCATCCCATCTCCTGTCTTCCCACTGGCTCTGCATGTGCTGTCTTCTAGAACTCTGTCATTGTTTTTCTTGGAGTAAAGGAAGGGTGTGAGGCCGGGACTGTGGTGTAGCATGTTAAACCACAGCCTGAGACACTGGCATCCTATACACACACAGGTTCAAGTCCCAGCTGCTCTACTTTGGATCCAGCTCCCCGCTAATGTACCTGGGAAAAGAGTGGAGGATGCCTTAGTGTTTGGGCCCCTGCACCCACGCGGGAGACCCTGGAGGAGGTTTCTGGCTCCAGCTAGGGGTTGTGGCCACCTGGGGGAGTGGATGGAAGGTCTTTCTCTGTCTCTCTTCTCTCTTTCTCTCTGAAACTCTGCCTTTCAAAGATATCTTAAAAAAAAAAAAGGGTGGGGATGAAAAAAAGGAACAGAACTTTCTAAGAAGTCTCAACATGTGCCCTGAGCTGAGCCACTTCCTGTTTCAGGGCTGAGACTGGAGGCCCCGGCTGCAAGTCCAGGTCACCAGGGACCTGCAAGGTTGCTGTGGCCCCGGGCCTTTTGAACGCATCCCATGGACTCTGGCTCCTCATCTGTAGGCTCCTGCTATGCTTCCCAGCCACTTGCAGTCCCATAATCAGCACCATTATCTCTGGATAATTTCCCCTTCTCTCGACAAGTGAAAGGAACCCGAAGAAGGAGCGGTGGGACTGGGACTGCGAGAAGGGGGACGTGGCCTTGATTGCAAATGAAAAATTAAGCCCGCGTGTCTGGCATTCCCGCTGCCATGATTGCGCCTGGCCAAGGCGGCCCCGCCCGCCCGCCCGCCTGAAGGGGAGCGATGATCTGCCTCCTTTCTCCTCGCTCGCCTCTGGTTTAGCAAATCTATAATGCATTTAATCTCCAAAAGCCACTGCGCTGGGCTTTAAATGCCTAATTTGCTGTCGAGAGCTCCAGCAATTCTCTCCCCACCGACGTTTAGCTCTAGGCTTTTGTTTGTCCAATCAGCCGGGCTCCCCTTGGCGGCTGGGGTGCACCTGCTTCATGCCTTTGATCCCCCCCGGGCGGGGGCAGGAGAAAAGCCATGGTCCCCTAGCAGGCAGCCCCAGGAGCCCAGCACACCCACAATCCTGCGTGCCCCAGCTGCCAAGATGAGAAGGAACCAATTCCTTGCAGAAACTGAAATAATCACCGCACCGTGGAATAAGCAACTGCCTGATTTTGAGACAGACAGACAGCTCCCATAGGCTGGCTGGTTCACTCCAGAATGCCCACGACAGCCAGGACTGGACCAGTCTGCAGCTGGGAGACAGGAACTCAATCCAGGTCTCTCTTTCAGATGACAGGGACTGCTGCCTCCCAGGGTCTGCATTAGCAAGGAGCAGGAGCTGATGATCCAACCCTGACGCTCTGCTGTGAGATGAGGGTGTCTCACCAGCTGGGTGATGCCCACCTCTGGAACAAGTGCCTTTATAGAAGAGTGCGCAAAGAACAGAGCAGGAAGTGACTCACCTGTCGGAAAGCTGATGGAAGCTAATGGGCGAGGTGAAATTTCTGCATTCTTGCCAGGTAAGCCTCTACAGCAAGGTGCTGGGCCATGCACAGTGGTGAGGACTTGGGTGCTGGAGAACAGGGAGTTGGCGGGAAAGCAGGACCCCGGGCCAGGATTCGTGCAGCCCTTGTTCTGTGGCTGTGCAGAGCAGTTTCCACCAAGAACATCCCTAAAAGGATAGTGACGTGGATGGGCTGACAGATTAGCAGAAATACACACACATATACGCACAGGAGTACGTACACACACATACACGAGTACTACCTGTTTTTGTTTTTGCATTTGCATAGCTTTCATGGAACATATTTCACATGCTGTATTTGTTTGCTGTCACAACAAAGGACCACAGGCTGGGGATTTAAACAAGAGTGATGGTTTCCCCCACCCTCCTGGGGGCTGGCAGTTGGAGACCCAGGCGCCCACAGAACTGGTGTCTCTATGGCTTCACCTCTCTTCTTTATCGCAGATGGCCACCTGTTCCGTGTGTCCTCATCAATGTCCACCAGTCCTCTTGGTCTAAGGCCAATCTTTTTTTTTTCAGAGAACTTTTATTTAATGAGTACAAATTTCATAAGTATAACTTTAGGAATAGTGATTCTTCCCACCATATCCACCCTCCCACCCTGTCTCCTCCTCACTCTCCCATTCCCAGTCTCATTCTCCACTAAGATTCCTTTTCAATTAACTATACATAGAAGACCAACTCTATACTAAGTAAAGATTTCTACAGTTTGCACACACGCACACAAAATGTAAAAAAAAAAAAAACTGAGAACAAGTTTTACAGTTAATTCTCCCAATACAACTCATTAAGGACAGAGGTCCTACACGGGGAGTAAGTGCACAATGACTCTTGCTGTTGATTTAACAATTAACGCTCTTATTTATGACATCACTGATCACTGGAGGCTCTTGACAAGAGCTGCCAAGGTTATGGAAGCCTTTTGAGTCCACAAACTCCCTCAGTATTTAGACAGGACCATTAGCAAAATGGAAGTTCTTTCCTCCCTTCAGAGAGAAGAACATTCTTCTTTGATGGCCACTTCTTTCCACTGGGGTATTTTTCATGGAGATCCTTCATGGAAAGCATTTTTTGCCACAGTGTCTTTGCTTTCCATGCCTGAAATGCTCTCATGGGCTTTTCAGCCAGACAAGAACACCTTAAGGGCTGATTCTGAGTTCAGAGTGCTCTTTGGAGCAATTGTCATTCTATGAGTCTGCTGTGTAGACTGCTTTAAGGACCTCATTTTACCTCTTTAAAGACCGTAAGTCCAAATATGAATCAAGAAGTTTACTTTGAAATCCATGCATTTTCATCATTGACATTTTCCATGAACTCCTGGAAGCCCCTCATAGGCATGGATTTCAAATATTTTTACACCAAAATAAGCTCATCTTTTAACTCTGTTTTCCACAAGTGTTTTCAAAGTAGCCTCGGAAGTCACATTTTTAAGGTCCTGGGGTTAGAATGTCAACATGTAAATTTTTTGGAGAGTGCTAGGAAATATAAGTTAGCTTATGGTTTACATGAATTCATATTTCTAAGTGTATTTAACTTATTTCAAATTTCCTTCTGGAGTGTTCTGTGGTCTGCCTTTCAGAGCAGTGACTTGGTAAGAGCAGAGCTCCACTGCAATGCCCTGGTCCTCCCCAGAACAGTGGTGACACATTCCACACCCACAGCAACCCTGCAGCTCCCCACTCGCAGCCTGGTTGTGCTGGCGTCCCCAGAAGGGCCTGCACTCTCAGATAGAGTCCAGGTACCCGCTGAGCTTGGAGACACCAGGCAGACTGGAGACATCAGCCAGGAAGCCCATCCTGCCACCAGGATGGAGCTGAAGCTGGGTAACCTCTGCTTCTTCTTTGATCAACCAGGATTTCTCTGGTTGTAAGTGGCAGCCCACAAGATTCAAATGGCTTGAAATCAATCAGCACAGGATTTTACTGAGATATAAAACTGCAAACTCCAGAGGGTGGCTCTTGATTTCCTGGAGCAGCAGGGTTCCAGGGGCATCTGTGGCATTCCTGCCTGCCACCTGCCTTCTCCTAAGCCAACTTTTTCTCAGATAGGGCTTAGGTAGTAGCAAGCAGGCTGGCCTCAGCCCCAGACCCACACGCTGCTATAGCCAAGGACAATGCCACAGAGAGAGCGAACAAGTTCTCACTGGCCCTAAGTTGTGTTTAAAATATCTTTGTGTATCACTGGGTCTGTGTAGGTCACAGGGGCATCCTTGTACCCATCACCGTAGCCAGGGAGATGATCGACCAGTCCTGGGTCACGTGATGCACCTGCTCCCTGCTCCATGGAGCTGATGACATCCAGAGCAGGGGAAGGAGGCTCCCCAGGGGGAAACTGGAGTTCTTTTCCAGCAAAGAAGGCCACGTGGCTGCTGCTTAGTGGAAGCAGAGGACGTCCACTGCAGGCTCTGGAAGAAGGCTGTGGGGCACGAGGGTAGCGGGACGCCGTGTATGATACTACGGCTGATGCGCATTTCCAGTCATAACCCTGGCTTCCTGGTAGCATTCAATTTAATTATGTTACAAGTTCCTGCTTCTTACCTAAAATAATTTTATTTCTGTAAAGTGAAATATAGTTTCAAAGAGAAAGAAAAAAACAACTTTTCTTAAACTGCTAGGAAAAAAAAAAGTATGGCCAGGTGGTTAAGTGAGACCTGGATCTCTGAAGTCCCCACTCTGCTCCTTCGTGGCATTTAATGTTGAGCAAGAGACTTAACCTCTCGGAACTGTATTCTGTCTGCTAACTGGGGTTAATAAAATCTGCTTCTTGTTATGTCCGTTCAACGAGATGATGTTCTCAAAGCATTTAGCTCATAGAGCTGACTCGGTACACATTAGCTGTTATTTTTTAAGAGAGAGGGTCTTAAGATATCACAGACTCACTGGGTTGCACCGGAGTGAGGGTGCTGCGTACAACCACAACACTTTTCAGTGGAGAAAATGGTAGCAAAAGAGGTTAATCAGCTACTCTGGGCATACAGGTTGGGGACTAGCATCCAGGACCCCTAATTCCCAATGGAGCCAGCTGTACCAGAGCTTGGCCAATCCTCTGCACTCCATTGCAGGACATCAGGAGCCCAGCATCACAGCCTTTCTGAGCATCTGCCAGGGAGGGGAGGCGAGAGCCCTGGTGTCATGTTCCTGTACATGTGTGTGCTTGCACTTTTTTTTTTTTTGACAGGTAGAGTCATAGACAGTGAGAGAGAGAGAGACAGAGAGAAAGGCCTTCCTTCTGTTGGTTCACTCCCCAAATGGCCGCTACGGCTGGCGCTGAGCCGATCCAAAGTCAGGAGCCAGGTGCTTCCTCCTGGTTGGGGTTCCAGGTCCTGAGAAGGCCATTCTCCTCTGAGCAAAGCAACGCTGAGCGATCCTATGATTCATGCTCCTCTGGAGAGAGGACCAAGGAGTTTACTCTGCTCACATAGCATGGGGATGCCAACTGAGCCCCTCATAGACCCAGAGCTCCTCAGGATGCACAGGGCTGGTGTCCGGAGCCCTGATCACTGGGTGCCTGCCCTGTAGTTGGAAAGCACATGGCACGCAGAGTCAGGGAGCATGCCTGAGGTCCCCTCGCTGCCCTGCAATAGCAGTCGAGTGTCACTGGGCAAGGCTTTGTCCTTTCCCTTTCTGCATCTGTAGGAGATATGCAAGCTGACAAGCTGCTGCAAAATGGGACTGATGCAACACACCACCTAGTGCACAGCACTGACAGAAACACACACACACACACCACCTAGTACACAGCACTGCATAGAAACACACACACACACCACCTAGTACACAGCACTGCATAGAAACACACACACACCACCTAGTACACAGCACTGCATAGAAACACACACACACCACCTAGTACACAGCACTGCATAGAAACACAGACACACACACCACCTAGTACACAGCACTGCATAGAAACACACACACCAGCTAGTACACAGCACTGCATAGAGACACACACACACCACCTAGTACACAGCACTGCATAGAGACACACACACACCACCTAGTACACAGCACTGCATAGAAACACACACACACCACCTAGTACACAGCACTGCATAGAAACACACACACACCACCTAGTACACAGCACTGCATAGAAACACACACACCACCTAGTACATAGCACTGAAACACACACACCACCTAGTACACAGCACTGAAAGAAACACACACACACACCACCTAGTACACAGCACTGCATAGAAACACACACACCACCTAGTACACAGCACTGCATAGAAACACAGAAACCACCTAGTACACAGCACTGCATAGAAACACACACATACCACAGTACCATATACATGCATACACAACCACACATACCACACACTGCATAATACACAAACACACCCCACATACACCCCTACATATACTACACGTACACAAACACTCATACACACACCACATACACACATATGCACACCACGTGCCTCATGTGCTGCACACACACATCACATGCACATAATACACACACCACATACACACAAGGTGTATACCACATAGACCCACAGTATACACATCCATACACCATACAGCCACACACATGCACACATACAGGTATCACACCGTAGGTAGCACTTATATACAACCCACCACCTGTACATACACATATACACTACACACCTACATACCTGTGCCACCCACACCGTTTCCGCTAGGTGCCACGGCAGAGAGGAGCTGAGTGGCTAATTAAGGTGTCACGGTCTCCCCCTGGTAACCGCACGTGGCACCCCAGAGCAGGAGGCACGGAGGCAGCAGAGGCAGCCATGGGGCAGCTATTAGGGAGGAAAATCCTCCAAATCCTGTCATATGGGCTACTGGCTCTCAAATCTGTCTGCACTTTACACCCGTGGCGAGGGAGTGCAGAGGGAACACGCAGATGCATGGGCCCCACCAGGCTCTTTGGAATATCTGCAGTGAGGCCTAAGAGCCCCCATTTTCACCAAGCTCGCGATCCTGAGGCCCAGTCGGGCTGGGATTCCCTGACGGATGGCTGCTGACACCTCCATCTGGCCATCACATGGAGCCCCTATGCCCCCCGAGTGCCACAGTCCTTAGCTACAGACCGTCCTTCGCAGGATCCCGTGTCAATTGCTTCTGAAAACAGAAGCCAGCTTCTCCCGGGTTGCTGTGGCTCCTGGCAGATGGGACTGCCAGGTCCCAGGAAAGGCGGGTGCGGGTGGTGGCACCCGCCCCAGCCCCGTCAGACAGCTGTAGGAGGCAGGGTTCCTGGAGTGGGCATGCCCACAGGGGCTGGGGCTCCTGCCACAGATGCCCGTGTTTGCCCAGGATGGGCTGGAGGGACCTGGAGCCTGAGCCTGGCGCTCAGGAATTTGGACAGCTGTCCCTGGACAGCCACCAAGACTGCCTTCCACACCGAGATGGAGTGCTGGGCGAGAGGCAGTGTGAGGCTACAGGTAAGTAACTTGGTCTGCCTGGGTCTCTGCCAAACTGGCATCTGTCACCTTGCATTATTGTCATATTCCATTTAGGTCTCTGCTTTGTGATTCTTTTTAAATAAAAAAACAGGCAAGGGAAGCTATCTGTGGCAAGCCTCCAAGCTTCTCTTAATTGCAAATTCCCTTAAGCACCACCCTCCTGGAGCTACAGGGCCCTGTCTGCTCATCAGGACGACATCAGCCTGGCTGTTTGTCACAGGCACATGGCAGTTTCCAGCCTCTTCTAAGTGGCCCTTTTCTTCATCCGCAAGTCCTGGCATGTCCTCGTCCTTGCAAGAGATCTCAGATTGTGAGAATGAACCCACCCACTGTTTTTCATCTTAATATTAAAAGAAAAGAAAGGGTGATAGAGAAGAGGTGGGGAGAGAGGGAGAGGGAGAAGAGAGAAGAGAGGGAAGGGGGGGAGTGTTGGAACTGCTGCTGGAGTCAGCTCTCGCAGGCAGGCAGGGCTGTGGCTGTAGCAGCGGGACGATGCAGGTTGATCAGATACTGAAAGACATAAGGACTTGCCCTCCCAGTGTCTCTTAGTGCTTTCCCATCCACCTGCGTCAGTCCCTTCTCTGGGTCTATGGACCTTGCGAAGGTGCACACCCAGGGACTTCACAGGGCACAGCAGGACCATGCTGGCACCTGAGACGTGCGCTCTGTCTGGTTGCTGCCCTTGCCTTTGAGAATGCTAACTATTGTGAAAATCACCTGGGGTTAAAGAATGGGGAAAAAATGAAAGCAGGAGGGGGAGATGCTGATTTTTGTTTTGGGGCCATGGAAGGAAGAACAGGGAAAACAAATACAGTTGGCAGTGTACCTGGCTGGGGGCATCCGTGAGCGGCACCCTGGAGAGGTAGGTCAAGCAGTGTTTGTGTGACTCATTTTCTGGCTTGGTAAAACGGCTTGACCCTGTCTGTCTTAAAAGTTGTTGGAAGCGATGCAAATGCCATATCAAAGGTGCAGGAGCCATGGGACCCTGCGGCTTCACCAAAAGTGAAGATGTGTTGGAGTGGGTGGGTCTCCCGGGCGAGCAGGGTGGCCCTGAGAAAGTCCGCAGAGAGTTAATATCAGAAATTGCTGGACTGATGCAAAATACACTTGGTAAATTGTCCCGCTGCCCCAGCACGCAGTTGTGCAGTCATATGCAGGGAAGGGAAGGTCGGGAGACGGGAACTGGTCTGGACACTTCATTCTTCCCGGACTAATAGAAGCTCTCAGCTCTGACTGCCAGGCCAGCGACCTGCCTATTGGAGCCCTGCAGGGCCACCAGGCGCCTGAGCTCCAGCGCCCATATGGGATGCTAGCACTGAGCCTTTGGGCTCTCCAGAGGCACTGAGCCTGCTGATTGCTTTAGGGAGAGGTGTCGGCTGGTGCCACGGAGAGAGCCACAGAGGGCTAGGGAGAGCTGTCCCCAGAGCGTGCCAGCTCTGCCGCTGCTACTGGGTGGCCTTGGGCATTCCCCACGGCCTCGGTAGACTCGGGTCTGCTTGACTCAAAATGGGAAAAACAGCACTGATTCTTTGGGAGAGTGGAATAAGAAAAGGACAGGAGTAGGCAATGGGGAGGCCACCCGATCTGTAGCAGTAATGAGGTTATTTTCATTGCAGAATCCATTATCTGTCTGCAACCGCCCCGCTCCCCAGGGCATTCAAAGGTTTCCTGAAGGCAGGGACTGTGCCCTCGCCTCTGTGGGCGTGCTGGCCAGCTCAGCGTGCGGCAGCGAGGCCATACTCAGCCACTGTGTGTGGAGCAGAAGACCCTAAGGCCCACTCCCTGCAGGCCCATCTCGGGCTGGCTTTGAGCCCCACAGGCAGGAAGGCACCTGGACGTGCCCTCCTTACCCCTTGGGAGGGCGCCCTTTTCCCCACTGTGCTACATCTGAGTACAGCACAACGCCCTTGAGGGAGATGAGGCTGAGCAGCAGGGCTGCGTCTGGGAAGCCATGGTGATCACTGTGTTCTCTGAGAACAGCGCCCCCTGGAGTTGTGCAGCCAGAGTGTTCTGCAGCTGTTTCTGGGAGGAAGAGGAGACGTGCCAATCGTGTTGAGGAAAGGCCACTCAGCCTGGAGGAGTTAGGGCTCTGTTGCTGTCACAGGGGAAGACGATGAAGAGACATGATACACCCTCTTATCTTCCATGTCCAAACCACTTACAACTGACTTTCTTTATTTCTTCATTATTTACATTTTATTTGAGAGGAGAGAGAAAGAGAGAGAGAGAATCTTCCATCTGCTGGTTCACTCCCCTAAGCCCACAATAGCCAACACTGGGTCAGGATGAAGCCAGGAGCGGGGAACCCAATCTGGATCTTGTGTTTGTTTTAAGATTTATTTATTTACTTGAAAGGCAGAGTTACAAAGAGTCAGAGGCAGAGAGAGAGAGAGAGAGAGAGAGAGAGATAAATCTTCCATCTGCTGGTTCACTCCCCAGATGGCCACAATGGCTGGAGCTGGGCTCATCAGAAGCCAGGAGCCAGGAGCTTTCTCTGGGTCTCCCACATGGGTGCAGGGGCTGAAGGACTTGGGCCATCTTCTACTGCTTTCCCAGGCCACAGCAGAGAGCTGGATAAGAAGTACAACATCCGGGTCTCAAACCAGCACCCATATGGGATGCTAGCACTGCAGGCGGCTGCTTTACCTGCTGCGCCACAGCACCGGCCCCTCCTCCTAGGCTGTTAGCAGGAAGCTGAAATCAGGAACAGAGCGAGGAATTGAACCCAGGCTCTGTAACTGGGATGCTGATGTTCCAAGTGGTGGCTTAACAACTGTGCCAAGTGCCTGCCTCTAAGGACAGCTTTCTTTTTTTAATTTTAATTTTTATTTATTTATTTTTAATAGAAAGCTTCTATTTAATAAATATGAATTTCATAGGTACAACTTTTGGATTATAGCAGTTCCTCCCCCCATACTCACCCTCCCACCCCTCCTACCCCCAAACCATCCCATCTCTCTCCCATCCCATTCTTCATTAAGATTCATTTTTAATTATCTTTATATACAGAAGATCAACTCTATACTAAGTAAAGATTTCTAACGACAACCTTCTAGGCCTCCAATCAAGTTGGAAGCTTTGCCTAAGTCAATGACACTTAATCCTCTCTACCTCAACCTGTTCCCATAAGGTGTCTGAATAGGATGGAGCCAGACACAGGGCAGGGGGGCACTGGTTCATCACAGCATACCCTCAGCTCATGGAGCCCCAGCAGCCTGCTGTGTAAAACAGGGCCGACAGTGACCAGAGCTTAGAATTCTGAGGAGTAAATAAAATAGATAAACATCTGTCCATTGCCCAGCCCATGGTAACAGCACAGTCAACACCATTCCCCTGCTCTCCCCGCCCCACCTGTGGTCATGAACCCACTTGGCCTTGGCCGCCCTCTGTCAGGTGCACGTGCCAATGCCCATCTCATGAGATGACCATGAGGGGCAGATGGGACATCGGAAGGGAGTGCCCACCATGGTGGGCACAGGTTCCTTTCCAGTTTCCTGCTCCCTTGTGTTCAGTCCCACTCAAACAGCCCCTGATTCTACAGATGAAATTCCCGTTATGCAGGGCTTCTGGGATGTAATCAACGCACACAACTCTTTGCGAATGAACCAAGTTCTGCCCCAGCCTGGAGGAACACTGACTCCATCTGCTGACGCTGGCCTCCTCTCCACTCCCCGTCCTGTCTCCGCGATACCTGACCTTGGCCTTCCCCAGTCTCTCTCTCCACTGGGGCCTCAGAGCCCCGGGCCCGCCAATAATCCTGGCTCTTGGCTGGCCCACGCCAAAGGCAGATGGTGTTGAGTAATGGGGCTTCTCCCTCGGTTGGATGGGCCAGCGTCAGCAGAGCTGACTTCAGCATCATGCTGGCACGCAGTTTTTGGAGCTTAGCAGTTTCTCTTCTTCTCTAGCTGGGTGGAGAAGGGGCGGAGAAGCAGGGTTGAGGGTCTCGGAATCCTGCTTGAAGCCCCCAGAGGTCCTTGTGGGGAGATCACATTGGAAGCTCCAAGCTTCCCAGCCCCTGAGTGTTCCCAAAGACATCTCTCTTTGTTTGCCTGTATTTCACTCTGTCGGTGTCTAAAAGCCTTCTTCCATTTGCTTTTATATATTCATTTGAAATGACTCCTCCAATATTTAATCTTTATCAGAACCTGGAAGCCTGGTATTTATTTTGCAGGTCAGTTGCTCATCCATTTTCCTTGAGGCCTCTGGCAGGAGGCTGGAGAGCCCGGCGCCCCCCGGGGGGTGCTGCCATCAACATTAGTCCTGGTGACAGGAGGACAAATCAGAGCGCGGCAGGCTACCAGGGAGAAGATAAATCTGGCAAAAAGCTAATGAGTAAACTGTGGCTGCAGCAAGAGGTGGCCTTCAAGAGCTTCCAGGACGTCTGGAAGCAGGAGTGGGTCTGCTTCAGGGCACTGGAGTGAGCAGGCAGGTGGCCGGCAGCAGCTAAGAGTTTCCAGATGCAGGGAGCTGGTGCTGGAGTCCTGGGCGGTGAGGAAGGAGATCTCCATCCGCGAAGCACACGGCTCAGCTCCCATGGGCGAGAACTCACACTGCGGCCCGAAAAGTCCGGGGAGGCTGCCGAAGCAGATCTGGGAGGGCAACCTGACCAGACGCCTACAGGAAGTTACGGAGCAGCTTCCTTGCCTAGGGCCAGGCGTAGAGTAGAATGCACTCGCACGTGTCTAGGCAAGGGGAACAGACGTCCATGCATCTCCAAATACACATGGATGCCTTTTCTAAAATGTTTACAAATTGTTCTCATTTTATTTGCAAGGTAGAGAGAGAGAGAGAGAGAGAGAGAGATCTTCCATCTGCTGGTCCACTCCCCATAGCAGCGGGGCTGGGTCAGGCCAAAGCCAGCAGCCTGGAACGCAACCCAGGTCTGCCATGGAGTTGCAGGTACCCACATGCTTGCTTCCTCACTTAGTGCCTTCCCGGTGGATTAGCAGGAAGCTGAAGTCAGAAGCGGAGCTGGGACTTAAACTCAGGAACTCTGTATAAGATGATGCCGATGTCCCAAGTGGTGTCTTTACTGATGCTCCTGATTCCTTCCCCTGAACACCTGTTTATAAAGGGCACAGTACCAGGCCCTTAGAACTTCAAAAAGTTTATGGAAAAAATAGCCTTGGATGATGGTAAGTCTATTTTGGTGCAAAACAATTTTTAAATCCGAGCTTTTCCATAATATATATTTCCATGAGCTTTTTGGAGATCCCCTGTATGCATGAATTTCACATTTTCTTACACCAATATAAAGCTATCTTTTAATTCCACCACCCACAAACTTCTTCAAGTATCTTGGTATAACAGTGGTCCATGCCATTGCATGAGGATGGTAAACAGCTTTTTCTTTCCCATCGCATTTGATTGAAAGTAGCTGCTTGGGACCATGTGTTAAGAAAAGCCAGTGGTATAGCAGTACTGTGGTGTAGCAGGTAAAGCTGCTGCCTGCAGTACCAGCATCCCATATGGGTACCAGCTGCTCCACTTCCGATCCAGCTCTCTGCTATGGCCTGAGAAAGCAGTGAAAGATGGCCCAAGTCCTTGGGCCCCTGCACCCACATGGGAGACCCAGAAGAAGCTCCTGGCTCCTGGCTTCGGATCAGTGCAGCTCTGGCCATTGTGGCCAACTGGGGAGTGAGCCAGTGGATGGAAGACCTCTCTCTCTCTGTCTCTCCTTCTCTCTGTGTGTAACTCTGACTTTCAAATAAAAAGTAAATAAATCTTAAAAAAAAAAAAAAAAAGCCAGTAGCTTCATCTGGGCTTTGGAAGAAAGAGAACTCATTTTAGTGTCTGCGTTTGTGCAGCGCGGGCAGTGTGCCTGTTGGCCAGCCCTGCTGAGGGAATGGAACACGTTTCACTCGGCAAACACGTTCTGGGCATCTCTTCCACGTGCCCAGTCCTGTGCTGGGAAGGGAGGCGACTGAGGCTGAATCCACTCCAGCTGGTGCGTTACAGGAACCAGTGATGGAGCTCAGGGGTCAACTCTTGTCTGCAGCGCTCCCCCTGGGGAGCTGGAGGAGCCCACAGAGAGGACAGGAAGGCTTCGGGGGCGGAGAGGGAGAAGGGGACCCCAGCACCGGAGCTGCTGTACCCTCCTGGAGCATCAGCCTTGCACCATCCACAGCCGTCTGGAAGAGCGGCAGAGAAAGGCAGGATCAAATAGGACAGCAAAGCCCAAGTGAGGCGACTTGTTCTTCCTTCCATTTAACTCCCCCCCGCCCCCCCCCCGCCCATCTCGTAGAAGCCTCTCAGGCCGGTGGGGTGGGGTGGGGCCTGTGCATTGCCCCCAGCCTGCCAGGGCTGGTGCATTTCAAAGCTGCTGGGTAGAGAAGTTGTTCCCGGGAAGCAGCGCTGACCCTGCTCCTGCGGGCATGTGATGAATATTTCATGGCCCAGACGCAGTCCTCCCGCGCCCCTCTCCTTTGCCCGACCAGCCCTCCTCTCCTCGTGGTTGTCCACCTCAGCCCCAGCCCCGGTCCCCAGCCGCTCCCAAGTCGGGGAAATCAGTCCCAGCGTTTATCAGGAATCGGTAGGAACCAGCCAAGCGCTGTGAAGAGCTCATCTGTGCAGAGCTAATAAGAATGAACAAAGTCACCACAGACTCCGCCATGGGCATCGCTGATAAGGGTTTGTCAGAAGAATTGCAGGTAAGATCTGAACAGCCCTGGGAAGTGGAATGCAAATGCCTCGCCTCCCATCAGCTCCACTGGTGCCGGCTCTGAGCAGACCAGAGTCAGAAAGGGACCTGGGAGAGGGGCAGGCAGAGCGCGTGCTGGCATGAAGGGTCGTGGAACAGAATGTGCAACAAAATCAGCCGGGCCAGTGAGCAGGGGGTGGGGGGGGAGCAGGGGGCCAGTGGGGCCGAGAGGATGCAGAGCCGAGAGAGCAGTCGAGAGCAGTCAAGGGATGACTTTCTTTCCTCTGTTCTCTGGCAGAATGAACTCAGTATAGAGAAAATGCTGAAACTGGGGTAGGAAATAACAGTCCAAACAACCGGAAGCTGCTGGGGACTGGAAGGGCCTTGAGGATGACCCACCAGAGCCAAGGAGACCGGTGCTCTAGGGTAGGGCTGTGGTCTGATGGACACGGGCGTGTGCGCCAGTTCTAATGGTGCCCGGCCGTTCAGACCTTTGGACGCTTACTTAGCTTCTCTGGGCCTCTGTTTCCTATAGGACTTCGTAAGACTGACTGCTTATGAGAATTAAATACAGCAACATTCATCTTGGGGAGGGGGCAGGGAGGACACACAGAAAGACCCTGAGAACATTTGCTATTATTCTGTTGCTGTTAGCTTTGTGGGCAGTTTTGCCTAAAGACTGCCTGTAAAAGGATTTCAGAAAGTCTGCAGAAAACAATGGAATTGAAGATGAGTTTATGTTGGTGCACAAAGTTCCAGAATCGATTTTCATGAAGGACCTTCAGAAAGTTCGTGGAAGGTGTGTATCACGCAAAAGCTATGCATGGACTCCACAAATGCTTGGCACCATTTTTATTTTGTTCTCCACGAGCTTGTGCAAGTACCCTTGTATTATTCTCTTATTTGTTTTATGAGCACTTTCGCCTAAAGGCCATCTACAACCTAATGGTCTAAGCTGGCTGTTGGCAAACTTTTTCTGTAAAGGGCAGAAGGATCAGTATTTTAGATATGAGGGCCACACAGCCTGAACTGCAGCTGCACAGCTCCGCGGAGGTAGTGCCAGGACCGCCGTGGAGTGTGTTCCAATAAAACTTTATCAGAACCAGAAGGCTGGCGGGATTTGGTCTTTGGGGCTGCAATAGCTGGGCCCTTGTGTGATTCGTCTGCAAACTCTGCTAGCCGGTTTATCTGCTAGGACTGTGAAGGGAGGCCAGGGGCAGGCTGCCTTCCAGCCAACAGCTTCCTGCAGAGGCTGGGGGCTGCTGTGCCTGAGGGCAAGGCAGGAAGGCACACTCTAATAGATCTCTGGGAGGACGCCCCTAGAAATGAGACGTTACTGCCTTGCCTGCATTATGTCTCCCCTCTATGCATCTTCAATGCCAAGTTTATTGTGGGGCTGATGCATTTTTACAGCATCTCCTAAAAGTAGACACATTTTCATCTCTTTCTTGAAATACATATCGTTAAATCTCTCTTCCAATTCCTTCTGGCTTATTGGACTTGGGAGCAAGCTGTGAAGAATGATTTGTTTTCAGGCCACAAAGCCACCCCCAGGACAGGCCTCTGTCACACCCCTCCAGCCACGGGGGAGTGCGGAGGCAGGGAGGGGGAGAGGCTTTGCTGTACAGTGGAAATGAGGTTTTTGAATAACATTGGTTTCCTATTCCCTCACACGGCTTAACATCTGATAGTTCTCGCAAGTGCTAAAGTTGCCACTCTCCCAGTGCGATCACGTTGTCTTCATCTGTGTGTGGCTTCACAGCTTAGGCGCTGTTTCAATATGTGTATTACCTCTCCGTCTTCACCGCCCCCTGTGAAGAAGCTGGCAGATTGGAAAGATCTTTCCTATGCTGGGGAAGGGACAACTGAGACTCAGAGGGACAGCTCCGGGACGCTTGTTCAAGATCATTAGTGATAGTGATGGAGGATGCAGTCACTGGGAAAGTGCCGCCCCTGCTCCACTCCCCACCTGCCCCCAGAAGAAGATACCAGGTGCTAATCTTTGCAGCCTGGACAACGTGGTGGTCTTATTGGGGGGGGCGGGGGGAAGGCCTTTGCTGATGTGATTAAGGATTCTGAGACAGGGAGAATTATCCAGGGGCTGTCAATGACCCCACATTACAAGAGAGAGACAGAGGGGAATGGGATACACATGTGTGCACATACACGCACACACACTTATAAGAAAGCAAATAGAGAAAGAAAAGCCGGGATGCTGACTTTGGAGGTCGGAACGATACGGCCACAGCTAAGGAATCCCAGCAGCTACCGGAAGCTGGACCACAGAAGTCATGGATTCTCCCGCAGAGCCTCTGGAGGGCCTCCTGCCCCGCTGACCTTGACGTTGGCCTAAAGAATGTAGGTTTCACACTTCAGGCCTCCGTAACTGGGAGAGAATACGTAGCTGCTGTTTTGAGCCACCTGATTGGTGGTTCCTTGTCACAGGCATCACAGGAAACTAGCGAGGAAGCAGACCCTGAACTGGGAAGTGAGTTCTTGCTTGTTAGGAGTGGCCTCAAATCACCGCTCTCTAACCCCTCTGTGCTGTCAGCCCGGGAAGGGCCCCTGCCTTGAGGGAAGAAGAGGTGGGGGGGATTTGCTGAGCTAGCCAGCCGGTTGGCACTCACTGAGCTCCCACTACGGAGCCTGGGCTATGGAGTTCAGGGAGAGACTGCGGTTGGGGTCCATGCCCTGCGGGTGTGCCAGGATGTGCCTGTGTGACTCCATTACAAACGGGACTGGTGGGTGTTGATGAAGTGCCTGCCGGTGAGGTGTGCACAATCATACCTTAGTTTGTCCCTCTTCTAGCAAGGCTGGCCACTGCCCTGGCTCCTCTGCGGATGCCCCAGGGGGAGGGTCTACCTGCAGAGGCAGCGTGTTCCCCAAGGGGCCCTGGGGTCCTTTGTTTTAAGTACTCTGTTAGAGTGCAAGTATTCTATAGTGCAGATGCTTCCCTCCTGTCCTAAGAATGAGAGAGGCCATGTCCAGGCAGGGCCAATGACCAAGGTGCAGGGTGTCCAGGACCCCTGGACTGAGAGGCACCAGAGAAGGACCCCAGGAGGGTGACATTGGGTGTGATCTCAGGAGAACAGGGTGGGGGTGGGGGTGTGAATGAAGAGGCGAGTGAAAATAAATTAAAACAGAATTGATTTCTTGTGTCTAATAGAGTTTTTCTTTCTCTGTATCTTTTTTTTTTTTTTTCTGAAGCGACATTTGGCATATGTAATCAGACGGCATCTAAGCCACTCCAAGGAGACTGAACCTGTTGGAAGGATCCGGCTGGGGGCTCAGCTTCATTTGAATTTCCTCCCAGAGCCAGCAGCCTTCCCTGTGTCCCAGAGAGAGGCTTGGTCTTGCTCCACCCAGGGCCACGTTGGGGTCCACCCCATTGACAACCCAGTTAGGAGGGCCCAACCCCCTGGCCTACCTCCGGGAAAGTGGGCATAACTTTATGTTGAACTCAAAATGTAAATACCCTAATTGGCATCTTATTAGTACAAGCAGAAAAGCCCATTGTTATGGAAGAGAAATCTCCCAATCCCCCACCAATTAATCTTTGGCTACAGGCAGCTCGTGCTCACCATATCAATGGGGGCCGGGCTACAGTGTGTGCTGGGGACCACTGAGGACTGTGGAAGCTCTGCCCTGGGCTCCTCGCAGGGTGAGTGAGGCTAGCAGGGCGCCTGGGCCGAGCCATCCTGTAGGCAGTGCTGTGGCAGAGAGCACGCGGTGTGCAGAGGACTGTGCTGGCTGTCGGCTGCGTCTTCCTGGGGGCCTCTGCAGCAGCTCAGTCGCCCAAGAGAGATGGCAGTCCCCAGTGCTTCAGGCGGGCTGGGTGCAGTTCTGCTTCAGAGGAAAGGAGCAGAAGTTCCCAGGAGGGGCCGGTGTGCCCGGCTTTCGCCTGCACTCCCAGCCGTGCCTGCTCCCTTCGCTGTGCCCCCTGCTCCACATCTGGTTTTGCTGATGACCTTCCAGATAACTGGGAACTCTTTCTTTCTTTCTTTCTTTCTTTCTTTCTTTCTTTCTTTCTTTCTTTCTTTCTTTCTTTCTTTCTTTCTTTCTTTCTTTCTTTCTTTCTTTCTTTCTTTTTACAGGCAGAGTGGACAGTGAGAGAGAGAGACAAAGAGAAAGGTCTTCCTTTGCCCGTTGGTTCACCCTCCAATGGCCGCCGCGGCTGGCGCGATGCAGCCGGCGCACCACACTGATCCGATGGCAGGAGCCAGGTGCTTCTCCTGGTCTCCCATGGGGTGCAGGGCCCAAGCACTTGGACCATCCTCCATTGCACTCCTGGGCCACAGCAGAGAGCTGACCTGGAAGAAGGGCAACCGGGACAGAATCCGGCGCCCCAACCGGGACTAGAACCCGGTGTGCTGGCACCGCAAGGCGGAGGATTAGTCTATTGAGCCACGGTGGGAGGATTAGTCTATTGAGCCACGGCGCCGGCCGGGGACTTTTCGATAAGTTTGTTTTCTTATTTTTTTTTTTTTTTTTTTGATAGGCAGAGTGGACAGTGAGAGAGAGAGACAGAGAGAAAGGTCTTCCTTTTGCCGTTGGTTCACCCTCCAATGGCCGCCGCGGCCGGCGCGCTGCGGCCGGCGCACCGCGCTGATCCGATGGCAGGAGCCAGGAGCCAGGTGCTTTTCCTGGTCTCCCATGGGGTGCAGGGCCCAAGCACCTGGGCCATCCTCCACTGCACTCCCTGGCCACAGCAGAGGGCTGGCCTGGAAGAGGGGCAACCGGGACAGAATCCGGCGCCCCGACCGGGACTAGAACCCGGTGTGCCGGTGCCGCTAGGTGGAGGATTAGCCTATTGAGCCGCGGCGCCGGCCTGTTTTCTTATTAAATCTGCCAGATTCTACTACTTGGAGCTACCATGTGGGACTAAAACAATGCGGTCTACTCTACAGAGTGGAGGGAAATGTGTATTTCTGGAGGGCGTGTCAGGAAGTAGGCTCAGAAGTTGTGCCATTTGAGCCACAGAAATCCCTTTGGGGGACCAGTGTTGTAGCATAGCGAGGAAAGCCATCACTGAGAACACTGGCCTCCCATTTTGGCACTGGTTTGTGTCCTGGCTGCTCTGCTGCCAATCCATCTCCCTACCAATGTGCCTGGGAAAAGCAGAGAAGGATGGCCCAAGTGCTTGGGTCCCTCCTGCACCCGCATGGGAGACCGGGAGGAAGTACTCAGCTCCTGGCTTTGGATCGGCGCAGCACCGGCCGTAGCGGCCATTAGGGGAGTGAACCAATGGAAGGAAGACCTTTCTCTCTGTCTCTCTCTCACTGTCTATAACTCTCTCTCTCTCTCTCTCTCTCTCTCTCTCTAACTCTGCCTGGCAAAAACAAAAACAAAAACAAAACAAAACAAAACAAAAACTTGAACATCTTTACTAGGAAGCTCTCCAAGATCCTATAACCCAAGGTCGGAGTTCAGCCTCTCCCCTTTGCTGTCATGGGGATAGGAGCCTGTCCCAGTTCCTCCAACATCCTGACAGCATCTCTTCTTTTCCAGAGACTGAAAGTCTCTGGAGACCAATCATGAGGCCTTTGTCTGGTGTGTAGCATAATGCCTCACACTTCTGAGTGTTGGATAAATGCTTAGCATATTAAATGACTAATGATCCAAGTCTGGGCAATATAGAAAAAACTGAATATTTACACTTTTTGCTAGTAAAAAGACTGTCTCATTCAAAAGGAGATGATCACCCTTGTGTTTTATTTATTTACATTTATTTTATTCAAAGCAAGACAGGATGAGAGATCTTCCATTTACTGGTTCATTCCTCAAATGATAACAACAGACAGGACTGGGCCAAGCCCAAGCCAGGAAACTGAAACTTCATCTGGGTCCCACATGTGAATGACAGGCGTCCAAGCACTTCAGCCATCTTGCATTGCCTTCCCAGGCTCATTAGCAGGGAGCTGGATCAGAAGTGGAGCAGCTGGGACTTGAACCAGAGCTCCCATTTGGGATGCTGGCGTCATAAACGGTGGCTTAGCCCGCTGCACTGGCAACACTGGCTCCCACCAGAGGTACCCAGAGATAGTGTATTTACTGGGGTCCTGCAGAGAAGCAGAACCAATGAGAGAGAAAAGATCTGCGAAGAGGAGATTTATTATTGGGGCGTGCCCATTCGCACAGTTCCACCACCAACCATGTGCACGGCCCTGATGTCCGAGGTCAGAAGAGGGGCTAGTTCAGCTCAAAGCCAGCAGAGTGAGTTTGTCCTTCCACTGACTTTATTCTTATGCCATCCAGATTGGCTCGTGCCCACCTACACTGGTGAGGGCAGCTTCCTCACTCAGTCCCCTGATTCCAACATTGATTTCTTCTGGAAGCGCCCTCACAGACACACCTAGAAATGATGTTTTACTAGCAATCTGGGCAGCCCTTAGCCCAGTCAAATTGGCACATAAAATTAACTATTACAGGTGGGAGTGGTAGGGCTATGTTCAGACCTCTGTCATCACTGGTTAAAAGACTCAAGGACAGGAGGAACAGGCTAATATTATGGCACAGTAAGTGAAGCTACTGCTTGGGATGCCTGCGTCCCCTACTGGAGTGACTGGTTCAAGTCCCAGCTACTATGCACTTGCAGTCCAGTTTCCTGCTAATGTACCTGGGAGACAGTAGACGATGGCCCAAGTGCTTGGGTTCCTGCCGCCCACATGGAAGACTGGGATGGAATTCCTGGCTTCAGCCTAGTCCAGCCCTGGCTGTTGTAGGGCATTGATGATGAACCAGCATATGCAAGACCTCTTTCTCTCTGTCCTTCTCTGTCTCTCTGCCTTTCAAACAAATAAATAAATTTTCTTAAAGATTTACTTATTTATTTGAAAGGCAGCGTTACAGAGAAGCAGAGGGGGACAGAGAGAGAGAGAGAGAGAGAGAGAGATATCTTCCATCCGCTGCTTCACTCCCCAAATGGACTCAATGGCCAGAGCTGGTCCGATCTGAAGCCGGGAGCCAGGAGCTTCCCCCAGATCTCCCCTGTTGGTGTGGGGGCCCAGCCCAAGGACTTGGGCCATCTTCCACTGCTTTCCCAGACCATAGCAGAGAGCTGGATTGGAAGTGGAGCAGCCAGGTCTCAAACAGGCACCCATATGGGATGCTGGTACTGTAGGTGACAGCCTTACCCACTACAGTCACTAAATAAATATTTTTAATTTTAATTTTTAAAGATTTCTTTATTTGAGACATTAAGCAACAGAGAGAGAGAGAGGGAGAGAATGAGAGAATGTTTCATCCACTGATTCATTCCCCAAAATGGTCGTAATAGTCATGGCAGAGCCAAGCTGAAGCCAAGAGCCTGGAACTCGATCCGGGTATCCCACATGGGTGGCAGGGACTAAAATGCTTGGGTCATCTTCACTGCTTCCCAGGCATGTTATCAGGGAGCCAGTTAGGAAACAAAGCAACAGGGACACAGCTGGTGCTCCCATATGGGGTACTGGCATTGCAAAAGGAGGCTTAACCTGCAGGGCTGCTGTTTGGTATACCAGTGAGGGGCTGCTTGGGATGACTGCATCCCACATTGGAGGGCCTAGGCTCAACTTTTCTATCCATTCCAGCTTCCTAGCAGTGTGTACCCTAGGAGGTCGTAGGTGGTAAACAGTGGTGTCTCTGCCATCCACGTGGGAGACCTGGATTAAATTCCAGGTTCCTGGTTTTGGCCTGCCCAGCCTCAGCTATTGCAGGCAGTTGTGTGTGTGTGTGTGTGTGAACCATTGAAAGGATTCTCTCTCTCTCTCTCTCTCTGTTTCTGCCTTTCAAATAAGTAAGCGAATACTGTTTTTTAAAAGATTCAAGGAGAATTTCAGGGCTTGGGGTCTGACACACCTCCGTTGGTTTAGGACCAGTTGTTGGCTAGGATCTGTTGAGCGGTAAGACAGCCACAGTGGCTGTGCCCCTCCCAGTCATCAGCCCTGTGGTAGGTTCTCATGCTTGGCTCTACAGGTGAATTGCTTGGCAATACAGGTGAATCCCTGTATTGCCCCCAGTATCTTCTTGTCCACTGGAAGTTTCTACTAATGGCCCAGCTCCTTGAATGTTTCTGCAAAATAAGGAAAAAATTCTAGGGCAAAGGGCAGCAGCCTGAGGGGTGTGGCTGTGTCTGTAGTGCCTCCCAGTCTCCATCTGGCTCTCAACCCCCATGCTGGGCGATTGGAGCAGAGCACAGACTGTAGAGGAACCGCACTTGTGGGCGGAGCTGCCGCAGCCACTCCTCTCTGGGAGGCCATGTTTGTATTCAGAACCACTTGGCTCAGGCGAGTTCTCCATACACATGACTCCAAAGGCCACCTCCCACCACCTGTTCTGCATCAAGAAGGCCTTGGGGGGCAGCTCTTGTCTGAGAGAACTTTCCACTGTTTCATTATAAAATTCCACTTTCCGTGGCCCCAGGTCCCCACCTGCCTGGTGCTCGGCTGACTGAGCGGGGCAGGGGAGGGGGGACTGTCCTTGGATTGTTCTCATCACTAAATAAATTTCCAGCCAGCTACGCAGGAGCCTCAGAACCACACCAAGTGTTGTCTGGAGAAATCTTGCCCAGATATAACATTGAGACAACATTTAAAACCTCATTTAAGTGAACACAAAGAGAGGGCTCCTGGGTAAAGGAGACTTAATTAATCTCGTTTCTGTGTAGATACTTTTAATTAAATGTAACTCCACATCCCTTCCAAGTAGATCGGAAGGGCTGGGCGGCCTTGCTACTTGGTGGGGTTGAGTTGAGGGGGAGGGGGCGGCAGGTGGACGGAGGCAATCAGAGATGCTGAGAGTGCATTGCCAGGCCAGGGCTGCAAATCTGGGACCTGTCTCATCTCTCTCTCCATCTTCCAAGCCAATGTACCTCCACTGCGGGTTCCATCTTCCCAGTGCTCCCCTGAACGCCTCGTTTTCTCTACAACCACAAGGCCAATTCAGGCCCTGGACATCTCCCCCAAGGATTATCATAATAGTCTCCTAATTGTTCTCTCCCTCTCCAGCCTCAGTCCCTTTCAGTCCATTCTAATTTATCCAGCTAATGACGCCTGCCTGCTAAAACCCTACTTTCATTGTGATATCATTCGCCTGATCAATTATTCAAAATAGTGTCTGGTTTTCTAATTAAATGCCAGCTCTTCCTGAAGGTATGGCCACAGCGTGGTGTTTCAGAAGACTGGTCAAGTTCAGGAGTGAATTTAGTGCCCACAGAAGGAGTTGAAATAAGGTGGATCCCAGAGCTCTCCTGGGTAGAGAGTAGCCCAGAGTCAGGCAGACTGTACCACCAGAGTTAGGCAGGGAGGAGGAATCTGGATTCGGGGTAATAGAAAACGGAGTGGACTAGACCAGTGGCAGCATTCCAGTTGAAGGAGAAACCTAGAGGGATTTCATGAGCCTGTGACAGATTAGCCACAGGGCACTTTTATAGGACAATCTTCTGCCTTGGGCAGAGAGGAGGGAGCTGTTATGGAAATAAACCTGATGTGGACATCAATAGCATTGCCCTACCAGCATGGCAAATACTGGTGGCTCACCGATACTTGTGGCTCTCCTCCCAGTCCTGGTACACAGACTATGTTCACTCCCCACATCCCTTGCGGATACATGGGCCATTTAACTGAATTTTTGTTAACGAAAGGAGGGTGAAAGAGACACAGGTCCAAATCCCCTAAAAGATCTCCTACACTGTCTCTGTGCTGGGGGGAGTGGATCCTGGTGGGACCTAGAGGATGATGCCAATGTTAGATGCATCCTGAGTCTCTTCACGACCGTGGGGAAGAGTGCCTCCTCACAACCCCACCACCACACGGGACTGGGAGACGTCTGAGAAATAAACAGGTGCTGTGTCAAGCCACGGGGATTCGGGGGTTGCTGCAGACATGGACAGTTGCAGTTAGCCTGTCCTGACCAGCGGGCCAGGCTTCCCGTCATCGCGACACTGAGAAGAAGCAGCGGTAGACCTGGACCAGGTCAGTCCCCACCGTAGGGCCTACAAAGGCCTCTTTGCAAGAGCACAGTCACTTCCAGGACTACCTGTCACTCCCACCCTTCTTTCCTGGTCTTCTGTAATGTTGAGGAGGCTCTGGAGAGCAGCGGAAACTTGGGGCGGGCCCTGCCTTGCAGGGAAGGGCTGGAATGTTGTAGGTCACACTTCTGCAGAGGTACTGTTGCGGGACCACCAGCATGTATAGGCACTGTCACAAAACCACACTCCCAGTTCCGCCCGTTGAGTCGGGAGGCAGCTCTGCGCCGGGCTGGGGACTGTGTTCCGATCTGCTCCGTGTGTGGCTGATTCTGGCATCAGCAGACTCCTGGCAGACTGCTGAAGCACAAACCATCCAGCTGTGCCGGGCCACGGAAGCACGTTTAGGCTTCTGCTCATCACACAGCCACCCTCACTGCATTAATCAAAGCAAGGGGCACGCCCAGAGTAATAGGCTGGAGACGTCTACTCTGCACACTGTGGGGAGGGTGAAGGAAGGCAGAATTACAAATTAGAAAATGCACCACAAGCACCAGCTCTCCTTTTTTAAAAAAGTTTATTTATTTCACTTGAAATGCAGAGAAACAGAGAAACAGAGTTCTTCCATTTGATGATCCATTCCTCAAATGTTTTTTTTTTTTTCTTTTAAAGATTGATTTATTTATTTGAGAGGCAGAGCCAGAGAGAGAGAGAGAGAGGTCCTTCATCTGCTGGTTCACTCCCCAAATGGCCACAGGAGCCAGGAGCTTCTTCTGGGTGTCCCATGCAGGTGCAGGTGCCCAAGGACTTGGGCCATCTTCTACTGCTTTTCCAGGCCATTAACAGGGAGCTGGATTGGAAGTGGAGCAGCCAGGACTTGAACCAGTGCCCATCTGGGATGCCAGCACTGCGGGTGGTGGCTTAACTTACTATACCACAGCATTGGCCACTCCTCAAATGCTCTTAACAGCCAGGGCTGAGCCAGGCTGAGGCCAGGAGGCTGAAATTCAATCTAGGCTTCCCATGTGGGTGACACGATCCCAAGTCCTGGAGCTGCTTCCCAGGGTATACATTAGGAGGAAGCCGGAATTGGTAGCAGACCTGGAACTCGAATGCAAGCACTCCCATTCAGGAAGCAGGCATCCCAGGTGGCAGTTCTGATATGGCTACAACCTGCCTGAAACCCAGCGCCCTGGGCCCATGGGCCTGTATGTGTTTTGTATGAGCAACCCAAGAGGCTTCCTGGAGCTGCCAGGATCAGCCAGGCTGCTTAGGATAATGGGAAGGACATTCGGAGCAAGGAGCTCTGGCTTCCTGTCCAGCTGCTAAGTGGCCACGCAGCTTTGACAAGTCACTTCTCTCTGGGCCTCAGTTTAATTACTAGGGCATGAGGGAGATGGACAGGGTGATTTCTAATGTCCTTTCAGGCTCATCTCTGGAAGACTCTAAGAAGCCTGAGTCTGTGATCCTAAATCACGGTCTCTGAGGTCCTGTTGTTTCCAAACCAGGCAAACCGAGGGTGCACGTCCGGCCCGGGCGGGGAGGCCTGGGAGCAGGTGCCTTCCGCAGAGGCCTCTCAGGGGGATGGTGGGAAAAAAGAGGAGCTGGAGAGAAGGCTCGAGAATACTTCTCTGCGTGCTTCTCAAAGCCCTTAGATCAGGCTGCTCGGGGCCTGATAATTTTTCCATTAAGAGGAAATAATTTTCTGGGTCTGTTTTGGTTGTATTTATCTGCAGTTGACAGCATCAGCCGCCACCGCCGTGACATGCCGCCCGTCCCCTAGACCAGGCCTGCATTGGCTGGGCCTGGAGGAAAGGGACAGACAGCGGACAGCCACAACATGACCCTGCAGCCATCGGGGACCCCATCGTGACCTCGCCCCCCCCCCCCCCCCCCCGCGCCACCCTCCCCGCTCCATTGTCTTCCCTGAAAGAGAAATGTAAACAATAAGCCAACCCAGAAACCCCCCACTGTGCTGTCTCCGCCCCAGCCCCCTGCTCCCGCCTATCGCTTCCTCTGAGCCAGCTTGACAATAACCATTCATCACTAAAAAGAAAACAAAGTACGGAAAAACAAAAACCAATCTAAGGCCGCAAATGGACGTCAAACTTTGAAAAATGGACTGTGAGATGGTTGCACGGTGAGCTCTCTCCACCTTCCCGGAGCTGACGGGGCAGGGCACCTGCCGTGGCAAATCCTCACAGCCCCGGGCTCTGCATACAGGTGACTACAGCCCAGCGACCAGATCTGAGTTTCAGAGGTGACTTTGGGATGAGGAGGGGAGAAAGAATCCTCTGAGAATTGTGGTACAGGAGGGCATTGTGTTGGGAATATGTCTGTCTTGGGGAAGGTTTCATGGGTCCAGGCCTGGGACAGGGTGACCCTGGCTCCATTCCCTTTGGAACTGGGGTATGAGATCCTGGTGGATCTGGCTTCTGGGGAGGCTAAGGAAGGAAGAGACCCTAGCTATCGACACTTTACTCCCGTGTACAGTGGCTGGGCTGTACTGTCACTTGGAGAAAACCTGGGGAACAAACAGGACGGCTGATTCCACAGCACAGCTGAAGAAGTGGGGTGCTATGAACCAGCCAGGGCCACACAGCATGCAAGCCACAAGGAGGGCTGGAGCCAGGTCTTTCTGATCCGAGTCAACGACGCTCCTCTTCAGGGCTGTGACACTGGACGGAGTCTGAGGTGTAAGCACAATATCGGGCAGGACCTACAGCGTTCAGAGAGAACCTCGGGACCAGACCGCAGAGCGGATGTACCCAAGAGTATCCAGTCCATGGGGGTGGGTCAGGGTCACGAGGCTGGGTCTCCTAGTCCAAGGCCAGCCCACTCGCAGGGAAGACCAGGACCCCTACAGTGAGTAGGGCTTCCCCACAGGGGCTGGATGGCAATTGGTGGTGGCGAGGGGGGCTTTGTGTAGGGACTTCACCCCCGTTGTCTCTCTGACACAGTTCCGCGGCACGGCTGGAATCGGGGAGGGCATGCAGCCACTCCCTGGCCCTGACTGTGTAAAGAAGGCTTGTTTCTGTCTTGCCTCCCTTCTCCTCTTTTTGGACCCATGAAACCACCAGTGACCTTGGCCTGTCCCTGGCCCAGACTCTCTGGGGCCTTGGCCTATGTCTTCTTTCCTGGAGGAGAACCAGACCCCATGGGCGACCCCGCTCCTCTCTGCCTGCCAGCAGCCTTCCCTCCATTGTGATCCATTTCCTTGAGGCCTGAGTTCTGGAAGAAGATCCAGCTAATCCGACAGGCTCGGTGCAGGCCACCTGGCCAAGTTCAACCCTGGGTCCCACCACGTGGGAGCCCGCTGCCCATGGGCGAGCTAATTAACCTCGCTTAGCTGCCGTTTCCTTATCTGTGAGACAAGGATAATAATAGTTAGCTCATAGTGGTAGTGGGAGCTTTAACTGAATTTATGTGAAGAACTTAGCACAATGCCTGAAGCACAATAAATATTCAATAAATGTTAGCTATTTTTAGCTTTTAAACCTCTTCACGCTCCTGCTTCTGTCTTGGTAGAGGCTAATGACTCACTCCAGACCTCAAAGCGATGTGTTGTGTAGGGATCTAATTGAGAGAAGGCCTGGTGGTCCCCAGGATGCCCCCTTGGGTGGTGGAATCTCCCAGGGGACTCCCTCAGACCACAGCCCATGCTCCGGGATGGGCAATGAGTAGGACGTTTGCACTCACACCCCTCAGCTGAAGCACAGAGCAAGGGGTGTGGGAGCTATGGCTGTGTGCCACAAGGGGCACAGAAATGGGGGTGAAGAGGGAGGAGCAGCAGGCGCCTGTGGGGTGGCCACCGTCTCAGCAGGTGGCACGGGACACCGGGGGAACCTGGAATCAGAGAAGCAGGATCCACGTCCTCCCCTCCGATATCAACCGTGTGCTAACCCAAAAGTTGGTTTCTCTGACCTTCTCTTTCCTGGCTGCAAAAAGACTGAAACAGATAATGTAGCTAAAAAGCACATTTTAAAAGATATACTAGGGTCCTGTTTTCTCTGGATAGCTTCAACTTGAAGTCAAAAGAACTTTAGATTTAGTAAATCTTGACTTTGATACTGGTGAACTCTGTGGCGTTGTTCTTGCCAGAGCTGTGGGCTATAAGGGGCAGGGACTCCCTTCAAGGCCCCTGCAGTGTGTAGGAGGGGAGGGGAGTGGCCATTAAGGGTGCAGGGGTCTCACTCCCGGGCTGGGGCTGCAGGGCTGTGGGGCTGGGTGGGGAAGGGGAGGGGTTAAGGCGAGTCTGGCTTCCCAGCTGCTCTTGGGAGCTGTCCTGCTGTCTCCTTGAGCAGCCTGGCTTTTCTCTCTCAGCACTTTCGCCTTTCCTGGTCCGTCTGCTCGGTTTCCTCTTCCTTCAGTTAGCAGACACCGCTTATCTTCCTACCTGCACACCTTGTCATTTCGGTTGATTTGCGCCCTGTTTTGCATGCACTTTCTGTCATATGACCCACTGCCACCAACGGCAGTTTTCCTCCGAACGTCTTTGCTCAAACCTCACATGTAACCTTAACGCCATCTTTCCCCCGACCTTGGGGCCCCCAGACCAGGGGTCACTGAGCTCTGCGCTTCACTTAGTCTTAGGTCCCCTGCCCGCCCTTGTAGGTCACCTTTGGCTGGAAGAGCAGGGTCCTGTGCTACTTTGGCAAGGGGAGCTTGGGGTGTGGCAGGTTCCTTCCCTTAAAATGTGCTGTAGATGTTAGCGAGTGAGCAGCAATCCCAGGACAAGGAGACAAGACAGAATGTGTCAACAACCGACTCTTGGTTCCTTATCTGGGGAGCGGATCATTGGGTAGATTAAATGAGACAGATAGTGAAAGCGCCCATTGAGCTGACCCCTCCTCCCCAGTCCCGTGGCCACTTTCCAATCCAGGCCATTATCATGTCGCAATCTGAGCTAATCTTAGTCAATCCCCAACCTGGTCTCTTGGCTGCCGGTCTCTTGGCTGCCGGTTTTGCCCCTTCCTCATGGGATCAAATGTTGTTCTCACTGAATTTCCACAGTGATCTCTCTAAAGCGTGGATTCGAAGAGCTGCAGATCAAGTGCTGGCGAGGATGTAATGAAACAGGCATATTGCGTGTGATGAAGCTGCCTATTGCTACCGTGTTAGCGGGAAGCAAGATAGCACTGTCTACTACAATTAAAAACACCAGAGCCTTGGATTGTCCCCCTTTCGACAATCTATCCTATGACAATAAAAGCCCCAGTGTGTGAGACTACATGGGCTATACTACTTATTGTAGTGTTGTTGTAGGTGCTGACATAATTGTAAATAATCTGAATTTCTAACAGTAAATCTTTGAATAAATTACCACATCCATTCACTGGAAAATTAAGCAAATATTTTAAAAATAAGTTAGTTCTATATCTATTGACTTGAAAATGCATCGCAACATGAGATAAGCTAGTTGAAAAAAAATTTTAGGGAATAAACATTGAAGGGTCTTCAAAAAGTTCATGGAAAATACATTTGATGGAAAACTTATCCATGGATTTCAAATTTTTCGCATCAAAATAAACTGATCTTTTTTTCTTAAAAAAAATCTGTTGACTGATTTGAGAGACAGAGACAGACACACACACACACACACACACAGAGAGAGAGAGAGAGAGGGAAAGAGAGCGAGCACATTCCCATCCCCTGACTCACTCTCTAAATGACTGCAAGCAGTGAGGAACTCAGTCCAGATCTCCCATGCGTGCGTGTAGCAGGAACTCAGTCTCCTGAGCCATCGCTCTCACCTTCCAGGGTCAGCATTAGCAGGAAGCTGGAGTCAGAAGCAGAGCCAAGTGTCAAATCCAGGCCCTCCAATAGGCAACGTGGGTCTCTTAACTGCTAGGTCAAATGCTCGCCTCAATAAACAAGAATTTAATTTCCTGTGAGCTTTTTGAAGTACCTTTGTACTGGGGCAACAGAGGTGGGATGGGAGAAAAGTATGAGAGGTTTCTTGCTATAACTTTACCCTTTCACTAGTTACAGTGCACTTAGGGAACTGCTCTCAATTTTGAAGAGGAGTATAGTAAGAGAGGGGACAAATACTAAAAACAGAAAGAGGAAACAGAATCTATGTAGCTTACATCACCCCCTTTCCTAATAGTCTTTAAAGACCCCCATTGCCCACAGGATGAAGTCCAAAATTGTGACATCAAAGCCACTCAGGAATGGGTGCTGCCTTTGCCCTCGGCACGTTCCACACCACGAGGCAGCGCTGGGGCAGTGCTCACCATTCCGGAATGCACCTGCTGTTCCACCCACCCATGCTTTGCTCTTGCAGCTGCCTTCGTGAGCTCCTCAAATGTAGGCGCGGGCTGACTTGTCTTGGGATGCCCAGCACAAGGTGCAGTTCCGTGTATTTTATCATAGGTGCTCAATAAAGTTTGTTGACTGGGAGGATGAGTGAATGAATGACAGGCACCCGAAGGAAGCTGCTATGCTGAAGCCTCCCATCCAGAGTTCGCCCTGCTCCGCTGAGCCCTGCTCGCCGAGGGGGCGGGCTGGCTCTGCACTTCCCAGGTGCCTTTGTGTCAAGGAGTGCACAGAAACCCAGGCAGCAGGGAGAGCAGGCAGGTGTGGGGCGAGCGGTCTGTGCTCCAGACCCACCTGCTTCTCCTTGAAGCTCTTCAGCCCCTCCTCGATCCTCCTGAACCCACTCAGTGTAAGTGGGTAATGGCAGAGGGAGGATGGAGGGCCCAGGGAGGTCCCAGCATGGGATTTCAAGGGGGCTGCGTCGTTATGCTAATTTCTCTTTGGAGCAAGAGTGTGTGGGTATGGATGAATGAGAGCTTATGGATGTGGGTGTGTGGGCTTGTGTCTGCTCATCTATAATTAATTATAATGCCTCATGTTTGTATGCTACTTTACTGTTTATAAAGCCTTTTCCAGCCATTTTCCCATTCAGTCCCGCTGAAACCCTGTGACTTGGAAAGAGTGTGTGTTGTTTCCATTTCATGATGACCAGAACAGGCTTAGAGAGTTTGCGACTCGTGTTGGGGGAAGCCTGCTGAGATGCGGTACACAGGCAGGCACGGCTTGGTACGTTTTCTGGCACCCTCAGCGGTGACTGAGGCCAAGAGAGGGCAGGGCAGGCCCCTCCCACACCTGCCCACCTGGGTCCTCCTTGGTGGGACCCGCTCACTGCCAGCTGTGGAAGGTGCTTTCCGGCATCCTCATGCTCACTTGGCACTCATCAGACACTGCTGAATACTACCACGCATGTGCCTGGTCAGTGTGGGGCACAGGTGTGTTCAACAGGGCCTGCATCATGATGGAGAGAGCGCATGTTTAGGAGTCAGGCAGGCCTGGGTCCAGATGTCACCACTGCCTCTCTCCCTAGCTGTAGGCTTTGAGGAAAATTGTTGAACCTCGCTAAGGCTTAGTCCCCAAATCTGTAAAACGGCACCGATGACAACTACTTTGGTTGCTGTGAGCATTAAACGATGGGACGGATGTTACATGCTCTATGCCGTGTGTGCTACACAGAAAACCCTCAACAAGCACAAGAGTTATTCCAGGTCCTGGCATCAGGGAGGGCCTCCCAGAGGAGGGTCTCCTTAACTGGTCTCTCTGGGTCCCAGGTTTGCCCAGATGGTTGGCCATACACACCAGTGTGTCTGGGTTGTTCTGTGGGAGGGCAGTGTGCATTGGTGCATGGTGTGTTGGCCCCAAACTCCCTAGTACTGAAAGCTCTTGGGAAATAAGGTGAGCTCTGAAATAGGACCAACCTCTTATGGCACTGGAACAGCTAATGGGAGAGCTGGGGGAGAGGTGAGAGGTGAGAGAGTGGAGAGACATGGACAGGTGCAAGTGCAGGACCCAGCCTGGGGCTGCCATTTGGGGAAAGGGGCTGGGAAGTACTGCCCTCTCCAAGGCTGAGGAGTGGAACCCGAAGTGTGTCCCCACCCATGTCTACCCTTCAAACTTCCAAACTCCAGCACGTTCTTTTAGTGTCTGTGTTTTTTTTTTTTTTTTAAGATTTATTTTATTTATTTGAAAGAGTTACAGAGAGAGGTAGAGACACAGAGAGAGGTCCTCTATCCGCTGGTTCACTCCCCACATGGCCGCAATGGCCAGAGCTGAGCCAATCAGAAGCCAGGAGCCAGGAGCTTCTTCCTGGTCTACCACGTGGGTGCAGGGGCCCAAGGACTTGGGCCATCTTCCACTGCTTTCCCAGGCCATAGCAGAGAGCTGGGTCAGAAGAGGAGTAGCCGGGACTCCAACCGGCACCCGTATGGGATGCTAGCACTTTAGGTCAGGCCTTTAACCCATCGTGCCATAGCGCCAGCCCCAAGTGTCCGTGTTGCTATCATTTTCCTTATTTCTGTCTCGGTCACTAGCTCTTTAGAATGGGCAGTGGACCAGCAAGGACATTGACGCAGGTGTCTCTGGTTGGATCCCATCTTCCCTACTCATTACTTGAGTGACTTTAGTAGGTGAGTCTCCGAGCTTCTCCAGCCTTGTTTTCCTCTTCAGGAAATGTGGGTGACAGTAACTAACAATACCAAATGCATGGCGTTGGGTGTTGTGGCGCAGCAGGTCAAGCCTCTGTTGGGGTGCCCACACCCACTATCACAGTGCCTGATCCACTCTCCGGCTAGTGTGCACCCCGGAAGGCAGCAGTTGATGGCTCAAGTCCCTGGATCCCATGTGGGAGACTCGGAGGGAGTTCCTGGGCCCTAGCTTTGGCCCAGACCAACCCTGGCTGTTGTGGGCATTTGTGGGGTAAACTAGTGGAAGGAAAATATCTCTATGTTGCTCTGCCTTTCAAATAAAATAAAACAAACTTTTAAAAAATCATACCAAACTCACCAGTTTACTGTGAAGAACAGAAGAATGAATGCCCCAGCCCGGCACATGGAAGGCACCTGATGGTTGAGCTCCTGCCCCCTGTGGAACACGGCTTGGCCTTCCCTCCTGTCACCAGGTCTCAGAGCAGTCACCTAGCTGTGGAAGCTGAGGGATGGCGTCTATGTGGATTTGCATTTTTCTTTCCTTTAAATATTTTGATAGACAACTGAATATAGATAAGAGCAGCCCCTCCTCAAGGAGGAGTCTGGATGTGGTGGCAGGGATGAGGCCACCGTCAGGACCTGGGGACCACTGGTGGTGGAAGGTGAGAGAGAAGAAACCGGATCCCAAGACAGAGATACCGCCCCTGTCTTCAAGGCCCCTCCACTCTAGAACTTCATCTTTGAGTTCTTTCCTCTCCTCTTAGATCCAATGTATTATTTTCCCTACAGATATTTTTGAGTACCTAGCATTTGCTAGATGCTTTATTACATTCTCAGCATCTTCCTGTGACTAAGGCAGACTTGGGTTTATTCAACACCTGCAGCATGAGCCAGGACCACAGCTGTAGGTGGCTGATCACGGTATCTCAGTTCGTCCTCTCCATGAGGACACTGATCTGGTGTCCCCATTTTACAGACAAGGTCCTGGGGGTCCATGGGGCCCAAGCACCAGCCCTGCATCACATAGTTAGTGGGTGGCTTGCCTCTGAAGGTTCAGTGCCACTGCCCCACTCTGGCTCTGTCTCTTGCCAGGACTGCTGCTGGGACGTCTGCACACTCCCCACCCTCCAGGCTCTGCCCCAGCAGCCTTTTTGAAGAACCCACAGTCTCTCAGGGATCTTTTTAAATTTCCTACTTGTTTATTTAACTGTCATTACATTCATTGATGTATTCATTCATTGGTGTGACAGGAGAGTGATAGAAAGAAAATGAGGGATAGAATAGAGAGAGAGCTCTTATTCCACTGGTTCACTCCCCCAAATGCCAGCCGCTGCCTGGATTGGGCCAGGCTGAAGCTGAGAGCTGGGAGCTGGAAACTCAATCCAGATCTCCACCACGGGTAGGAGACACCCAATCAGTTGAACCATCACCAGCTGCCTCCCCGGGTACACATTAGCAGGAAGCTGGGGTCTGAAGTGGAGCCAGGACTTGAACCCAAGCCATCCAATATGGGCCGTCTGTGCCTTCACTGGTGGTTTAACTACCAGGCCAGATGCTTGTCTCATTGGTCTGTTAAAGACCTCCTCTGACCTCTCCAGCTCACCGTGTGGCACTGGCTGCCTGGTTCTCAGCTGCGGCCATGGCTCCCCCTTCTTTGAAGAGCAAAGTGAAGTCTCACGTCTCCTGCAAAGGGTCCCCAGGCCCCAGACAGAATCGATAGCCCTATCCTGTGTCCCCTCCACACTTGGCTCAGATTGCTACCTTAGCACTCATCCCATAGAGAATTAGAATTTATTTGTTTGCATTCCTGATTCCTCCCTCGACTGTGAACTCCCTGTGGCAGGGAATGAGTCTTATTTATCTTTGTATTCCCAGTGTCTGGTGTAGTCAGTGTATGGCACATTCTAAAGAAATGTTCAAGAAGCACTTGCTGAGCTGAGTTAGGGCTGTTGGTGAAGGGCAAGCCAAACTGCCAGGGCCATCGCCCTCCACAATCCCCACGCGGGGCTGTCTTAGGAAACCCCTGCCCACCCACAGCCCCTGAAACCCTCTCTGGAGATTTCAATCGAGAGGCAAGTTTCGTACCCAAGTCTCAGCACTCCCAGCACCTCCCTCTGGGGTCACAACCAGGTTTCTGGCCTCTCTGGGTCCCCTTGCTCCATCACTCCCCTCCTGTCTCAGTCTCTCCAGGCTGCTGTCACACAACACCATACACTGGCTGTCTTAGAGACATCAGAAATTGGCTCCCGGCCATTCTGGCGGCTGAGAAGTCCAAGGTCAAGTCTCCGGCAGGTGCAGCATCTGAGGGCTGCTTCCTGGTTCACAGATGCACCTGGTGTCCCAGGCCTCCCACAAAAGGCTGCTGTCCCATTCATGAGGGCTCCACTCTCACGACCTCCTCACCTCCCAAAGGCCTCACCTCCTGACACTGTCACTTGGAGGTATGAGTTCTGGGGGACAGAAACATGGAGACTGTGGCACCACCCCTTTTATTGTCTCATCATCATCAAAGGAAGCAGGCGGAGCACAGACTGAGCTCCTAAGACTTCTCATTGTCGCTCCCCGTCTTCATGGAGGAACGACACAGGACCCTGCACTGTTCTTTTGTCTGCTCGGCCCTCCCCGGGTTTGTTGCTGGTTCTTCCCGGGTTGCCGCGGGGGAGCGGCACACCGCCGGCCGGCTCTCTCGGGGGCTGCACAGGTGTTCCTTCAGATAGATGTTCCCGGTGCATGTTGTCTCTCTCCTCCTTTATAGTCCTCTTCCACCAATCCCAACTCTGCTACCCACACGCCGAGTACGCTGCTCTCCTCCAATCAGGAGCAGGATCAGCTCCTGCAGGTCATCACTCAAGTTGGTGAGAGGCAGCTGCGTAGAAGTTGTTACTCCCTTCTCAGCGCCATATTGTGGGAGAGCAGATGCATAGAATAAGTCTTAATTCCAGTAACAGTCTAGTCCGAGTTGCTCCCACACTCATGAGGTGGGCATGGTCTAGATAGACAAAGGCTGACCTCATACCCATGTCAGAATCAATACCATCCATCCCACAAGTGAGTCAGGAGCAACAAGGTCTCAGAGTGAGACCAAACCCCTAAAATGTAAAGGCATGACCCAGCCTCCTGTCTGTCTCCCCTAGCCCAAGGTGTCTTTACCTGTCCTTTGTCAAAAGGAATTCCCTGAATTGAGGCAGCTGCACATCTGGCCCTCCAAAGTTCTAATCACCGGACTTTAGAAGTCATTTGCTTTTCCAACAGATAAAACTGAGCTGGCCTGTACTGTCTGCAGGGGATGTTTGGAGGAATTCCAGATCTGGGGCAGAAGGTAACTACCACTCCATGTCAGGCCCTCAGACCAGCCGGAGCCCACCTGGCCATCATGAATTCCCTAAGAGCATGGCATCACTGGCGATCAAAGGGAGGTCACGCGTACTACTGACCAACCAGGAACGTGGACACAAGCAGATCCCAATTTTCATCTATAAGAACCTTCACCCCAGCCCATAGGGAGCCCGGGGAGTTCAGCGAAAGCTGTCCGCTTCTTGCTCTATGCTTCCCAATAAATACCTACTTTCTTCCACTGCCCCGATGGAGGTGGTTGGGCAAGCAGACCCAGGCGTAGGGGTTCTGTAGCATCACCTCCACCTAGTTTGGGGTGCTGTTCAGCAAAAAGAGCAGGGCCTTGTTCCTGCAGGGGAGCTGCGGGTCTTCTCCGGGCCTTGGAGACGGGAAGCGCCTTTGCCTCCTTGGGCCTCCTGGGCTGGCTTGAGAATGAGGCGCTCACCCTGACCGGGCACTTGTGGGCTCTGTAAACACCACTGCAACAAATCTCACAGGACCATGAGGGCAGCATCATTGCCCTCCCCCTTCCCGAAGGAGACATTGGCCTCCTAAATAGCGGTGCACCCAGTCCATGGTCCCAGAGCGCACAGTGAGAGGAGGCAGGACTTGACCACCATCGACGGAAGGCCTAGGCCTAGGGCATCAGCATCTCCTGGATCTGAAACGACTGAACCTGCGGAGCTGCTGGGCTCTCTCGGTCAGATCCACCGCTGGCAAGTGGAACCAGTCCTCTGAGAGCATCTCCCGCCTTCTCTGGGCTTTGCGTTGAGCTCAGGGCTGCCTGATTTCACCAGAGAACAAATCCATCCCACTCCCCTTTCTCTTTCTGCTCCTCCTCTCTGGAGCCCCTGGCCAGGGGCTGCTAACGGAGCTGCTCTCCCTGAGCCAGCCTCAGCCAGCCCCCACCCCCATTCCCCACCCCCACCTCCCAAACTGTCTTCTCCACCAGGCCTCCAGGCTGGGCTTCCTTGTCTATCATTGCAGAGCCTGTTTTTTTTTTTTTTTTTTTTTTTTTTGAAAGAATCCTTGTAAACCACATTAGAGAGAAATTAGAGAGAATCATCCGCCCTCCCCACCTCCCCCGACATCTGATGACCCTGGCCCACCTGCAGCAAGAATCCTGCCTGGGGTCGGCACTGTGGCTTAGCAGGTAAAGCCACCGCCTGCAGTGCCGGCATCCCACATGGGCGCCGGTTCGAAACCCAGCTGCTCCACTTCCGATCCAGCTCTCTGCTATGGCCTGGGAAAGCAGTAGAAGATGGCCTGAGTCCTTGGGGCCCTGCACCCACGTGGGAGACCTGGAAAAAGCTCCTGGCTCCTGGCTTCTGATTGGCCCAGCTTAGGGGTTGCGGCCATTTGGGAGTGAACCAGCGGATGGAAGACCTCTCTCTCTCTCTCTCTCTCTCTCTGTCTCTCTCCTACTCTCTGCCTCTCAGTAACTCTGACTTTCAAATAAATAATAAAAAAAAAAATCCTGCCCAATCAATTAAGCAAGAATTTTTCTCTTGCCCACTGACTCCCTCATTCTGCTCAGTGCCTACACACCCCGCTTCTCCTTGCTTTAATCAAACTTGAGCCCTGTCTCTCTCCTCCTGCCGAGTATTGCCACCTTTTGTGATAGTCCAGGATAACGTCTTTCTTAACGTTTTAGCAAGTGTAGGAATACTTCTTTCCTTTACCACTGCCCCCACATCCTGAGCAGAAGCAGAGACAAGCAAAAACAAGTGAGTCACTCTCACCCCTTCCCACCCCCGTCTGTCTCTGGGCCTGACTGGCACCAGCGAGTGGGAGCCACTGCAGGAATCAAGGTGACGCTGCAGACTCTGGACCCCAGCGATGGGCCGGGTCGGGCAAGAAGGAGCTGCCCCCTGCAGGACAGGCTGCCTGGGAAGTGAGGGTCTCTGGCCGCGCAGTGAGGCTGGGCTTTCCCAGGCACTCCAGTGTACAAGAAATGCCCTGTGCTAAATTTATTTGCTAAATTAAGTGAAATCTGGTGCCCAGGTCACAAACACCAGGTTGCCAGGGACCCCTTTGACCCACCGCCTCTCCCCTGGGCCAGTGTCATGTACAAGCATTGTGAGCTGGTCGTCAGGTTTTGGGTCCTCGGTGCCTGGCCTCCATACACCTGCACGCGCATGGTTCGGTTGCTTTTGAATGAGAACTCGCGATGGAGAGGGATTCTACTGGGGCTCCTCCCTTGAAGACTGTGGCTCCTGACCCCACCCCCCTCCCATCTCACCTTGGGCAGTCTCTGTTTCTCTACTGCCTGTAAGTAATGACTGCTTGCTCCCCTTCCACGGAACCAAGGGTGGGAGCCGCCTCTCTGTGATTCCTGCTTCAGGAGATGGCTGGCTGCTTTCTCAAAGGGGGGAAGAAAATTACGAATGAAATACAAATGAGCATTTTGAGAACTCGTCCGCCTCCCTTGACTGGGAAGCCAACGTGGGTGTTGAGGTGGCCAGGTTGGGAGGAGCAGGCGGGGGCCGCAAGGGCGACCCTTGGGATGGGATTGAGAGCTTCAGTAGGAGAAGCTGTCACCCCTCCAGCCGCTAGGGCTGCCCCCGCGCAGAGGGAGGGAACCGGGCTTGGCTCATCTTGCGCAGGGGAAGCTGGCTGAGGTTTGACAAGGTGGAGTATTTGTCTATCTGAAATGGGGGAGAGGGTCCAGAAGAAAGGGTGAAAAATATGAAAACTCCGCCTGGGGCTGAGCAGGCGTTTCTGTCTGTGGACCTGTGTGCGCCCGTGCGGGTCTGTGTGTGGCTTCCTGCCTCCTCTCTGCTGGGCTGGGGAGCAGGGCTGTGCGCCCACCCACCTTGCAGGCACTATGCTAATGAATGAGGCATTACGGGGCCTGTCCCCAGAGCCCCAAGCCCAGATCACATCTCCATTAATACACCCCTGGAGTTCATTGTGATTGGCATCACTACAATAAACAGTAAATGAGTGAATAATAATTGGCCATCTATTTGAAAGTGTTTCTGAGGTTGCCATGGCAATGGCACCTTTTATTAAGCCTTATTAAGGCTCAGCACAAGAGTGAGGGTGGGAGCCCGGCCCCCCTGGCCTGCTGCTGGAGGCCTGACCTGGACAGCTCTGGGGTACTGGGGCCAGGTCCTGGGGTGCAGCCTTTGTTTTTTTTTTTTTTTAATATTTAACCCCTCGTCTGCTCTGGAACACTTGGGAGGTTCCATTTCACTAGAAGTGAAAGGTGTTTCCTGCCTGCCTGATCCCTTCTTCAAGAAATGGGCTGGGAGGTGGAACCGGGTGACTGTATTTTTGCCCTGAGAATTTTCTCCCCAAGCCAGGGTAAGAACTAAACTCAGCAAAGTTATGGGAAATGCCATTTATTTTCTCTCAGAACGATAACCAGTCTTTCAGGTAAGGAGGTGCTGTTGTCCTGCTCGGGTCGTTCCAGCCCCTTCCTCACTGGCCACCAGCCTAAGTCCCCATCCCTCTATGCAAGGGAGAGATTTTCATGTGAAATAACCCAGACCATCAGATCCGTGTAATTCCCATCAACCAGGAGCAAGCAGTAATACTCTCGCCCTGAGAGTAAGGGGCTGTACTGGCAGGAGGGGGTGGGGAGAGGAGCACCAGGCTCTGGGAGCTCCTTTCTCTTCTCCTGGGGCTGCTCTTTCTGAACGGTGGTCGGTGACCTCCACGTTCCTGGGTAATTTTCAAGCACTGGGAGTGAAAGACTGTGGACTGCGGCAGGACCACTCTTTCATTCCCGTGGATTCCAAAACAAACAGCTGATTGTTACTCCTGCTCAGAACCTTCTAGACCTGCCGCTGGACAAGAGTCGGGCTTGGACTCAAACCGAGGACACGTTAGCTTAAGCCGTAAATGGCTTATAAATACAAAAGGTATACGCAATAGCACCTGTAGCTTGTTTAAAGACACTTCAGTACAGAACAGACTTGGATCAGATTTGACAAATACAGCAAATCAAAATAAGATCCCAGTGTGAATTTCAGATAAATGCCAAATAATTTCTTGGTATGTCCCAAATATTATATGTGTATATTTATCTGACTACATTAACTGTAAGCTAGCCTTTTGATCCAAATTCTAGGGGGTGATTAGTTAACATGGGAAGAATCCTAATCAGGATTGCGTACTTCTTTGGGGGATGGTTGTTAACATTTGAAAGATTCAAGCAGAAGACACACTCTCTAGGCAGCCACTGTAAGACCCACAACTATTTTTATCTCCTATCAACATCAGAAGCTTTGCTAAATTAGCATAATGGATGTTAGAAATTATTTTCTTGGTTGAAATCAATAGAGTTTGCGACGTGTCTATTGGCTAAAAGTATCATAGACTGGAGTGCTCTCCACCCTTGCATAGGAAAGGGGTAGACATATATATATATATATACACACACACAATCACACACATATATATATATATATTTAGCAATGATAACGGTAACATTTGCTCTTTGGAATGACACCCTAAGATTTTATACCAGTGCTATTTATAGCCATAATCAGACAATTTTTTTAAAAAAAAGTTTATTCATTTATTTGAAAGGCAGAGTTACAGAGAGAGAGAGATCTTCCATCTGCTGGTTCACTCCCCAAATAGCTGCAAGGACCCAGCTGGGCAGGCCTACTCCAGGGTCAGGAACTTCTCCCAGGTCTCCCACATGGGTGTGGGGGCCAAGGACTTGGGCTGTCCTCTGCTGCTTTCCCAGGCACATTGGTGGGGAGCTGGATCAGAAGGAAGCAGATAGGGACACAGTGATTAGATTCCTGAGCTGGAAAAGCAGGCCTCTGGGCCCCCTTGTGATCTCACAATCCCACCGGTACATGCCCACCTGTTGATTAGATTATGTAACCACTGTCCTTTTGAAAGCCGGATAAAAGGCCCGCTGCTGGGCCCTCTCCCTACCCCCCCACACCTTGTTGTCCCATGCCTCTGGGCATGGGGCCTCTGGCTGCCTCTCTCTGCTTTTCTGCCTGCCGGCTATGCTACCCGTGGCTACTCTTAACCACAGGCTTTGCTCTGCAGGGTTCTGGCCTGTGAATTCCTCCCACGTGGCTGGCTCCCAGCCTGCTCTCTGCCTTGTATGGACCCAGCTTAGGCTTCTAAACTCCTCTCTGCCTTAAATAAAGCCCTCATTTCCTGTGTATTTCTCTCACTGAATAAATGCTAGAAGTTACCGTGTCGCCTGTTTTATTTGAGCCCATATTCAGAATTCTTATCTGAATAGATGGTAAGGACCCTAGAGACATTCATATTAAAATAATTAATAAAGGTAACCCACATTAGATGGCGACCACGGAGGGACTCTAACCAGTGCTCCCAGAGATGCCAGTGTTGCAGGCAGCAGCTAAAGCTGACGCACCAAGCGCCAGCCCCGAGCCAGGGGATGTGGAAGCCTGCCTCCTGACCTAGGACTAGAATACTGCTCTTTCTTCATGCACGCACTGTCCCATGGCCTACAGGGTCTGAAAGCTGGGGTTTCATTGAGGTTATGGAATACGTTGCGTGAGACCACTTTGCTAATAACCACTTGTGGGCAAAGGAGAACCCAGCCTGAAACTTGCTTTGGTTTCATACCACCTGGGCTTGAGAACATTGCCTTCATCTGCAGATAGAAGCAAATTGATTAAATCAGTTCATGAGAGCCGAGAGTGCCGTAGTAACCAAGGCAGAATTTCAGTTCTCAGAAGTGTGTGATGAAAATCTCAAACGAAGTGGATCATTTGGAAAAAAAGGTGAATACTGCCGAAGTGGCTGGGCAAATGAGATTCCCTGGAGGCAAAGATCATATTCAGGGAAACTTTTTTTAAAAGACTGCCATCATCACCATGGTTAAGTGTATCATTCAATGGCACTACACACTGTCGGGCAGCCATCACCACCAGCCATTTCCAGACTTTCTCATCCCACACGGGAACTCTGGATCCAGTAACAGTAACTCCGCCCTCCTCCTCTGCCCAGCCCTGGCAGCCACCATCTATCATCTGTCTCTGAGGTGGTCTCCCCTTGACACCTCACATCTGTGGAATCGTCTTGTGTTTGTGCTTCTGCCTGGCATCATCACAGTTCTGTCATGGTTCATCCATGTTGTAGCATGTGTCAGATTCCCTTCCCGTAGCCATTTCATGGCACATAAACACCACATGTTGTCTGTCCGTTTGGCCAGACTCTGTCCCGACAGTGGGTTCGGGGTCAGAAGACAACCGAAGTTTGGCCATGACTGCGGCGGCTCGGGCAAGTCAGCTTCCCCGGGTCTCGTTTCCTTGTCTTTCAACACGTACACCTCCCCTTTCACCAGGACTTCCCAACGCCAAGATTACAAGAGGTGGTGTATGTGAAGGAGCCTCATAAATAGCAAAGAACCACGTCTCAGATTCTGCTCCTTGTCCTTATTAGCAACAGAAAATAAGAGAGAGCCATCTTCCCCCCTTTTTACTCAAATGCTGCTGATTTCTTCTGTTCCTAAGTTTTTGCCTATTTCTCAAACACCACTCTATGCAAATACCTGTAGGCTCAGTATCTCGTAGCTCAATTTATTATAAAACTTTGAAATATTTAAGGGTAAATTCAATTAGTAAAAGTGTAATTACTGCTTGAATAAACTATACTTTAAATTTTAATATGCCAAAGAGGATCATTTTATGAGTACAACAAGCTCTATGTTATACATTTTTAATGCTCCTAAACTAACAAAGTGGCATACGACCTATAAAAGACACTAAAGAAATGATTGTGTTTGTTTTCTCATTCTCCCCAAATCTCCACCCTACCTCCAGTCAAAGTGCACCAGCCCTTTTCATTCCGTGGCTGCCATAGCTCCCTTTTGCATGTTGAAGCACTCTCATATTTTTCTAGGTTAACTATTAGTCTGACATCTTTTTTTTTCCTAATTTGTTTTGTTTGGAAGTCAGAGTTACAGAGAGAGAGAGAGAGAGAGAGAGAGAGAGAGAGAGAATATCTCTCATCTGCTCATTTACTCCAGATAGCCCCAATGGCCCAGGCTGAAGCCAGGAGCCAGGAGCTTCTTCAAGGTCTCCCAGGGAGTTGGATCGGAAGTGGAGCGGCAGAAATCGAGCTGGTACCCACATAGGATGCCGGTGTCACAGGTGGCGGCTTTACCCGCTACGCCACAATGCTGGGCCCCCAGTCTGACACCTCTTACTGGAAGAAAGAAGCTAGCTGGAAGCCGTTAGGCCCCTCCAGCATTCACGGGGCACAGGTGAAGAAGCAGCTGCCTTTTGACCTCCAGCCACCTGGTTCCGCCCTGGTCCTGGATTTGGGATCTTTGTAAGCAGGTACTGGGCTCTGTGAGGTGGAGCTAGGCAGAGCAGGTAGCAGCGGGCAGGGCAGGGCTCTGGTCTTGGAAGGCACCTGGAGGCTGTGTTGCAGCCTGAGTTTCCCAATCTCCAGACCTCAGGCACTTTCTGACAGGCTGGAACCAGGGCCAGCGGACGAGGGAGAGGGAGACAGAGGAAGAGGGAGGAAGGAAAAGATGAAGTGCCGATTCACACAGCAGCCGCCCCTGGCCCAGCCACACCGTGCGCTGGGTAATTTTCAGCTGGGCTTCCGGCTCACGGGCGCTGCCAGGCCTCATGTTGGCCAAGTCCTCTCACCCACGGCTTCCCAGACACTTGGAGGGCCCGTAATTACCTAGTAATCACCCCGTTTATTGCCTCATTACCGGTGACCACCTTTTGGCAGGCAGGTGCCTGAGAAGGTCTCTCCTCCTGCACAGGCTTCTCGCTGCCGTCGGGAGGCAGGGAGATGGGCCTGCTGGCCGTGTGCTGCAGCAGCGTGGGCCCACGGGCTCCCCACTCCCACCCTCTGCACCGCAGCTCCTCCTCGCCCTTGGCCCCACACCAGGTCCTCTAATGAGCGTCTGGGCCGGGTGGGCCCCACTGGGACTGCGCCGTAACATTTAACATGGGTCCATCTCAGCTCCCCTGTCTCTCTCCCACTGGGAGACTTCTCAGCATTTGGCTCCTGCCTTCCCCAATCCCTCCATTTCTCACCTGGGCCTCAAGGGCTTGGTTCAAAGGGCCCTTTACAATCTGGACACCTAGTTCCGCAGCCTCCCCTCTCACCTCAGGCTCTGGGCCAGTCCCTCAGCGCTCAGGGGCTAGCAGGTTTGGGGGAGGGGGAGCTGGAGGCTGTATGCTTGTGTCTTTCAAGCAGGCTGCTGCTATAATTGTGTAGGGTACAGGAAATGGAGCTGGAGAGAAGAACTTGGGTGTTCCCAGCGTACCGAGGAGGCAATCCTTCTGGAGGTAGGATGGGCATTGACTTGGATTCATGGCCAGTAGCTCTTTGCGGGGGTCACTGGATGCATGCCCTCATTTTACAGAGGTAACAGTGGGGCCTGGAGTGACATGGTAATGAATGAGCAGCTGAGTCCACGCCGGCATCTGCGCCCTTCCCCACTTTTGTGGGCAGGTGTCACATTCTGCATTTTCTCGGCCAATGTCTTTGCCCCTGCCTTCCCTGCCGTACCACGGCTCTGCCCCCCTCGTTCTGAATCCATCAGAGCTGTACGACTGTAGTCGGCAAAGGGTCCTGAGCCTTCCCCTGAGCACATGGTAGTGGCTGGAGTGCGGTTTGGGGGATGTCCCTAGGATCCCTCTGCTTTTTTCCCACCTGTTGAGCCTGGGTACCAAGACTTCTCGTTCTCCCACAATGTCCCTGGCCTAGCACGACCTCCAAAGGGCAGCCTACACTTGACCTTCCTGGGAGCACTGTGCTCTTGCACATCTTCAGCAAAAGCAACCTTGCCTGCTCCAGATCCTCCTCACGTCCAGTCCAGGTTGGTGTGGGCCAGGCTGCACCTGGTAGCAGTGTCAAGGCCTGCAAGGAGGTCAGGGCACAGGAGCCGTCTCCTGTTCGCATGCTCTGTGCACTCAAGTGTAGGGTGGGACTGGGCGCCTGATCTTATTGTCTGTAGCTTCTTCTCTTTAGAAGGTTCTGTTGCTAAGTTACCACAGCCCTTCCCATGCAGCTTTTGGAGATGAGCAAGCAGGGGGAACGCACAGATGGTGGGAGGGTCCTGTATGAGCAGTATTCAAGGCCTCGGGCCAAAAGGCTTTGTGTAGGAGGAGGATTTTATTTCATTTATTTATTCATCTGTCCCTCTACTCTCCCCTCCACACATCCATCCATCCATCCATCCATCCAATAAATATTTATTGAACATTTCCTACATGGCAGGGTCCCATCTATCAGTCTATATGCCGTGTAGTGAGGATACTGGGGTGAGCCCATCTCTCCAGTCTTGTCTGGCAATACAGTTAAGACTTTGTCAGCTAAGTTCCTGCTCTGCAGTCCCCTAAGAGAATATCAGCAGGGGACACTAGACAATGATTGCTGTGTGCCTGGCTCTGTTCCAGGAGCTTATCACACGGCTACTCATTTCATTCTCACAACTTACCCAGCAGGTGCTGGTTTCATTATTATCCCCATTTTGCAGAGAGAACTGAGGTGCAGAGACAATGTCAACAACTCACCAGCTAATAACTAGTAAATGGCCAAACCAGGATTAAGCCCAGAGAGTTTGGTCCCCACATATGGATAAACTCTACTGCCGAGGTCCATCTTTATGGGGAGCAATGGAAGGGTACTCAGTGATTTTCAGTGGGGGTTTTCATGACCAGGAAGGTTTTATAAAGTCAGATAGACTATTGCCTGGAAAGTGAGTTGGGTTAGGGCAAGACTGGATGAAGAAGGCCCTCTAAAAGGATCTTTGCAGGGACCCATGAGAAAAAAGACGGAGGTATACTGGAGTGAGTGGAGTGGGGAAGATTTGGACCAATAGAAAAATCATCTAAATAGACTTGGTCAACTACAGACTTGGTTTCAATTTCTTATTTTCCAATGTCTGCTTTCAACTATGCTCCTTTTCTGCCCCTTAGCACCTCAGGCAAAGTCTTTTATTTATTTGAAAAACACAAATCGGTCAAGTTTAAAATTCCAATACCAAGTCAGATTCAAACGTCATCTGGTCCACATTTCTCAGTCCTAACCAGGCTTTGGATCTGGGGCCGAAACAATGCGCAGTCCTGTCTTCCATACTCTTCCCACTTCAGTACTGATTTTTGAGTGAACGTGGTGAGGTTGGGACAGTGAGGAGGCAGCTACCTCCCCCTTCCTCTCTTCTGAATCTCTTCCCTCTGATGTTAAAGTGTGATTGGAATAAAACCACTCTTAGAGTGGAGGTGCCTTTGTGAGACTGGTACCTTGACCATAGAAAGAACTCTAAATATGGAAGGAATGAATGGATGAACAATTGAAAAAAAAAGATGAAAGTGAACTCAGGATTCCAGTGCTAATGTGGTAATGTCTGCTCTAGAATTCAGGGCAGGACTCGTGTGTGTGTGTGTGTGTGTGTGTGGACACATAGGTTGATAGGCAGATACATACAGCAGGAGTGCGACTCTGCTCTGCCCCATGTAGTATCCATCACAATAGTGGATTTAAGAAATGATTTGACAGCGATGATTCTGGCACTCAGGGCTCCCTCTTCAATTTTACCTCCCTGCACAGTTTTTTCTGCTCCAATAAAACTCATTGCTTTCTTGGATGTTCAATGTCTTTCCTCAATGTTGTCCGCATGGGAGGCTAAACTGATTCATCTCCCAAGAATCTGTAGATAAGGGGACTAGGATTGTCTGCTGAGAATGAAACTTTAAGATCTGTACAGAGCAGAGATATGCAAAGTCACCTTCAGGAGACAGAATGGTTCCCTGGGCAGCGCGCCTTGACAGTAACCTGATTGAAGGTATTAACACACCTACGGGAAACATGTGCTAATCAGAAGTGATGCCAGTCAGCCGCAGTGCATACAGAAAAGAGAAGTGCCAAGCAGTGACCACGCAAAGGAGACGGAGCTGGGGTGGACAGACCTGCACTGTTATGCCCAGCCCTGTTACAGGGTGGCATGGCCTTTATTGCGTTTCTAGGAGTTCAGTCTCGCTGGCCAGACAAGCCTAGTGGGGGAAGCTGAACACATCAGTTCATCTTAGTGTGATGTCATCACGTACTAAATCTACCTAACTCCCCCGTTTTCAGTATTCAGATAAGGCTTGTGTGTACTGCAGACACACAACTCAAATATTAGCTATTCTTCTTCTTCTCATTATGAATCAGCCTTCTACAGGGGAGAAGGACCTACTAGTCAGAGAGAACTACTCTGTTCAGGGACAGTACATTCTTTATAAAAATAAATATACTGGCATTTCAAGTTTATATATGCTAAATGTTAATATTCGACAGCCTCTGAAATATGACTCTTTTCTTGGTGAGCTGACAAAACCAGGTGCTCCAGCCTACAGGATTAATGATCAAACCCTGGATGGGGTGAATTCTCAAAGGGAATGAATGATGCCCTGAGCAGCTTCTTGGAGACAGCAGCAACTGGAGTGGAACCAGTCTCTGCCCGACCCCTGGCCTGTACCAGCTTCTTTCTCCCACCCCAAGCCCAATCCTACCAGGAGGCGCAGCTTAGTGAAGCTGACAGTGTGTGCTCCACGGCACCTCTCTCTCTACCCTATGAGCACAGCATAGGTGGGAGGAAGTGAGTTGTAGGAGTTAAGGGTATGGGCTTATGTAGTTAAGAGCTCTGGAGTTGGACTAGCTGTACGATTTTAAGCAAGCTACTTAATTGCTCTGTGCTTCAATATCCTTGTCTGTAAAATGGGTACAACAGCGTGCATCTAGTAGGGGTTGTAAAGGCTCGTGAGCTAATGCCCACAAAGCCCTATCACCACGCTATTACGCAGTGAGTGCTCAATCCAGGTTAGTCATTGTGTTAACTGCTGGCTTTTTTTTTCCTTTAAATACATGTCTCTGCAACCCATTTGTGAGCTTCTTACAGCACAGGCTGTGTCTATGAGGTTCAGTTCCTCCACCTATATAATGCAATAAATAATAATAATGCATATGCAATAGATTTATTAGGAGAACAAGTTAGATAATGTAAAAAGCCCAGTCAGTACTTATTCCCATTAGCTGCCCAGGGAATCCTGCGTGATGTTAATGTTATTTATTATCATACCTATGTTAGGCCCTCACTTCACATAGGCTTTGAACATAGCCGGCATCAGGTGGGTGTGTGTGTGAGACTGTGTGGGATGAGAGAGGACCTACTGAACAGGGATGGAACCTATGGCTCCTCTTTCTGAGGTCATTAGAGCCAGTGCACACGGGCTAATGGATTAATACTGAAGAACCTTAAAAATCAAACCAAGATGGAGTGACTTAAGCTAACACTATTAAAAACAAGAAGTCACCTTTGCCCCAAATAAAATTAAAGTTTAAAAATTATAGCCCTAAACTTTTTCCCCCAAAGCTAAAATTAGGTGCAGCTATAAAAATAAGGGACCCTATGCTTAGCTAGCTGCGACACTTGTGCCTGGCTGTGCTAAGACCTAACCCAGTTTGTATGCCTCCTAATACTCAAATAACGGTGTGGGAAGCGGGACGCTGCTCTCCCTCCAGGGGAACGAAGGGAGCAAGACGTCGTCCCCCTCAGGGTGAACAAGATGGCGCTGGCAGGGAAAGGAACTACTAAAGAAGTAAACAACAAAATGGTGATGAGGGGCATGCCTCCCATGTGATCCCGTAGCTGACTGGATAGAAGACACATGCCCTTCACATGATCAGCTCACGGATTGGACTGCTGTGTGCATGCCTCCCATGTGATCCCGTAGCTGATTGGATAGAAGACGCATGCCTTTCACATGATCAGCTCACGGATTGGACTGCTGTGTGCATGGACACTATAGTGCTTTTGATTGGTCGCTGCGGGTATATAAACCGTGTGGCTCTGTGCTGGGGGCGCTCTCTGGACTCCCGAGTTCAGGAGGCCCGTCTGCGCAGATGCCGAATAAATCCTCTTGCTTTTGCATCAGCTGGTCTGGACTCTGAGTCTTTGGGGTGTGCCTCTTGACGTGTTAGCATCCTCACTCAGAGGGTCTAACAATACTAGTGAATTTCAAAACTGACAATGTGGGAGGTGGTCCATGCCACCCAGGGACATGGGCTGAGTATGTGTAGGTTCCTGAGCCCCTGCACCCTGCATGACTCCTCCTTTAAGCTGAGTAGTGAGTACTCATCTGGTCAAATGTTCCTTTGTTTGCTCTGTCTTTGTTTTTTTGATTTTTATTTATTTATTTATTTTATTTCAGAGAGAGAGAGAGAGAGATACTGACTTTCCATTTGCTAGTTCATTCCTCAAACGCCAGGGAGCTGAGAACTCAATCAGGTCTCCCACACGGGTGGCAAGGACCCATCACTTGAGCTGTCACCTGTTGCCTTCCAGGTCAGGTTGTGCACTGGAAGCTACGCTAGAGAAAGCAGAGCTGGGACTTGAACCCAGGCACTTCAAGTGAGAAGCAGGAGCCACAGGCAACATGTGACAGTGCTGAGCCACACACCCACCCATCTGCTTTTTCTGACTTTCTCCTACCACTGTACTGCCCCACACCAGCCACTCTTCCTCTAGCTTTTCACGCATTTGTCAGTGGCATGAATCAGGCTTGTCCTTCACGCATTCACAGCTATGTCCCTATACTCACATACACACGTATATGGTAAATCTACATGCATATACCTGTACAGAGACCGTGTCTTCATAATCTGGTCTTTTTTTTTTTTTTTTTTTTGACAGGCAGAGTGGACAGAGAGAGAGACAGAGAAAAAGGTCTTCCTTTTTGCCTTTGGTTCACCCTCCAATGGCTGCCGCGGCTGGCTAATCCGAAGCCAGGAACCAGGTGCTTCTCCTGGTCTCCAATGCGGGTGCAGGACCCAAGCACTTGGGCCATCCTCCACTGCACTCCCGGGCCACAGCAGAGAGCTGGCCTGGAAGAGGGGCAACCGGGACAGAATCCGGAGCCCCGACCGGGACTAGAACCCGGTGTGCCGGCGCCGCAAGGCAGAGGATTAGCCTATTGAGCCGCGGCGCCGGCCCATAATCTGGTCTTTAGTGCCCAGGAGCTGCTCATTTCCTGTTAGACATGAGGATAAAATGGCTCCAGCGCTTGGTGATGTATGTACCTGGAGCTCGTATCCAAGTTCTGGGCTTGGGCTTGTCCCAGCCCACCTGAGCTCTTGCTCTGGGAAAGTGACCTTGGCCAACACAGAGCAGACACAAGGCAGCTCTTCCCGTTATGTACCTGTGGGCGGTGGTGAATCCCCGCTCAGCCAGGGCCCGGCAGGCATGACTGCTGTGGTCCCTGTCAGCCTGTGCCCTGTGGTCACTGCAGACTGCCTCTGGGAGAGGTCGCTTCCTGCCCACCGTTGCTGGGAACCCTGGAGAAGGCACGGATGCCAGCTTGTGATGTTGGTTTTCTCTTTGATTCTGGCTGGGAGGGTGCAGGACCTTGATTTTCGTGACCTTCTGGATGGCTGACATTGTGAGTGATCAGGGACCAGGGGGTGGAGTTGGCATTACAGGAAGAACCACACATTCAAGAATCTTAAGGAGAGGATCATTACTGATAAATAAACACAGACACTGCTCCAAAGCAGAACTTTTTTTTTTTTCTCTCTCTCTCCCTCAGGGGCCCTGGGAAATCAACAAGCAGCCCACATAGCTGAGAACAGGCAGGCAACCCCTCCTGACCTTAGATTACTGCTAATGATAAGAGCTGGAAGCCGGCTGCAAGCCCAGGAGGGAGGGGAGCTCAACCCCCTGAGGTTAGGGATGTGCTTCATCTTGTGGGATTTTCCACACAGATTTATTTTTAGCAAGAAAAGATTTAAAATCGCACAACTCAGTGCAACCTGTTTGCTTCCGGTCAGTTGCTTTTCAGGAGAGTTGAGGGAGGTTGGTTGAAAACTGCCCACCCAGGCCAGAGGCGGGAACACTGCTTCTGCGGAAGTCGCCAGGAGGTCTGGTCCCCCGCCCTTCTGACAGATGAGGAACGTCCTGCTCCTAAGACTCCCCCAAGCACTCAGTGCCCCTTTTCCAGTCTGAGATGATCTAAGGCCTTGTTTCCAGTAGGAAACATCAGTGGTCCCAGAAGCTGTGGCTCTTTCAGAAAATTCTGTGCAGTCAAAGGCTCTAGGAAACACTGCCCACTCACTCCAGAATGGCCCCTTTGTTCCTCCTCCACGTGACAGTGACAGGCCCACTCCTGTCTAGGGATTTTGCACCTGCTAGGCTGCCTGGTTGGTAAACACTCCCTGCAGATACCTGCATGGTCTAAATCTTCGATTGATTACTCAAAAGTAAGGGTCTATATCTTACTAACTCAAAAACTCATAACAAAATAATCATCACCCTCATCAATATCATCATCTAATTAAAACATAGGCAACAGACCTACACAGACATTTATCAAAAGAAAATATACAACTGGCACAGGAAAAAAAAGTGTTCAACATCACTAAGCCCCAAAGAAATGCAAATCAGAACCATGGTGAGATACTACTTCATTCCAGTTAGACGTTATCAAAATGGCGGAAAAAAAAAAAAAAGTGCCAACGAGGATGAGGAGAAAAGAAAATAAGTGGTGGGAATGTAAACTAGCGCAGCCATTAGGGAAAACAACACCAAGCTTCTTCCAAAAATTAAAGAGAAAACCACCATAAATCTAGAAATCCTATCACTGGGTATGCATCCAAAGAAAATGACATTGATGTATTATTGGACATTAATGTGCACTTCCATGCTTACTGCAACACTGTTCACAATACACAAGGAATGGAAAGAACATGTGGCCCATGGACACAATGGAATACGACACAGCTGTGAAAAGGAACAACATCCTGTCATTTGCAACAACATGGCTGGAACTGGAAGACCTTGTGCCAGGTGGAATACGGCAGGTCTTGATCTCACTCATGTGGAAGCTAAAAAATGTTGATCACACAGAAGTGAAGAATGGTGGCTCCCAGAGGCGGGGGGAGGACAGTGGAGAATGGGAAAAGGTAACCAGTTACCAAGTGATGGTTCGCTAGGAGACAGAAGTTGGGAGCTCCATTGCACAGCAGTGTGACTACAGATAACGACGCTATGCTGTGTATTTCACAAAAGAAAGGATTTTGAAAGTTCCCACCATAACAAAATGATAAATGTTTGAGGGAATACTTAGGTCTGCCCCCATTTGAACACTACACAAAGTGTACACATATCCCGGCGCCGCGGCTCACTAGGCTAATCCTCCACCTAGCGGCTCTGGCACACCGGGTTCTAGTCCCGGTCGGGACGCCGGATTTTTTCCTGGTTGCCCCTCTTCCAGGCCAGCTCTCTGCTGTGGCCAGGGAGTGCAGTGGAGGATGGCCCAGTGCTTGGGCCCTGCACCCCATAGGAGACCAGGAGAAGCACCTGGCTCCTGCCATCGGATCAGCGTGGTGCACCGGCCGCAGCGTGCCAGCCATGGCGGCCATTGGAGGGTGAACCAACGGCAAAAGGAAGACCTTTCTCTCTGTCACTCTCTCTCACTATCCACTCTGCCTGTCAAAAAAAAAAAAAAGTGTACACATATCAGAACATCACACTATACCCAATAAATACGTATAACTTTTGGATGTCAATAAGAAAATAGGTGTGGTCTTCACCAGACACTTTTCTATCTCCCTCTTTATGAACATAATAGAACTCATGATAGTCTATCAGTAGGGAGGCTCAGTCTTGCTTTGTGCAAATCTGGCTTCCGCGATATAGGTGAAAGGATTGGTCCTGCATACTGAGCCGACCTGTAACGTGTGTTTCTGAATCGGGCTTGCGGTTTCAAGTGTTTGAAGTCATGACCCAAGTAGGACGGTACGCGCAAGGGGACCTGGGACCTTCTCTAATGCTTTCATCCTGAAACACCAGGGCCTTGCACAACGTAGGCCTTAAAAACTTCAAACCAGTAAATGTGGGAGTGAGGCCTCAGTCCCCTGAGCTCCGCATGAGTGGAGGTGGAGCAGGGTGGGTGGCCTGGGCTACTTGTTCATCAGCCCCATTTCCCTTGGTGAGCGGACGAAGGCTTGGATTTCCCACGCCGGAACTGCCCCCAGCTCCCTGAGCCCGGCTCAGCGGAATGCACCTGGGCAGCAGCCTGCGACCCCAGCAGCCTTGCAGGCCCAGGCTTGGAAGCTTGAATGGAGCATTCCTCTTAAGACATTCTTGGTCCCCTTCGTAGCTCCGTGACCATCTTCATGCAAAAGGGCACTAAGATACTGACCATGCTGCACCAAAATTACCATCAGGAATAGAAAGGCCTGAGTTCAAGTCCCCTTTCATTACTGACTGATCTGATGACTTGGCCGGACACCTCTGTGCCCAAGCCTGTCTCTCAGTAAAACTCCTGAGTCGCTGTAAGGATTAGAGAGAGTGCTTGTTACTTCTCTCTGCCAGTAAGGGCACTCAATAAATAATAAATAGATCATGGCCATTCACTGCCATTATTATGATCCTAACTGACTTTCAAAGGACTTGAAATCCCTCTATTAGCAGCCCGCTCTTTGAGTTATGGCATTGTTTACAGCCGCTTCCCTGGGACGGGCAAACATCTGAAGTCATTATCCACATCTTTGTGTGAATGACAGGCCTCCTTGCAGTGTGGGAGCAGCTGGGATCCGGCTGTGATTGGAGGGAAGGAAGAAACAAGAAGCCTGGGATGAAGGGGGGGTGCACAGCCAGGGGAGTTAAGAGGACTTAGAATAAAATGGTGTTTTTTAAACACTTTTTTATTTTTTTACAAATTTTGAAAATGTTTGATGAACTTGTGTCATATTTACATACCTTTATGGGACACAATGCAATACTTTAACACATGCATCTAGCACAAGCTGATTAAATCAGGCAACCGGCGTCTCCACCCCTCCCCATGCTGGGAGCCTACTGGCCCCTCTCCTCCAGTCCTTTGCATGGTGTAAAACATGTTAGCGTGAGCCCCAGCTGGCCCACCGTGCTGTGGAGCGCTGGAGCATATTACCTCTACCTACCTGTGCTCAGGTGCCCTTTTTCTAACCTCCCTCTGGGCCCCTCCCCCACTAAGTTCAGCTCTCACATTGCACAGGTGAGTGAGCACAGGTGGTATTTATTTGTCTTTCTGTGTCTGGCTTATTTTCCCTGACATAATGAAGCCCAGCGCCATCAATTGCCCACAAATGTCAGGGTTTCATTCTTTTTTTATGGCAGAATAATAGTCCATTGTGTTTCTCTGCCACGTTGTCTTTATCCATTCCCCCACTGAAGGACACCTAGGCTGATTCCGTGTCTCAGCTATTGAGAACAGGGCTGCAATGCACAGGGAGTGCAGGTATCGCTTTCATCGGCTGCTCTCCTCCCCTTGGCTACATACCCGGCAGTGGGAGGGCTGGGTCATATGCTGGGTCTGTTTAACTTCTGGAGGAACCGCCAGGCTCTTCTCCACAATGCCGTACCAACTTGCATGCCCACCACCCACGCCTAGGGGCTCCCTTTGTCACATCCTCAGCGGCATTTGTTATCCTTTGTCTTTTTGATAATAGCCATCGAATAAACCCTCTTATCCTGCACGGTGTTACACTTCCACAGCAGGAGACTAGTGGGGATGAGGTCACAGCTCCTGGCCTCAGTTTCCCTGCTTCATAAAGTCCAGGGACAAGTGCAAAATGAGAACGCAGGGCTTCTTGTTCTAAAATGAGGGGGAAGGCGCTTTCCTTTCTCTCCAGGTGCGGCTCCGTGTTTTTAGCTGTGTGCTCTCCCAGGAAAATGATCTTTCCGGCAAACAGACGTTCACAAGCACCTGGCACAGCCGCCCAGTGACATCCACCCTGCCACACCTGCCCTGTTGCCGGGCCCCTGGGCTGAGAGCAGGTCGCTGAGAACCAGGCGAGCATGAGACCCCAGGTGAGCTGACCTGCGAGCCCCCAGCACACGCACCATGGGCCCACTGGACTTCGCACAACACAAAGACGAAGTCACCAAGCCATCCACAGCAGCGGTGGGACGACTGGGCACTGAAGCCCAAGGCTGGGGCTCCCTTCTGAGCTCGGGGTCGCAAGTATGTCCGGGAAGCGCCCTGCTCCAAGTGTGGGGGGGTGAGCCGGACAGGAGGAGGAAGAGAAGGCGCCGGGCCTCGGTGTCACTGCTCCTCCTGCCCCACAGTTCTTGTCCAGAGCGAAGCAGCCTGCGCCTGCGCCCTGTGATCATCATCCACGCACCCCCAGGAAGGTGCCTGTAGCCTTTCCATCGCCAGAACCGAGGGAATATCCCCGGCAAAGCCTGTCCTGGAAGCAACTGGGCTTTGGAGTGCCAGCCAGGGCAGGGGGGTGTTGGAGTGCCAGCCAGGGCAGGGGGTGTTGGCAAGTGGCCAGACTGGCTGCTCCGAGTTCTCCTGCCTTCCCTTTCCACCTGGAAAGGAAGAGCTGTTTGAAGCCAGGAGCAGCTTGCACAGGAACAGCCTGGAAGAACAGAGGTCCCAGGCTAGAGCCTCCTGTGGGAAGTACAGGAAAGAGGGCCAAGCCTGGGATTGGGAGTCCCCAGACCTGGGTTCAAATCCTGGCGCAGACACTTCCAAACAGTCAGAGTGTTTTGTTATTGGCAGAATGGGTATTAAAAGAATTCCTGCCGGCGCTACGGCTCACTAGGCTAATCCTCCGCCTTGCAGCGCCAGCACACCAGGTTCTAGTCCTGGTCGGGGCGCCGGATTCTGTCCCGGTTGCCCCTCTTCCAGGCCAGCTCTCTGCTGTGGCCAGGGAGTGCAGTGGAGGATGGCCCAAGTGCTTGGGCCCTCCACCCCATGGGAGACCAGGAAAAGCACCTGGATCCTGGCTCCTGCCATCGGATCAGCGCGGTGCGCCGGCCGCAGCGCGCCGGCCGCGGCGGCCATTGGAGGGTGAACCAACGGCAAAGGAAGACCTTTCTCTCTGTCTCTCTCTCTCACTGTCCACTCTGCCTGTCAAAAAAAAAAAAAAAAAAAAAAAAAAAAAAAAAAAGAATTCCTGTTTCATACAAATGAGATGGGGACAGAAGGAGCTAGTGTGCCCAGTAAATGCTTCTCCAGGAGCTATGAAGACATTAGCTGGACTCAGGGGAGGTGGCCCAGAGCACGAGTCAGGCTCGAATTGCTGGTTCGGGGAATTCCAGCCTTTTGGGTACTATGCTATTTTTAAGTACAAAAGTATTAGTATTAGTATTTTTGTCAGTGCAAAATAACTGTTATTCTTATAATAGTAAAATGATAGGATTTAACTATTATAATTTATATAATTCTATACTATTACATACTTGAATGTTTATATAATATAAATAGAATTTTAAAGTAAATTGTGATTATATTCTAATAAGTATCCAATACTGTTTATTTATAATATTTTAAATGTGAACTCTGATTATTCACATCCTAACACATACTGGGGGGCATGCGCTGTGTTTAAATTTCTTGTATTTATTTATTCTTAAACATTTATTTATTTGAAAGGCAGAGTTTCAGAGAGAGAGGGAGAGACAGATCTTCCATCTGCTGGTTCACTCCCCAAATGGCTGCAACAGCCAAGACTGGGTCAGGTGGAAGCCAGGAGCCTGGAACTCCATCTGGATCTCCTACATGGATGGCAGGGGCCCAAGTACTTAGGTCAGCATCTGATGTTTTCCCAGGCACCTTAGCAGGAAGCTGGATCCCAAGTGGAACAGCTGGGACTCCAAGCGGTGCTCATATGGTATGTTGGTGTCACAGGCGGTGGCTTAGCTTGCCTGCCACAATGCTGGTCCCTAAAATTTCTAATCAAACAAAGATATATTACTTAGAAAGCATTTTGATCATAGCCTCCCTCCATAGAAATATTTGCAAAGCATTTTATTTTTATTTTTATTTCTATGTCTTAGTTTTCCTGGTGAAAAGTTGGGCATTATTGCTTGTCTTTGTTGTCTCCAGAGCCAGTGTGGGTTTCCATTTGCTGCTGCAAGTTCCTGGAGGAGTCTTCTTAGCGTGGAGGCATGACTGATGATGTTGAGACAAACAAAAAAACAAGGTGTGGTAGGGAACTGGGAACCAGAGGGGAGGGGGACCCCTTCTCTTGGAGCCTAACCACCTGTCGGCCCTCAACACTCAGCGCCTCCCCTTTAAGCCACCAGGTACAAATGCGTTGTCCTGTGGCACAGGGCAAAGTCCTCTCAGCCTTGAAATGGCTCTCGGTTGGAACAGCATCCGAGCGTATATTGCAATTCATCCTCTTGTTGGAATAAAACATCAACCCATTCAAACCTGGGTGGCTTAAATTTGCTGTTTTATTTTGGAATTGCCAATGCTGTGGATAGAATATGCAAATTTTCTGTCAGATAACTCTGCCATTTTATTTCACCTTAGCAAATCACATCACCTTCCCAAGCCTCAGTTGCCTTATCTTTAAAATGGGGCTTAAATCAAGCTGACGTGTTGCCAGGAGTTAGTGTGAAAAGGCGTGTAGTGTTTTGCACAGTACCCAGCACTCATTCTTAACTATTATTAGACTTCACCATTCCACCCTAGCCTGAGAATCATCTAATTAGATGAATCCCACTACACTCCCCTCTTCCACCCCCAGACAATGTTTAATCACTCGGCCCAACATCTCAATTACACAATGTTTGTGGCGATGGCTGTGGAGGTGAATTGAATTGTCTGATTAACTGAGTGTTACTGAGAAAACCCCTTTTGTCTTCACCTGGGCAGTCACACATCTTTGTAAAACAGAGTATCATCTATTTTCCTGCCTTAGCAAGCAGGGCTGGAAACAGAATAGGCTGTCTGTCTCTCTGGTGACTCAGTGCCCCTCTGCAAGCTGCTGCACCGTTCTGTGAGTAGGAAGGGGAGAAGGTTCTGAGCCGGGTGCGTCTAGTCTTGAAGACAGATTCCAGAATAAAACCTACAGCCACTTGTTAGCTCACCAGTTTTATCTATCTTGATAAGGTTGAGGATCGAAAAGTGTGTGAAGGGAGGGTGTTTGGCACAGCCGTTAAGATGCCACTTGGGACATCACATCCCCCATCAGAGTGCCTGGGGTCAAGTGCTGGCTCCAGTTGCAATTCCAGCTTCCTGCGAACGTGCAACCTGGGAGTCAACAACTGATGATGGCTCGAGTGCAGGGGTCCCTGTCATTCACGTGGGAGACTTGGATTGAACTCCCGACTCTGGCTTGAGTCCGGCCCCAGGACCCCCGATCTGAGCAGCAGGTACTGAGCCAAGGTAGTGGCACACCCTTGAGATGCTGGAATTCTTACAATATTCCACTTTTACAACAACCTGAGCTGGTCGACAAAGAGGCCCAGTTTACAGATGGGGAAGCTGACCTCTCAAGGGCACACAGCTGATGAGTGGTAGGCATAGGATTTGAATCCATGCCTTAGGGATTCCTCAGTCCGTTCTCTTAGAAAAGGAAGAGCACTCGTGATCTCCCAGTTTCTGATTTTTACAACATTACTGGTTGATTACATCAGAATCAACTGGAGTTTTACAGGTCCAATCGCTGGGAACTCTGCTTACGGGGGTTAAAGAGGGACCCTGAGTCCGCAGTTCTAACGGGCTCTTTTGCTCCAGCCCACCTGGACTAGCAGGTGCCCCCGAAAGTATGAGTGCTTTCCTAGTCTTCAGTGGACTCGTGCCTTCTAGCCCGCAGCCCATCCTGCACCCAGAGCCCTGGACAGACCCCTGGCTCTGTGCCTCTCTCTGTGTGTTTCTTTTCCAGGAATGGCATTGGTGGTGGTCGGCTTGGTGTGTCAGCTTGGCTAGGCTATGGCACCCAGTTACTCACCCAGACATGCAGCGAGATGTAGCTGTGATGGTGTTTTGTAGGTGTGGCTAATGTCCACAATTAGTTGGCTTTATGTCAAGGAGATGGCCATCAAAAATGTAGGTGAGCTTCACTAATCAGTTGAAAATATAAGAGCAAAAACTGAGGTTTGGGGGTAGGCGTTTGATATAGCCGGGAAGACAAGGTCTGCGATACCTACATCCCATATCAGACTGGCTGGGTTCAAGTCCTGACCTTGCCTCAGATTCCAGCTTCCTGCTAATGCACACCCTGCGAAGGCAGCAGGTCATGGCTCAAGTACTTGGGTCCCTGATGCCCACGTGGGAGATCTGGATTGAGTTCCAGGCTTCTGGTTTTGGCCTGGCTCAGTCTTGGCTGCTGCAAGCATTTGATGTAATGAGCCACTGGACTGCTCTCTGCTTTTCTGATAAAATGAAAATAAATTTAAATATTAAAATTTTTAAAAATCCTGGGGCTGGTGTTGTGGCGTAGTGGATTAGACCACTGCCTGTGAAGCCGGCATGCCATGTGGGTGCCAATTTGTGTCTCAGCTGCTGCACTTCTGATCCAGCTCCCTGCTAATGGCCTGGGAAAGCAGAAGATGGCCCAAGTGCTTGGGCCCCTGCCACCCATATGGGTGACCCAGATGAAGCTCCTGGCTGCTGGCTTCGGCTTGGCCCAGCTTTGGTCATTGTGGCCATCTGCAGAGCAAACCAATAGATGCAAGATTCTCTCTCTCTCTCTCTCTCTCTCTCTCTGTGTGTGTGTGTGTGTGTGTAACTCTGACTTTTAAAATAAATAAATAAATCTTATATAAAAATCCCTGAGGTTCCCCAAGAAGAAGAAAGTCTGCCTCAATGCCACAACAGTCATCCTGCGCAAGGTCCCAGTCTGGTGGCCTGCTCTATGGATTTTGAACTTCATAGCCCCCACAATTGCATGAACTAAATTCCTTGATGTGCGTGTTTGTGTGTGTGAGTATGTGTGCTGTTGGTTTTGCTTCTTTGAAGAGCCCTGATGGAGCCCATCCTTTCTTACCTCTTTTTTTTTTTTTTAAGATTTATTAATTTATTTGAAAGGCAGAGTTACAAAGAAGCAGAGGCAGAGAGAGTGAGAGAGAGGTCCTCCATCCACTGGTTCACTCCTGAGATAGCTACAACAGCCGCAGCTGAGCCGATCTGAAGCCAGGAACCTGGAGCTTCTTCTGGGTCTCCCACATAGATGCAGAGGCCCAAGGACTTGGACCATCTTCTACTGCTTTCCCAGGCCAAAGTAGAGAGCTGGATCAGAAGTGGAGCAGCCGGGTCTTGAACCGGTGCCTATATGGGATGCTGACACTGCAGGCGGCGGCCTTACCCTCTGTGCCACAGTGCCAGCTCCGTTTCTTCCTTCCTTCCTTCCTTCCTTCCTTCCTTCCTTCCTTCCTTCCTCCCTCCCTCCCTCCCTCCCTCCCTCCCTCCCTCCCTCCCTCTCTCTCTTTCTCTCTCTCTCTTTCCTTCCTTCCTTCCTTCCTTCCTTCCTTCCTTCCTTCCTTCCTTCCTTCCTTCTTTCTTTCTTTCTTTCTTTCTTTCTTTCTTTCTTTCTTTCTTTCTTTCTTTCTTTTTTCACTTATTTGAGAGGTAGAGTTACAGTCAGAGAGAGGTAGAGACAGAGAGGTCTTCTATCCGTTGGTTCACTCCTGAGATGGCTGCAATGACTGGAGCTGAGCTGATCCAAAGCCAGGAGCCAGGAGCTTCTTCTGAGTCTCCCATGCAGGTGCAGGGGCCCAAGGAGTTGGGCCATCTTCCCCTGTCTTCCCAGGCCATAGTTGAGAGCTGGATCAGAAGAGGAGCAGCCTGGACTTGCACCGATTCCCATATGGGATGACTGTGCCGCAGGCAAAGGCTTAGCCCACTATGCCGCAGCGCTGGTCCCTCATCTCTTGACTAATTGTTACTCCCCCTCTCCGCTTTCCTTCCTTCCCCTTCTAGTATCCTCCACCAATGCCTAGTGCAGGTCAGACACTTGGCTGAGCAAAGATGATGCGATCAACGATGAGAGGTTGTCTCTGCCCTCCAGGAGCTCACAGTCCACCAGTCACACATAAAATCAACAAGGGCCTTATGATTCGTGGATCACTTCTGCTTGCCCATGCACTTGCCCATGCCCCCGCAGGACTGCGTAAGAAGGATCCCGAGGCCGGCGCCCCGGCTCACTAGGTTAATCCTCTGTCTTGTGGCGCTGGCACACCGGGTTCTAGTCCCGGTCGGGGCGCCGGATTCTGTCCCGGTTGCCCCTCTTCCAGGCCAGCTCTCTGCTGTGGCCAGGGAGTGCAGTGGAGGATGGCCCAAGTGCTTGAGCCCTGCACCCGCATGGGAGACCAGGATAAGTACCTGGCTCCTGCCATTGGATCAGCGCGGTGTGCCGGCTGCAGCGCGCCAGCCGTGGTGGCCATTGAAGGGTGAACCAACGGCAAAGGAAGACCTTTCTCTCTGTCTCTCTCTCTCACTGTCCACTCTGCCTGTCAAAAAAAAAAAAAAAAAAAAAAAAAAAACCAAAAAAAAAAAAAAAAACAAACACAACAACAACAAAGAAGGATCCTGGATCACCTGTCCCGGCCCAGGGTCTTTCCCCAGCGCCAACTGTTACCCCTGGCTCCCGGTTGAGATTCATCCCGCCCTCCCTGCCTTCTCATGACACACCGAATCCTATCTGTTTACACAGTGTTCCCTGTGTGTATGGTGCGCTTCTGGGTGGGGTCAGGGTACAGTGCTTTACTCCACAGAGGTCCATTCAGCACTTAGAGTCTTCCCTTTGCAGACTCCTAGTGGTGACTCTGAACAAAGACTGCTGCCAGGTGTGCATCTCCATGACCCCAGCGCGTGCCCTCGGGCAGGCAAGCTCCTTAGCCTCTCTGTGCCTTATCTTCCTCATCTGTCAGAAGGGGCTCTAAAAATGAGTTAACTTACACTGCATGCTTAGAATGGTAGCAGACACTCAAATATATTTACCATTGAAAAAAATTATTATTCTCAGCATCTCAGCAAAGAGTAAATATTTCCTAAATGAACATCTGAGTGAATTATTGTCGGATTCTTATACCCCCTGAGTCACCCCCTGCAACGCTTGCTAGCGAGCTGGCGCGTTCACGGTGGTGGTGAAGCGAACATCTAATGTTAGCAGACTTGTGTTCTGGTCCCAGACCTGCTGCTAACTGGACATAGGCCCTTAGGTGAGTCATTCACCCTTTGTAACCCTTGGTTCCAAATCTTCAAATATGGCAATCAGTGGTTCCTTTTAGATCTACAATGCTGACCCAGTCCTCAACACCTGCCTGCTTTTGGTGTCAGGTGGACAGGAGGGAGCCTGCCTGCAGGTGCCGGCCAGAAGCCTGCAGAACAGATCGCCAAGACTGGTCTCTGAACGGTAGGTGCCTGCGACTCTCGGCTCACTGGCTGTGGATATTAGCAGGGCGGATCCTGACACCAGATTCATAAAGTCAGCATTTGCTGAGTGGTCTATTGTGATCTGCTCAAAATAGCCTTACGCCTCTGCACGGGGTATCAGTCCTTCTCCTAATACCCAGTAACTTCCTACTCCAAACATCAGCCAGCTATTGTGTAACTCCAATGACAGCAGGTTCTTGCTACAAATCCTGAAAGCTGTCTCTTGGATACCCTTAACGTATTCATAACATTGGTATTTATGTATTTATCTCTGAAAACCATAACCTTGGAAAAAGCATTTAGGGGAAAGAAGGCTGTAGTGATTAAAGAAAGCTCTGTTCATTTGAACAACATTAAATACAACTGGCATAATGACAACTGTGAGATCTGATAGAATATAGAGAAGGCTGCAAATAAAGGGCTTGTATTTTTCCCTGATGTAACATAATGGTCACATTTTTCTTTCACAATGGTTTTGCCGAGATAAAGAACAAATTATACTGATTTGATTGCTACTTAGAAATACTTAAAATTGAAAAAGACAGCAGGTGGGCCTGGTTAGAAAGGATGGTTATTTTAGCATAACAGATGCATGCATAAAACATCGCCCAGCCAATTTTTTAATCATAAGACCCCCCAAACTTTCCCTCTACTACTGTGCCTTGGGATGTGAGCAAGTCGAGGGAATGAACAGGCCTTGTCTGAGGAGCGCTTTGAGCTCAAAGAGCCAGCCATGCCCAGAGACCCCATGGGTGGACTGAGCGCTAGGGTGGATGGCAGCTCAAGGCCGGGCAGCCTGCAGAACAGGGAGGGGGACCCGACCTGGGCACAACAGAAACCCCAGTGCCAGACCCCCCAACACACACACAGTGTGCATGGCAAAGGAAACATTGCTGTGCCCTTTGGAGTTGATTTTCTGGGTGCTGGGCAAGAGACATTGCTGCCAGGTTTTTATTCTTCACCGTGTCCTTTTTCTCAGATGGCAGACTGTCCATCAAACCATCAAGCCATCCTTTTTGGCTTCTAGATCCTCTGCTTCCAAGAGACCCCCATTGGAGAGTGTGCACTCCAGATAGTGCCTTGTGGGCCTGCGACCTAGTTCCCCACTCTTGGTCCATACCCTCCCCCTATTTTTCTTGTTGGAAGGTGGACGAGCCATTGGCTTGCTTCCCTACTTGTTAGCAAGCTAATTTATTCCCAGTGAGTGAATCCTGGAGCTGGGGACGGTGGAAAGTAGCACAGATTTTCAAGTGAGGGCGTGCAGCAGAATTTCAGAGGTCAGCTTTGTCTTGTTTAACACAAAGCCTTCTGATCTCTGCTCCAGCTGCTCTCCTCTCAACCCGGAAATCTCTCTCAGCTTTGGGTGCCTGGGTAAGCAGGGGCATTTCTGGCAGCGTCCAGGCCAAAACCTCAGGTTCAGGATGAAACCGGTTTTCCCCACAGCACCCTGATTCTCCTGGCCTATTGCTTTGTTCTTCTTGGCTTCCCAGTCTTGGAAATCCACCCAATTTGCTTCTTCCTCCGAGCATTTGGCCTCAGTCTCTTTCCACAAAGTGCTCACTGGGGTCACATCCTCTCTAGGTTCTTCTCTAACCTTTGAAAAAACAAACTTTTTATTGTGAAGTACTTTTAAAGTTATAGAAAAATTGAGTGATGGTACAGAGTGTTCCCACATCCCCTACCCCAATTTCCCTGTTGTTTATATTTTACAGTCATAGGGGAACTCTGTCAGTTAACAAGACAATATTGATGCATGATTACTCACTACAGCGGGTGCTTTGTTTGGATCGCCTTACATTTGACTCGTGTCCCATTTCTCTTCCAGCACCCTGTCGAAATTGCCACATCACACATAATCTCCCTGTCTCCCTAGGCTCCTCTTGGCTGCCATAGTGTCTTAGATGTTACCTGGTTTTGGTAATTTGGGCAGTTTTGAGGAATACTGGTTGGGTAACTGGGCAGGTAATTGGGCCTCAGTTAGGGTTCGTCTGATGTTTTTGCCATGAGTGACTGGGATGATGGGATTTGGGGAAGAAGATTACAGAGGCAAAGTGCCTTTTCATCTCTCATCCAGGTCACGAGCTCCCCTCGCCGCGTCACTGTGGGGGCGGACCTTCCGTTCCTGACTGTGGGACCGTTCTTCAGGTCTTCCACACGTAAGCTGCCCTTTGCCCATCTTTCTGCACTGGTCTCTGCCCAAGGAGGTGTCTATTCACAGCCCACACTTCAGGAACCTACAGCTATGCTCTCTGCCTCATTGAGAACAGAGTATCCACATTAATTATTTGGAATTCATTTGCCCAGGGTATTTGTGTTGTCTTCTCTATTTATTCAGTCGTTTATTTATTCCAGTATGAACACATGCATATTTATCTTATACTTTAAATTATAATAAAATACTACATAACTTACTCAGTTGCTCAGATTGTTCCAGCTTTGGCTGTTGGGGTTGGCTCCCATGTTCCTTTGACAGAACCCCTCCTTTTATTTTTTGAGACATCCTTACTTCAGGCATTACAAGGTGCTTCAGGCTCACCCTGTGTATCTTTGCTGCAGCTCTAGAATCAGCCATTTCTCCAAAGAGTCCTGGGTCCTTTCCTTGGAAAGGGATATTAGTGTTTCCTTCAACATTTACTGGCTCAAGTCCCTAGGTTCTTCCTTGTCTTACTCAAAGATCCTCTCCTTAGCCATTTCCAAGGTGACTTCCTTTCCCAGTGACCTGTCAATGAAACTGGAGTTGCCTGTTCCAAGGTCCTCACATAAGCTGAGCACGCAGAAGCGGACCCTGACCCACAGCAAATCCAGGAATGCGGTCCTTACCCCAGGTGCACCTGTTCGGGAGCATGAGCACTACTCGCCACAGCCCTGTCTGTCCATGCAGCTCTGTATCCTGAATGTCCTCAGGGAAGACCATGCCTCCCCTACTGAGGAGGTAAATATAAGCTCTATAAGGGTAAGAAGGGGTGAGGACCGTCTCATGCAACTCAAGGAGGCCACAGAGGAAGAGAAAAAGGCTCCTCTTACATGGACGCTTGGCCATTACACCAAAGCCTGACCCATGTGGTCTGATAGTCTTTCATAATCTCCCACCCGAGGCCGCACCCATGCTAGACCCATCTGCTGTCACTGGAGTCACTTCAAGGCTTACTGGAACTTTGTATGGGCTCTGGGCACACCGGTTTCTTTCATGATCCTGTTCCTTTTGGTCTTTTCCGATGGTAGTCATGCTCAGCCATACAGCTGGGACGCAAAAGCTATTAACAATCCTATGGTATCAAGGTGAAAGCATCCTTAGAGGTTTCTCATGTTCAATGCTTGAGTCTTTTACGAAGTCCTCAGCAAGTGGTTTGTCAGCCTGGGTTTGAATTCCCGCTGGGCAAGGAGCTCATTATCTATGCAAGAAAGTTTTACAGTTTTGGGCAACTGCACCCATCAGAAAATCCTCCCCCTAGTCCCCTCAAATATGTTTCTAGGTAGCTTTCTATTCTTGATGCTACTCTGTCTCTTCCCTTCACTTAGGATAAGTTACCTCCCATTTCCACTTAACATGCCTTCATATATTTCAAAGCGCCTTTCTTTTCTTCTTTAAAAAATCTAATTCTATGTCAGGAACATTTTTCCTGTGTGTTTACATATTCTTTGAAAACATGATCTTTAAAGGGTTCATAATATTCCACTGTAGTTGCACTATAATTTATTTAACCATCCTCTTATTGTTGACATTGAGGTGGTTTCCAACTTTTAGTTATTATGTATAATATGCAGTGAACATTGCATAAATCTTTGTATCTCAATTATTTCCTTATGGTAGATTATTACAGCTGGTATTACTAGGTCAAAGGGTAACTGCTAGATTGCATTGTGATAGCAAGTAGAGTCTTGCTATTCTGTTTAGGAGATCTGATTGTTCTTATGTTCCTATGTTCCTAGAAGGCTGAGATGAGTTTTTGTTTAAAGATTTATTTATTTATTTGAAAGTCAGAGTTACACACAGAGAGAAGGAGAGGCAGAGAGAGAAAAGAGGGGGGGGGGGGGAGAGGTCTTCCATCCACTGGTTCACTCCTTATTTGGCCGCAATGGCCAGAGCTGCTCCATTCTGAAGCCAGGAGCCAGGAGCTTCCTCTGAGTCTCCCATGCAGGTGCAGGGGCCCAAGACTTGGGCCATCTTCTACTACTTTCCTAGGCCATAGCAGAGAGCTGGATTGGAAGTGGAGCAGCCGGGTCTTGAACCAGTGCCCATAGGGATGCTGGTGCTGCAGGCGGTGGCTTTACCCACTATGCCGCAGCGCCGGCCCCAGGAGATGAGATTTTGCAGTGGTGTGTGGAAGCTGAGTATCCTTGTTGCCACTGAAATATGATGTGTAGGGAAGGTCATTCTGTCTTGAAGAAGTAAATGTGGTGTCCAGAACTGTGTGCTGTCCTGTACTGACGTGAACATGAGTGGCTGATAGAGTAAAAATTTAAAGCCACAGCTTGAAGGGAAGTCTGCAGCTAATCTGCGGGTAAGACCCCTGGCAAATGGAAAGCGACACCTGTGGGTGGTGTAGTGGCAGAAGCCAGGCTGTGTGAAGGCACCCATGTTCTTGAGACCAAAGTCAAGCTGTCCGCGGTGATACACGGAGCGGCTGTTCAACAGCCCGATGAAAATATTGAAAAGGTCGGCGAGTTCCCACTTTCAGACAGAAGGATAGCTGAAGAGTTAAAATTAGATAAAGGGACAGATTCATTCTGAAATGAAACCTGAACAGAAGGAAAATTTTTATTAAACTTACACTGTGCACTTCTGTTTTTTAATTTATTTCCTTTAATTTTATTTGCAAGGCTGAGCGATCCCCTGTTCTGTGTTTCATTTCCCAAATGCCCACAATAGCCAGGGTTGGACCAGGTTGAAGCCCGGAGCCCAGAGTTCCACCTGGGTCTTCTACACGGGTGGCAGGGATGCGAGCACTTGAGCCATCATCTGCTGCCCCCCAGGACAAGAAGCTGGATTGAAAGCGGAGTAGCTGGGACTGGAATCAGGTCCTCCCATGTGAGAAGGGGGTGTCTCAAGCAGAGACTTAATCATTGTGCCCAAATGCCTGCCCCACGCTGTGCATTTTGAGTGATGAAGAAAAGCAATGCAGCTGTGGCATTTATACTGACTTAAAAAAAAAAAAAAGGATGCAAGATGATTCTAGGCATTTTGAAATAGAATGGATTAGCCAATTGAGCCGTGGCGCCAGCCTGGAATGGTCACATGGAACAACGCTGGTATTGAAACAGAGCATAAGTATTGCACCAGGGGGAGCCAGGATCACGCTGGGCTCTTCCGTAGTTAACCGACTAGCCTTGAGCAAGTTAACATCTTGAGCCTCAGCTTTGTCCTCTAGAAAACAGAGATGATGCTTCTTACTGCATAGGTCTGCTGTGACGCTTACCTAGGATTAGATGCACAGAATGATTTAGCACCTGTCATGTAGTAGGTGCCTAGTTAACTCTCTCTATTGTTGTTGGCTCTGCTGTGAGCCCATCAGTATCTCAGACCACAGAAAGCATGAGTCAAGGCCAGAAGTAAAGACAATGTTGACTTATTTCATTGACATCAATAGCGTTACTCACACAGAATTTATTCTAGAAGGTCAAACACTCAACCAGGCTTCAGAATATAGAAATTCTGAAGCATTTGAGAGTGTGTGTGCTGCATAAAAGAAATAAAATGTGACCCCTTGCTCTGGGAAATCTCTGGGGAGAAGTAGGGGGAGAAGTAATGTTTCTTTCTCTTCTTTTCTCTTTGGTCTCTTGAATTTTATTGTGGTAAGAACATTGTATGCGAGATCTACCCTCTTAACAAACACATTATAGATATAATACAGTGTTGTTCACATAACCCCTTTCTTTAGTGCCAGCAGGGGTATATTTTGGACCAAACTTTTTGCATATGTCATCTTATTTCACCCACAGAATGATACTGAGTGGTGGATACTTGTATCTTTGTTTCAAGGATAGAGCAAGTGACATAACCATCATCCAGCTTCAAAGTCTGGGCCTGTAGCTCTTCCATGCCAATGTAAGTCACTGTAAAGACTTACTGGCCAAGACTACGTGAAAGGGCGAGCTCAATGTATGGTCTTGGCCGGCACCGTGGCTCAATAGGCTAATCCTCCACCTAGCGGCACCGGCACACCAGGTTCTAGTCCCAGTAGGGGCGCCGGATTCTGTCCCGGTTGCCCCCCTTCCAGGCCAGCTCTCTGCTGTGGGCAGGGAGTGCAGTGGAGGATGGCCCAAGTGCTTGGGCCCTGCACCCCATGGGAGACCAGGAGAAGCACCTGGCTCCTGCCTTCAGATCAGTGCGGTGCGCTGGCCGCATCACGCCGGCCACGGCGGCCATTGGAGGGTGAACCAACGTCAAAGGAAGACCTTTCTCTCTGTTTCTCTCTCTCACTGTCCACTCTGCCTGTCAAAAAAAAAAAAAAAAAAAAGTATGGTCTTGCGCAGTCACATGCTCTGAGGCTTGGAGATGCTCTGGTTAGAAAATGGCAGCAGTTAACTCCCAAAAAGGTGGTCACTGACCATCATATGAAGCTACACCCCTTCATCACCGACTTTACCCACTGTAATTGTCTCCCAGACACTTCAGATTCTGCAAACCCAAAATTCCTGCTCAGAGAATGGAGGCTAGACTTGTGTGAGGCATAGATGTTGCCTTAGCTTCCTGCACTGGCACAGAGGGGACGGGCATCGGTAGCATTAGAACTCACCTTTCCTCCTTAGCTCTTCCACCCCTACTGCTACCGAGTCCTGGTATTTACTTAAGGCTTCTTTTAAAGGTGATGGGTCCAACCTCCTTGCTCCCTGACCTCATGGTGTCTACAGTTGCTGTCCACAGGGCTCTCCATCAGGTGGCTCTATCCCATGCCTTTGTGGTAGTCTGGTACTTCTCCTTCGGCAAATCCCATCTCTGTTTCCCTTTCCATTCCAACGGTATCATCCCTGCCCCCTCCCCCTACCTCACCCCAGGATTAGTGGTTCAAGGGCAACTCTGCTTATCCTTGTTTTAAAACGTCCAGATGACATGTACAGGGGATGATGCTGTGCAGAGGGTTAATCCCCCACCTGCAGTGCCAGTATCCCATATGGACACTGATTCATGTCCCAGCTGCTCTGCTTCCAATCTAGATCCTTGCTAATGTGCCTGGGAAAGCATCAGAGGATGGTCCAAGTGCTTGGGACCCTGCATCCACATGAGAGACCTGGAAGAAACTCCTGGCTCCTGGCTTTGGCCTGGCCAGCCTCAACCGTTCAGGCCACTGGGGAGTGAACTAGTGGATGCAAGATTGATCTCTCTCTGTCTCTCCCTCCGTCTCTGTCTGTAACTCTGCCTTTCAAATTAAAAGAAGAAGAGGAGGAGGAGTAAGAAGGAGAAAGAGGAGGAGGAGGAAAGAGGAAGAAGAAGAGGGACACATACACCCCCACTTAAGAACCAGCCTACTGTTACCACTTGCCCTGTGGCACAGTGGGTTAATTTGCTGCCTGCAGCGCCAGCACCCCATATGGGCACTAGTTCCAGTCCCAGTTGTTCCATAGCTGATCCAGCTCCCTGCTAATGCATCTGAAAAAGCAGCAGAAGATGGCCCAAGTACTTGGGCCCTCACACTCATGTGGGAAACCTGTCTCCTGGATTCTGCCTGGCCCAGCCCTGGCTGTTGTAGTCATTTGGGTAATGAACCAGCAGATGGAAAAAATCAATCTCTCTCTAACTATTTCAAATAAATAAATAAATCTTAAAATAAAAAAAGGAACCAACAGAAGAAAGCAAGGGATAGTTGTGCACAAAGGGACATTAGGCTGGGCCATTTTGTTCCCCAATATCTTGTCTGAGCTCCATTTGGTCTGTTGAACTGTCCTCTCACTCCTTGAGGATTCTCTGATCTCAGATTCATCTTAGGTTCTGGCTCTCTCTTGGAGTTAATCCTTGATCTTTGCTCAGTGTCCGTCGCTGACCACAGACATGTGCGGGCCCCTGCCTCGGTCCACCTTTCATCCTGTCCTGATCCCAACAACTTCGCCTTGGTGCCCTGTCCAGTCCAGGCTACTCTAGAAATCTCTGTCCCCAGCTTCCGCAAGCTGGCGCTTGTTAACAGGTCTATCATGTAGCACCTTCTTTCCCATTTTGCATCTTCCTTTCCATGAGCTGCCGCCAACTCTCTGTGAACTCTTGGGAGACGAGTGTCCTGGCTAAGGGCGACCACCAGTTTTTCCTCCTCGACAATCTACCAATGCCTGGGAATGGACTCTGTGTCCACTGGCAGAATTGCCGTGTTAGTGGGGCAGCAGCCCGAGCTGTGAAGGTTCAGTCCTTGTCTGGCTTCTTCATGCCTCCAAAGTCTCAGTTTCTGATGGGAACAGCTGGAGTCTTTTGGAAAGAAACCCTCCAGTGGTTCAAGCCAGCAGATCTGGATTCTTCCAGAGGCCAATGGGAAGGGCCTTTCTGGGGCCACTTTTTATTTCTCAAAATTAACCACAGTTCCTTCCAGAAACACAGATGCAATGGTCGGCTTGTTGGGCTAGGAGCAGGAAAGCAGAAAGTGGAGTCAGCAACCCACCTTCAGATGGACAGACCGGCACCTCTGTTTCCAGCTGAACAACTCTGGGCAAATCACCGACCCCCAGCTGCCCAAGCCTGAGCTTTTCTGTCTGTAAAATAAAAATCAAAAGAAGACCTTTCTGATGGCATTGGTTTGAAAATCTAATAAAATAATGAATGTGGAAGTGGATTGTGAAGTGTCAGGCGTGTTTTAATGCTCACTATTAATAGTCATAGGTATTATTATTAGCCTGCGATTCCACAGGATGCTGTAGCAACAGGGAATAGAAACCTGGCGTCCAACTGGCTCAGCAACAGGGACATTTATCTTTTCATGGAACAGGAGATCCAAAGGGCACCCAGGCTGCAGAGTTGGTGGATTCACATCTGGGGGTGTCACCAGGGACCCACGATTTTTGGTCTTTCTGTTCTGCCACCCTTGGTGTCAGCTTTCTCTCCAACCTGCTCTGTAGTACCTTTAGCAGGGCCACACCTCACCCAATCTTTTTTTAAAGATTTATTTATTTGAAAGGCAGAGTTACAGAGGTAGAAGAAGACATATCTTCCATCTGCTAGGTCACTCTCCAAAGGGTTGTAAAGACAAGGGCTGGGCCAGGTTGAAGACAGAAGCCTGGAACTCCATGCAGGTCTCCCACATGGGTGGCAGGGGCCCAAGCACTCGGCCATCTTTTGCTGTTTTCCAGGGGTGAAGCAGCTGGAACTCAAACTGATGTTCCTATGGGATGCTAGCATTGCAGATGGTGGCTTAACCCACTGCGTCACAATGCCAGCTCCCACACAGCACTCTCTGAGGAAGGGGAGAGATCTTTGCACAGCTCTCTCCTAGACGGGGAGCAGTTTCCCCTATCCTCTCTGGGAACCTTTCCTCATGTAATATTCCATAGGAATTGGCTTGTATGCCTATCTCCGGAGCAAATCACGCAGGAATCCTTGGACCACCCGGCCTGTGAGTGTGCGGAGGGGGTCATACGGGCCCACTGGGATGATACGGGCCCACTGGGATGATACGGGCCCACTTGTGGCTCTTTCATAAAGGTGAGATGAGTGGGTTCTGCGTGGACAACAGCAGCGTCTCTTACAGGCTGCATTGTTGTCACTGTTGTCGGTGGACTACACATTCTCAGGGTCTCTTTCTGTGTGGCTGTGCCTCCATGGTACCTGGCATACTCTAGATGCTCCCTCCATTCATATCTGCTGAATGAAACAGAAGGCAGGAGATGTGAGGTGTGCTGGGGCCAGCACCTTCTGCGTGAGTGCGTGGATGTGTGCCACCTGGTCGTGGTTACCCCTTGGTGACCCTGGGCTGTGGTTCTTGCTGGTTCACACATTCCCAGCCCTGAGTGCAATGTGTTCAGAAACAGAACCAGTAAGCGCTCCGTAAAAATGCAGTCAGTATGTGGCTCGCACATGTTTTCTGGTAGAAACTGGATTTTCAATAATGACAGCTGATAACATGATGCTTCTTTTATTATAGGTGTTAGCTTATGTGAGTACTTTTTAATTTTTATTTTTTAAGGATTTATTGATTTATTTGGAAGGCAGAGTTACAGAGATGGAGAGGCAGAGAGAGAGAGAGAGAGAGAGAGATCTTTCATCTGACTGGTTCATTCCCCAAATAGCTGCAATGGCTGGAGCTGGGACAACCTGAAGCCAGGAGCCAGGAGCTTCTTCCCTGCACCATGCGGGTGCAGGGGCCCAGGGACTGGGCCATCTTCTACTGCTATTCCAGGCCATAGTAGAGAGCTGGATCAGAAGTAGAGCAGCCGGGACTCAAACCGGCGCCCATATGGGATGCTGGCACCGCAGCTGGTGACTATCCGCTACACCACAGCACTGGCCCCAATGTGAGTACTTTATAGACATGAGTTGAGCATCCCAAATCCAAACATCTCAAATCCCAAATACTCCAAAATCTGAAGCTGTTGAGGCCTGGCATGATGCCACAGGCGACCTCATGTGATGGCTCACAGACAATGCACGGGCACATGGCAAATACTGTGCAACCTTACCTTCAGACTGTGTCTATAAAGTGTATACATGAAATGTAAATTGCAGCTGGAATGCTATCCCCATGATATCTCATCATGTAAATGCAAATACTCCAACATTTGGCAAAATCCCAAATCTGAAACTTTTTTGACCGCAACCATTGCAGGTAAGGGACAATTTGCACTAAGTCATGTAATTCTCTCAAGTGGCCTTGAGTTAGGCTCTGTGGTCATTGCCACTGTAGAGCTGGGGACACCAATGCACAAGGTGTTAGCTGCCTCCTGTTGGGCTACACGGCGGGGACATAAGTGGCCTGGGGTTGGAGCCGGCACCTCCATCTCAGAGTGCAGGTGCCCAGCAAAGCTGCTTCTGCAATCTGGTCTTAGGCCCTGCTGCCAGCAGTCCTCTGGCCACTGAGGCAGGAGGGGCAGCCTGCTGGAGAGGGGCCTGTTGCTTCTTCCTCTGCCTGTCCCCATGTTCCAGAAGAGCCCCTGGAGGACGCCCTGCTCCGCGGGTGGAGAAGACCAGGGCAGGTGGGGGGGCAGCACAGGGCGTGTTCGATGGGGCTCAGCCTCCGTGCAGCAACCCCTCCTGGTCACAGCCCCAGGGCAAAGCCCCGTCTGCCTCTTGCCACAGGAGCCTGGGTCTGTAGGACCACGGACGCTGTGTGGGAGAGGACTGCTGCCCATCAGGGTCTGCCAGCCGGTGCCCACTCCAGGCATCCCTTCTGTGTGTCAGGAAGGAGCGTGCTCCTGGCATAGCTAGGAAGACACCCGGGCTGCTTGGGTGGGGGCATGGCTGCTGTGGGCTGCCTGGGGTGGGGCTGTTCACTTGCAGGGGGTGGTGTGCCGTGGAGATAAACCCCTCTCAGGAAGAGCTCGCCGTGGCAGTTCAGCCCCTCCTGGGTAGCTATAGGGACGTGGCCTCCTTTTGAGCTTTTGGCCTCATATCCCTGACCTGGCCACAATGTCAGAAAGGATGGCGACGAAATGATGACAACAACAACAACAACAACAACAACTAACCATGTATTGAACGTCCATTTTGTGGCAGACATTAATCCGCTAGTCAAAAGCCTTTGCATGTATTTAATAATTTAGTCCTTAAAATGAGAACCTCTTTTTGCCTCCAAGAAGAAGAAACAGGGGCTGTGACGTCCAGGTGCAGGGATGTGGCCAGCACCTGGCTCTGGGGCTACACACCCAGCGATTGCTGGGGCCCCCTGAGCCTTGCCATATGCCAGGCCCATTCTATCTCACTGTGTCCAGGCAAGGCAGGGGAGTGGGTCTCGTCTGGGTGCAGACCCCAGGGGTTGGCCTTACTGGGCAGTCAGGGAGACCTCAGTGCCTGGAAGTGCAGGTGGCAAATGGATCTGGCCGAGACTGCCCGGAGAGCATCATCCAATGTAACGCCCAGCGCCTTGCCAGCCCCTCTGATGCCAAAAGCAGACGACAGCCTGAAAGCGATTTGTCCGGTCCATGAGTAATGTCTAGTAACTAAATGCTAATTAATTTGCTGCTGCATTTGAGTTAATTTATGGGATGTTCTCTTCACCAAGTAAATTTTAATTAAGAAGAGTAAAACAAATGACAAAGTAATTTCCAAAAAATTAATTTCGGTAAACACGAGTCACTGTTTTTCTTTGTATCAATAATAAAAGTTAAAGTGAAGCCTCCCTAAGCCCTCTCCCCTGCCTTTAAATGTGACGTTTGAGCCTCTGCCAGGCTCTTGGAGCGCCAAGGCAGTGGTGCAAATTAGCAGCCAGGCAAGGCCAAAAGGAACTGGGCAGAGAGCCTGAGAGAAGTCAGGCAGCAGCCTTAAAGAAATGCAACAATTGCTACTTCCACGGTGTTTGTGGGATACCATTTTCATCCAAATCTACACCTTTTAAGAGCTCAGAAGGGGAAAAGCTTATTGTACTTGCTTCTGGTAGATATATTAAATGGGGAGCCAGAGGTGAAAACATTTTATTACTTATTTTTAAATTTATTTATTTGAGAGGTAGAGTTACAGACAGTGAGAGGGAGAGACAGAGAGAAAGGTCTTCCATCCGCTGGTTCACTCCCCAAATGGCCGTAACAGCTGGATCTGTGCTGATCCGAAGCCAGGAGCCAGGAGCTTCCTCCGGGTCTCCCATGCGGGTGCAGGGGTGCAAGACTTGGGCCATCTTCTACTGCTTTGCCAGACCATAGCAGAGAGCAGGATTGGAAGAGGAACAGCCGGGACTAGAACCGGCGCCCACATGGAATGCCGGCGCTGCAGGTGTAAGATTAACCTACTGCGCCATAGTGCCAGCCACAGCATTTTATTATTTTGTAAGCTAAAAGTTATTTATTTGTTTGAGAGACAAACTGTCAGACAGAAAGAGCTCTCATCCCACCCCACCCACTGGCTCACGCCCCAAATACCCACAATGGCTGGGGCTGGGCCATGCCAAAGCCGGGAGTCAGGCTCAATCCAAGTCTCCACATGGTGGCAGGGACACAGCTCTCTGAGTCGTCATCTGCTCCTCCCAATTGCCTGAGTCCTTGCTTCTGCCTTTCTTGGTGGAAGCTGGAATCAGGGGTGCTGGAGTCCAGATCAGTGTCTTAGCCTACCAGGCCCAGTGCCTGCCCATATCTTATTACTTTTTTAATTAATCAGATTGCATAGGCGAATAAGAGAAGAGGAAAGTAAGTAAGCAGTTGGGCACCTGCTTTGCCCAGGCCCTGCACTGGGAAATTTTACTTAGCTTCTCTCATTCATCTGACAGTTCCCAGAGGAAGGCAATGGCTGGCACTCTCTTAGTACAGGGGAGGGAACGGAGGGGTTTAGAGCTAGCCCAAGCCACTTGCCAGGAAGTTGGACTTGACCCCTGCTTTGTGGCCTGCAAGCTTTCCACACGGGGCACTGTCTCTTTAATTACACTGAGGACAAATGGATCTTGGAAATCAATGAGACGGTGCCGGGTCTCTTCTTGCTGCTGATCTGTGTCTGCCCTGTTGGAGAGTCCCAGGTGGGCACTTGCAGCTGGAGGGGCCTGATCCAGGGGGCGGCCTGGGGAGACCAGCGTAGCTCTGAGCAAGTGCGGGACCACGGTGGGCACTGATGGCCCGAGTGGGAGCTCAGAGTGGGGTTCCTCTCCTCTTTCCCCCTTGTCCCACCTGGGAGCGCCCTCCCTCACCCCTCACCCCCTCAATGTTGCATGGAACTGCCCTGGGCTAAGCTTCCTGATTCGTGAGATGGAAAGGATCAAGTCCTCCCCAGGGGCTGCTGGGCAGGGGTGAGGGTGGTGGCCCGTGAGGCAAAGCCCCCGCCATGGTCACACGCTCAGAAGGCGACCTGGGGTCTTTGGCTGCAATCCTGCTGGTCCTGCCGCAGTCGCTGGGGGCTCCTATGAAAGTATGGATTTGTCTGGGTTTCTCTGTTTAATCCCAAATCTGTCAGGCCTTGTTAAATTTGACGGGGCCTGAAAGGTCTGGTGTTAAGCAAATACTCGGTGACCAGAGTCTTTGATGAGAATCAAACTGAAGCTTAATCCTGAGGTAATGGCTTTCCCCGTAATCCCAGGAGGCTGGGGATAAGTGAGGGGAGGTGGAACTTGGGAGGCTGCCTGAAGCCGAGCTCGCAGTGGGTGGGGACCAGGGAAGGGGGTGAGGGAGAGAGCGGCTTCCCCCTCACCTAGGAGGTCCAGACTCCAGGCTGCCCCACCCAGGCGAGGCCCCTCATCCATCTATAGGTCTCCCAGGCAGCTAGTGACCTCACGGGCTCCTAGACGCATTCAGGCCAAGCTGGGGCAAGGGGAGGCGCAGGAGAGTCCTTGGATCCTTATTGCTGCAGGCCTGGAGAGAAGGGGAATTAGGAGGTGCTTCAGGCCCCTCGAGTGGGCAAGCCTCAGGGCCTCTTCTGCAGTTTGGGTCTTGGGAGGCAGAATTGTCCGAGCCAGGGTTAGGCGGAGCCTGGCGGGGGCCCCTTCTGTGTCCTGCGTGTGCAAGGGTGGCAGGGGGGAAAATGAGGACCCACACCAGACACCGTGTATGGGGGCTTTGTGGCTGCAGCCAGGGGAGCAGGCTGCTGTGCCGGGTTTGTGCGGTGGGGCTGGAGAGTGAGGCAGGGCGGGTGGAGACTCCTTCTGCAACACACAGGGCTGATCATGCCGTCGCGGGTGCTCTCGGCAGAGGGTTGCCGTGCGGCTTGCCAAGGTACCTGATTAAACATTCATGGAGAAAAAATAAATAAAATAAACATTTTGCAAAGAGATGCTTAAGCAATCAGACGCTTCAGGGGGTGGGTTACCGCAGCGCAGGAACCACATGGCCCAGGGGTAATCGGCATTTAACCACCAGCTCCTCCAGGGCCCCACTCGGAGGTGTTGATGCCGGGGCCACCTTCCCCAGGGGCCCCACCCGCCAGGGGAGGCTGGGATCTCCCAGTGGTTTACGCTCAGCTGTTTATTGCATGCTCTTTCTCTCTCTGCACTTTGCTTTACTGCATCAAATAGAATCTGTGCAGGAGGCAGGTGTGGCTCTTGCTGGAGGGAGGTGGGAGGGAGGCAGGAGGAGGCTTGTGCTGAGCCTTAGGGCCCTAACGCTTACAGGGCTGGGCTGAAGTCTGGGGCAGAGGCACCGCCCTTGCCTGGTCCTTCACTCTGCCCCTCAAGCAAGGGTTTACGGAGCTGTGAGGTGTGGTTTCTGCCTTCTCAGAAGGTGCAAGGTCTCAGAGGGATGTGAAGAAGGGAACAGAAGGCCAGGCTGATGGTGGTTTCTTGCACCACTGTGGATGTCAGACGTTGTGATGGGATGCTGTACGTGTGCTATTTTCATAACGACTCTACCAGGGAGATACTGTTGTTTGCCCATTTTACAGATAAGACCAGTCAAGCAATGAGAGGGTAAATGTCTCGCCCAGTGTTACATAAGCAGGGATTTGAACCCCACCACCTTGATTATGGCAAATGCTTTGAGCTCCTCACTCAGGCTTCTGCACTCAGGTGAGGTTTGCCAAAGGAGGCAACATCTTAGCTAAGTCCCCAGAACCACAACCACTGGGTTTGTTTATGTCAAAAGCAAGAAGGGGTGCACTCAGCACAACACACAGGATGTAAGTCCTAAACAGCATGCAAACACCAGGTGGGACTGTCCCTGATCCTGCGCTCTCTGCCTGCAGAAATAAACACCTTGTGAGAGCAGCTAGGGGCTCCTCTTTCTACAGGTGCTGCAGGGACTGCTTGGGCAGCTGCCCCGTCACTGCCGAAGGCGTCACAGGAGGAGTGATGCTGATGTCCAGGCCGCTGTCCAGATGTTCAAGCAGAATGCCGCTGAAAGATGTGAGCCGCTCTTCCCCACGGAGCTTCCCTGAAGAGCAGGGCCTGATTGTCTAGAGGTATCCATCTCTCTGGCAGCAAAACAAGCTCTTCAGACCAGAAGAGTGTTCTCTGCAAATTAAAGTAATTCATTGTGCATCTGTAGTCAAATACACACCTGCACCCTTTTATTAATATGGGCTCTGCTTTAATTGGCTTTCTCTCTAGTTAATCGCCTGTCAGGGTTACTCATTGCACAGAGGGCTTTTGCCTCGCCAAGTCCACAGCGCTGCAGGTTGTGCACTCAGCCAAGTGTGGGCCATGGGGCCAGCTGGGGTCTTGAATGGGCTCTGGGAGGTGTTCGCCTTGGAGTGGCCCAGGAGGTACTGGAGGGAGAGGAGCAGAAGCGTGATGAGACTCGTTTGTTGAACTCCTCCGCCAGCAGCCAAGCTTTGTGGAACATCTTTTCTTTGTGTGTGAGTGTGTTTCAGTAAATCTTTATTTACAAAAACACAGAATGGGACCGATCTGGCCTGCGGGTGGCAGTTTGCTGACCCTTGATGTAGACTGGAAGTCGCAACCGTGTTTTACCGTCACGTCTGCTCCGCATGACACTGTGTGGCTGCCTCACTGAGGCTGGCTCAGGAAATGCTTGCTGAAGCGTACTGAGGACCCATCGTACAGCCGCAGGCGCCAGGAGATTTTGTTAAAAATAACAGCTGGGAGAAGATCCGTCTAGTATTTCCTAGGGAGCTTACCATTTTCCTACGTTGAGCATAGAGAATGTTTCTCATTATTACTATTGTTCATCATAATACTGTGCTGAGCTCCTTCCTAAGGAAGCTGTTGGCCTCATTTCGCATCATTTCCTTAGCATAAATTCTTAGAGGAAGGCTTTGTGGGGTCACGCCCTCTGTACAGTTAATCGCACCATGGAACACCCTTCCCCAGCTAGGAGCTGGCTATCCCGGGCAAGGGTGGCAGATGGCTGATGTTCCTATCTGTGCTGGTGGACACAAGTGGCGATAGACAAACGTCACAGGTCCCTGGTGTCCAGGGAGTGACAAGGCTCTCATAGCACTGACTCTTGTTTGCACCCCAGGCCTTTAGTTCAACCTCTTGATACTGCAAAGGAGAGAATACGACCCCAGAGAGGAGGAGCAAACTGCTTGAGTGCACAATCCATGTCGGGACTTGACCCTGGTGCTTGTAGATTCCCAAAGCAGGGCTCTGTTCCCTCGGCTTCACCAGGCACTGGAGCCGAGCACATCCTCGATGCTGGAACAGGACTGTGCAGCCATGGCCTGGGAAGCTGAGCGTCCTCCTCCAGGCAGTGCTCCGTGGCTCTCTTCCGTGGTCTAACAAAGGTTCTCTGCTGCACGTGGGGATCCTTGAGCAGGGAGGCCTTGCTGTGGACTTCACTTTCTGTATCCGTCCAGCAGAGTCCATTGCAAGAGACAGGCCCCCCAGAGGTGAGTGAAGAGTGTTGCCCTGCTGTCAGGGAGGATGAGGGCAGAGCAGCTGATGGACAACTCTGGTGGTGACACCCGAGTGAGGCAGCTGGCGGGCGCTGGGCTCTGGGAGTCACGGGGGTAGATTCTCTCTAGCCGGGCTGAAGGGGAGCTGTTGGGCGTGCATGGGCGCGGTGTGTGTGCACATATACATTAGAGAAGGCAGACGCTGTCCCAGGGACAGTGGCAATAATCTGGGGCTTCTCTGCAAGGAACAGTATTATACGTTGTATGGAGGACTTCTCAACCTTCCCTGGCTCTCAGAACCAGATCTTAATACCGTGGCTTTGTTTGTAGGCCCTGGTGCCTTCTCAAGAGCTCTTAGGATTCCTTTCTTTCTCTCTTTCTTTCTCTCTCTTTCTTTCTTTCTTTCTTTCTTTCTTTTTTTCTTTCTTTCTTTCTTTCTTTCTTTCTTTCTTTCTTTCTTTCTTTCTTTCTTTCTTTCTTTCTTTCTTTCTTTCTTTCTTTCTTTCCTTCTTTCCTTCCTTCCTTCCTTCCTTCCTTCCTTCCTTCCTTCTTTCTTTCTTTCTTTCTTTCTTTCTTTCTTTCTTTCTTTCTTTCTTTCTTTCTTTCTTTCTTTCTTTCTTTCTTTCCTTCTTATGTTTGAGAGGCAGAGAGACAGATACAGAGAGGACTCCCAGCTCTGATCACACCCCAGATGCCTGCAGTGGCACCGGGGAGCCCAAACTAGGAACCAGGAACTCAATCCAGCTCTCCTGCATGAGTGGCAGGGACCCAGCTACTTGAGTCAGTGTTGCTGCCTCCCAGGGTCTGCATTAACAGGAAGCTGGAGTCATGAGCTGGAGCCAGGAATCAAAACCTGGTGCCGCACTATGGGTTGTAGGTGTTTTAACCACTAGGCCAGACACCTGCCCCTAGAGGTACTGTCAGATATAGTTGTGGGAGTAGTGGAAAGTGCACAGGTGAGTTCAAATCCTGGTTTTGCTTCTTGCTAGTCATGGGACCTTGGGCCATGACTTGATCTCTCTGAGCCCCAGAATTCTCATCTGCATAATGGAACAAGAGTGCACTGATCACCTGACACAGAACACAGCAAGGTGTTCGGGGAGTGTCGGGCCCTCCACATCCCTAAGCTAATTCTGGGTTAGCCTGTAGCCCTCTCAACGAAGGGCCCCAGCACCACTTTTAAATAAAACACCGTAATGGCCCAGAGAAGGATTTTGTTAACTGTGCATCAAAACTCACAATTTGCTAGTAGTAACAATACTGTTGAAAAAGAACCATTTTCGTAAATGAAGGATCCTTGCTAAGCGCAAATCCTTACTTATCAGCGCAGGGCCAGGGACAGCACGGTTCGTGTTGGGTCCTGAGTGAGGGGTTGTTTCCACTTTGGGGTGAAGGTCTTGAGCCAGGCGTGGACATTGGGATGCCCATGACTCAAGGCTGACATCAAAGGTGTCATGGTTTTCCTAGCTGTGGAGCTCTAGGAAAGTGACCTAAGCTCCCTGAGCCCCGGTCTTCTCACCTGTAAAACACCTCTGTCCAAGGTGAGGACTAAACGGTTCAATGTGTATGAAGTGCTGGACACTCCCACGCCTATGGTAGGCATTCCAGATGTGTTAGCGACTACTGAAACTTGGTTTTGACCTCAGGTAGAAATAAGATCAAATTTCCAGATGTGGTCCCTTGGGTCATTACCTAATCTCATGAAGCCTCAGTTTCTCATCTGTTGGATGAGGGGACCAATCCTACTGCTGCCTTGCACAACTGTTAGGATTGAAGGTCATGTGCACGGAGCATGTAGCACCATGTCTGGGACACGGCAAGTGCTCAACAAACTACACTTGTTATTTTACGTGCAGGCGCTGCACTGACCACTGAGCCCCTCTCCAGGCTCAGCTCTCCACCAGCCCCTGGTATCCCACCCTGAACATAGCTAAGAGCACAAGGCCAGTGCGCAGGGATCTACCATTCAAATGTGCAGGCATCTTCTAAGTGATCCCACTGCTTTGTTGGTATGGAGTCCTTTCTGTTTCTCAAGGTGATTTTATGACTTTTTTAAAAAGATTTATTTATGTATTTGAAGGGCATGTTACACAGAGGAAGAAGGAGAGGGAGAGAGAGAGAGAGAGAGAGGTCTTCCATATGCTGGTTCACTCCCTGATTGGCCACAATGGCTGGAGCTGCACCCATCTGAAGCCAGGAGCCACGAGTTTCCTCCGGATCTCCCAGCTGCGTGGAGAGGCCCAAGGACTCGAGCCATCCTCTGCTGCTTTCCCAGGCCATAGCAGAGAGCAGGATCAGAAGTGGAGTGGTCAGGACTTGAACTGGCGCCCAGCAGCTTTATCCATCATGCCACAGAGACAGCCCTTATTTCATGACTTTATTTTGGTTGTTCCTCTCAGCAATCCTCTGAGACAGGCTGTATGTAATGATCTTGCTTCATAGATTAGCAAGAGCAGAGAGGCTCAGCGAGGTTTAGGGATTTACCCAAAGTCTTCAGCAAGTGAATGCATCCTGAGGTCCAAAATTCACATCTCTCAATCCAAATTCCAGCGAGAACAGTGAACATTTATGTATTGCTCTGTAGTTAGGACAGATTTTCTCATCCGCCATAGGGATCTCATCTGATTGTCACAACTCTGCAGCAGTAGTTATTACTCTTGTCCCATTCTTCACACCCAGAGAGGTTAAATGACTCACTCACGATGGCTCAGCAAACTGGAGATGAAAATGAGCTTTAAATCTGTGTTTCCTAATGTCAAATTCTGTGATCTTTCTACGATGCCTTTGCCAATCCTCTCTTTAAAAACCTGCTTATCATTAAAAAAAAAAAAAAAACAAAAAAAAACAAATAAAGCACCAGCTCAAATGTAGCTACTCAGGCAGGCCATACTGCAACTTTTTTGACAACAGCATGGATCAAGGTAGCCAGCAGAAAGCATGGAAATCTACCAGGCAGCTCTCCACCGAAGGGTGTAATTAGAGAGCTGACAGGCTGTACATGCAATGCCATTAATGGGTCCACCTGTGAGGGAGACCTGGTGAGCACAGGTAATTTGGACAGAGCGGAGCACTCAAAGGGGATCCATGCTGCAGGTGCCCAGCCTGACCCCCCAGGCCAGAAGCCTCCCTAGGGAACAGGAGGAAGGGCCTGGCCTGGACCCTGCCGGCGACACAAAGCTATTTGCCGTGGTGCTCACTGCACATTATGCTAAAAGTGTGACAGATTTTCGAGGCAGTCTGGGCGGGAACCATGGAAACAGGTTAGGGAAGAGGAGAAGCTGATTGCTGTAGCTCGTGTTCACGAGAGAAGGGTGAGTTGCAGGGATGCGCTCTGCCTCCCTCCACAAGCTCAGCGGCTGCACCTTGCCCCGACCGCCCCACCCCCCTGCCCCCAGCTGTCTGAAGCGTCACCCTCTCCAAACACACAACCAGACTGGGGAAGGGAGGTGTGAGGTGGTAAGGGCAGAGGGACAGGCTGTGATGGTGTTAAAGCTTGCTGCTCTGGGCTTGCTTTCTTGCAGGTCCCCGGTCACAGTCAGCAGTTCCTCTAGGTAGGACACCTACCTGCGCCAGGCACCCCGTGGCGGGCTTCATCTCTGTGAGCTCTAGTCCTTGAACCATGCTGCGGGACTGATCCCGTTGTCTTCCTCACGTGGTGGGGGGAGTGCCAGGACCCAGAGACGGAGCCACTTACCCAAAGTCACAGCTACAAAGAGTGCAAACGCGGATGGAGAATTGCCCGACTTCAGAGGCTGTGCCCTATTTTTGCAACACGCTGGCCTCCAAGATTGCCAGCATTTACAAGCCAGCTTTTCAAACTAATCTTGTAGCAAAGGAAGACCAGCAGTGGAGTCGACTTTGAATATGCACAAGGTCCCTAGCACCTTCCACGGTGCTGGTTCCGTATTCAGAGAAGGGTAGAGATGGGGTCCCTCTCCCGAGGAGTCTTCATCACCACCCTCTTCCCCGCGCCGTGGTGATGGCATCACCATGGTTTCCAGCCTCTTGAGCAGAGAATCCATTTTCGCTTCTTGTCAAGAGCAGGGAAGAGATGCTGGATGTGCGGGCTCGAGAGCAGCCCCTGATTAAGCAGGGGGTGGCTTTCCGACACAGGTGAGCGTGAGCACCGGCTGCTGACTGCCGAGCCAGCCCCCGGGTGTGTGTGGTCTCCACTCTCCACACTCTGAGAGTGCAGGTGGCAGAAGCTGGGTCTAGGAGCAGAATCCATCCGGGAAGGACCCCACCCAGAGCCCAGCTGTGGAGAGAAGTGTTTTCAGTGCCCAGAAGCTCTGGAAGCTAAAACCCATGCACTTTGCTTTAAGCGATTGAAATTACTTGACTGAGATCAGAGACCCACCTCAATATTTGAAATATCAAGTGCTGGGGCACCCAGTCCTTAGAGACTGGCCTAAAGCAGAACATGGAAAAATCCTTGGAGATGTGCTGATGCAGAAGCGGGTTGGACTTTGATGGTTATGAGTTAAGAATTAGGGGGAAGGTCATGGGAAGAGTATCCCAGGGTAGAATGGAGAGGCAAGGACCTTAGGGCAGGGGGAGGATGTGCCTTGGGTTTCATGAGACAGGGGATGGAGGACAAAGTCACTAGAGGGTACACTCTTCTGGGAGTAAAACTGAGAAATTTTACAAACAGTCCCTTACCTGTTAAGACTAGCCTGCAATAATAGTTAGGACAGTTGAGACATCAGCATGAGATGATTTTGATGGATATCTAATTTTAGTATGGAGAATCTGCTCCTTCCCGTTTTGAACACGACATATTCTTCTGCTGGAGACTGAAGCCTTCACCTGCGTGCCCGATTTTGGTCCCAAGAAAACCTGGCCCAATACTGTCACCTCCACCCTGTGCCACCTGTGGCTTCAATCTTGACCTGGCACCATTTCTATCCCTTTATAGTACACACCAAGGTCTTTGCTATATTTTATGACCTAAATCCTGCATTCTCTTTTCCCACTCTCTCTCTTTCCTTTCATTGTATATCTTCTTATCAAATTCATTAATGTTTTTTGCCCATGTTTTGTCTTATTTAATTTGTTCTGTGGTCCATTTGCGCACATCTTAGTTGGCCAATATTTATTGAGCCTTTACTGTGTCACACACACACACACACACACACACACACACACCAGGTCCTGGAGATATAAACAAATAGCTTTTGCTTTCAGGAGTTCACTCGCATCTAATAGGGTATGCAGGCCTGAGTAAAGAAGACAAACAAACGCTGGATTACAGCAGCTCAAACAGATTGTCCCACCTGAGACACGTGAGAGAGCTTTAGGAAGAAAACATTTGGGATTTCTTTGCCTAGAATGTCTTTTTTCTTTTTTTTTTTTTTTTTTGTGATTGGCCACTATCTATACGTTGTTAGAAAATTCAGACTGTCCCTTTGTGGGTGAAGCTGTCCCAAATCCCTGTGCACCATTCTGCCTGACCTAGCTACCTGTGCTAAGTAGCCCTACTGCTAACGCTCAGCACATTGGGCTGGGATTTATTATGTGTGCCTGAATGCCTCCCCCTCTCAGGACTGAACGGAGCAGGGAGCTGGGAGGAATGTGATTTGATTCAGCGTCTTATGCTCTTAACCCCTGTTGCCCCATGCACACGCATAGCCTTGTTTGTACAGAAGGGAAGGAGGGATGATGGACGGATGGATGCCTCTGAGTCATTTGCAAACACACACTCAATTCAGCGGCAGTGAAGTGTCATCAAAAGAGTGCTGGGCCAAGAACTCAGCCAGCCTGGGTTTGGGATCTGGATGGATTACGGAGAGTTGCGTCCCTGTTTGCAAGTCTCTTCGCCTCTGTGGGCTGTTTTCTAGCAGGTGGAATAAGAAAATTTGACAATTGTGATTGTGAAGGTTTATTTACACTTGAAATCTCTACCCAGGCTCTGTCTTGTCGAGGCTTGGGAACAGAAGTTTCCTCGAAGACGGACAGGCTGTCTCTGGCCGCCCGAGGTTAGGCCGTTAGCTGGTTGGCGGTGTAGAGTTCCATCACATAAGGAGAGGGTGTGCTCCCTGCCGTCCGTGAAGTGACTGTTCCGTTGGAGACATTACTTTGGGCAGCTGCGTGGGTCAGGGGTGGTGAGAAGGAGCCAGCGCGTTCTCGATTGCTCCGAGCAGCCAGGATAAATGCCATCTTGACCCCACACCCACAGCTACCCCACTTTCTTGAGAAAGGATTTGGCTTCTTCCAGCTCACTGCCTCCGTGCAGACGATTCCGCTCTGTTTGGAAGATGTTTCTAACCTCTCAGGACCTGCCCTGGTTGCTCGGGCTATAATCTGAACTGACAACAGACTTTCTGTTTAAAGAGCAGCCCTATCATTTTCATCCTCTCCGCTCAGCTTCTTCCCTCGTTCTCCCTCCCCCAGCTTCATCATCGCCCTTCCTCCGTTGAGAGTGAGTCTTATTAAGTGCTGCTGTGTCATAAACTGTTGAGATGTGTCAGCTGGAAATGGAACATGATTAAGTATATAAAGGAGCCCCAGCCTCGCCTGCCACAACATTCCACAACAGAAGCCTTGGCAATGTGAGAGCATCTTTCCTTTCTCTCTTTCCTGCCTGGGGAGCAGTGAAACTGCCTCTCGCTGGCTGGGTCCTGCTGCTGGACCCGGGGCTCAAGCTGACTCAGGCATATAGGCTCCTGGTTCGCTCTCCTCACATCATTAAAGCGTATGGAAGTGTCTCGAGACCAGCTCTAGTTCAACAGACCCGTGGCCTCAGAACTCGTTTCTGTGGCCTGAGTTTCCCCCTCCACAGTATCTGTCCATCCTGGAGGAGTCTATGGAATCCGGATAGCGTGCCTTTGAGGGAGCCCTGAGGTCACCCACCAGCCAGGCTGCAGACTTCACAGGAGAACGCTACCTTCTCCTGGGCTCCTCCCGAAAGCTGAGCCAGCCTCATCACACTGCTGGGACTGATTATCCATGGACACTTCGAAAGTTCTTGGAAAATAGAACTGGGAGCTAAATTCGTTTTGTTTAAATAGAAGGTTGAGCTCCATGCTAAGGTTTTTCATAATACATGCTTTCCATGAGCTTCCTGAAAACCCCTCAGATGCATGGATTTACATTTTTTGGTACCAAACTGCTGTTAATTCCATTTTTCATGAACTTTTGCAAGTGCCCTCATATAATGTCACTCTTTTTTTCTTTTTCTTTTTTCTTTTTGTTTTGACAGGCAGAGTGGACAGTGAGAGAGAGAGACAGAGTGAAAGGTCTTCCTTTGCTGTTGGTTCACCCTCCAATGGCTGCCGCGGCCGGCACGCTGCAGCCGGCGCACTGCGCTGATCCGATGGCAGGAGCCAGGAGCCAGGTGCTTTTCCTGGTCTCCCATGGGGTGCAGGGCCCAAGCACCTGGGCCATCCTCCACTGCACTCCCTGGCCACAGCAGAGAGCTGGCCTGGAAGAGGGGTAACCGGGATAGAATCCGGCGCCCTGACTGGGACTAGAACCCAGTGTGCGGGCGCCGCAAGGTGGAGGATTAGCCTAGTGAGCCACGGCGCCAGCTGTAATGTCACTTTTGACCCATGAGCTGGTCCCTGCATGGAAGGAAGGGGCTAAAGAGTCAGCATGTTAGTAGAAACACATCCAGTTTCTTTTATTCCTTTTAGGGACCCAGGAAGGATGCACACACCTGGACTTCTTTCTCAAGTCAGCTGTCCCGGAGCTGTCAGACTGTGGCAGAAACTGATGAAGTTGGCAGGGTCCTGGTCAGGCAATTGAGGGTGGCACTAAACCTAGAGACAGAGGAGAGCCCGGCCTGTCTCCTCGGGGGAGGGCTGAATACTCATGACCCATCATCCCTGGCCTGTCCCTGATCTGATACCTTTTCTGTCTCATCTGGCAAAACAGTGCCCCGTACTGTTGCTGTGGAGATTTCAGTACCTTGAACGACATTACCCTAATTTTGGTCTCTCTTCTAACCTGGACACTTTGGTCTGTATCTGAGCTCTTAAGGGACATTACTTGTAAGTGTATTAAAACAACACCTTAGTTCATTATTCTTCTCTGTGCTTTACAACTGTCTCATTTTATGAGCAAAGCAGATCCAGAGAGGGCAATCGACACCAAGACCCACCTGCTTCCCATCTTCTTTTCCTCTTGTGTTTCACTGCAGTCTCTCCTTTGACCTGGAATTATGGGCTTTGGACCCACAGCCAAGGGTAATTCTTGTCCAGGAATGTGGGAATCGTTGCTGCCCTTCAGGAAATCTGGTGGTCCCCTCTCCTGGTGACCTGAGCAGAGGTTGCTGTATCCCTGAAGTCCCCACCTCCTCCCTGAGGCTCAGACTCTCACTTCCACAACACCTGCTGGACACCTTTGCTGCAGATTCATTCTTGGATTCTGCCTTTCCTTATTGCTCTCATTCAATCAGCACCAAGTACGATAGATCCTACTGTCTAAACATCTCTTAAATCAATCACTGGCTGATGGTTGCTCCAGCCACAGCGTTAGCTCAAACTCTCATCATTTCTTCCTGGGATTATCACCCCCTTCTCTTCCTGCCAGCACTCCCTGCCTTTATGCTCAGCCACCTTCAATCCTCCAAGTTACCTCCAGAGCCCTATCTCAGACGTCCACCAGCTCATGCCACTGCCTTGCCAAAAGACTTGCAATGGCTCTGCATCTAGACCGTGGTGTGTTAAGAACCTTCGTGATATGGCTTCAGTCTGTCTTTTCTTTTTTTAAAAAAAGATTTATTTATTTACTTGAGAGGCATCGTTATAGACAGAGGAAGGGAGAGGCAGAGAGAGAAGTCTTCCATCTGCTGGTTCACTCCCCAAATGGCCACAACGGCTGGAGCTGGGCTGATCTGAAGCCAGGAGCTTCTTCCGAGACTCCCATGCAGGTGCAGGGGCCCAAGGACTTGGGCCATCTTCTACTGCTTTGCCAGGCCATAGCAGAGAGCTGGATTGGAAGTGGAGCAGCCAGGACTAGAACTAGTGCCCATATGGGATGCCGGCACTGCAGGTGGCAGCTTTACCCGCTACACCACAGCGTTGGCCCCAGTCTGTCCTTCCGTGTACATCTTCTGCCACCCCCCCACCCCCACCCCGTCCCAATCCTATACTCTAGCCACACTGAACAATGCCCCGTTCCCTGCTGTGTCATTTGCATTCACATTTCTGTCTTCTGGTTGGAATGTCCTCCCTGCCTCCCTCAATCTTTCTTCCCAACTTGGCCAACCCCACTTTCCAGCCCAGGATGAGTTGGCCCCTCTTCCATGCTGTGCCTCCTGACTGCCCCCCGGGAGTTAGCCTGTCCCTGTCTGTGCTCCCCTAGCACATTGTGCACCTGTTACTCTTTCGTCACATTGATCTTTAATCATTGATACACACACAGTTCTCCCTCACCAGGTAAAGAGCTTCTGAAGCCCAAGGATGAGGCTCCCTGGCCAACAGCACAGACTGCAGGTGCACAGTAGGTGTTATTGAGTGACTGTGAGAGTGTGCAGGCTGAGAGGCAAGGGGTTGTGGGTCAGGGGGAGCATGAGCCTGGGGAGATGAGAAAAGACAGTTTTGTGTTCCCACCACACCCGAGGGGTTACCTGCCACTGACTCTCAGGGACACTGCTAATGGTAAATATTTAGTCCTGTTTCTGTGATCGCACATTCTCAAGTCAGATAGCAACCTTTGTTTCTGCATGTGCTTGGAGTTCTGCTTTAGATGACATCGTCCTGGTGACCAACAGGGAACTGAGCCTGGACACAGTGGTCGGTGCCCTTCTCCTGGATGCTGTCACTATCACCGGCTTCTGACCGTCCTGGCCTCTACTCCATTTTGCAGAGGTCTGTGTGTGTCCAGTGGGCTGGCGTCTGGGGTGCCGCTGAGTCTCAGCCTCAAAATATGACGAAATGTTGGTTCCTGGTAAGCTGCTGTTCTCAGTGACTGGGACAGCTGAAAGAAAAACCATGTGGGGTTCACCAAGGCAGGCGCTCGCCTCGGCCGCCCTTGGGAATCTGGCACTGAGCTGGCTTTTATTTGGCTTGCGATGTTTTGTCTGATTCTAATACATGGCTTTATGTGTTTAGCTTGTGTACAAAGTTTACTGTCATAAATGGCTTAGATGCTGTCTGGAGGGACCGCGAGGCCTGGGCGAGAGTCTGTGAGCAGAGTGTAATATAATTCTGGTGTTTTATTAACCATAATAGCCACAAGTCTCCAGCCACTAATATATCTGCATAGAGTTTGTCTGTAGCTCCAATTATTTTCACTTTCAACACAAACTGGACAGAAAATGCCTTGCAATGCAATGGAGCTGCTTATTCTTTCTAAGCTGAGATCAAGTCGTCTGCTACCCGACCCTAAGTGAGAAAGACCTTGCAATGAGAAAGAAGTCCTTGGCCTTCCCCCTTGGCACCTGTAGCTGGCTCTGGGGCCCGGTGGATGGAACCGACTGGGAGGGGTTTCTTTCCTGTCTTCCTGCCATCTTTCCTGTGACACTGACACCTTCAGCACCCGATTCACTCCTATACAAACCGATAGGAACTATCAAAGAAATTCACCTAAATACCTGATGAGTGTTTTAGGCCAAGTTTTTGCTGGTCCTTTTTATTTCTTTAAACTGAAAAAATTTTGTCTGCGTCTCCTTTTATTGGGTGACAAAATTGATTGACTCTCTGGCCGAGGATGAGTTCAGAATATTGGTTGGGATGGTATTGATTTTTTTCTCTTTACAAAGCTTTTCTATAAAGTAAGCACCTGACGACTTTAAGTTACAAACTTTGAGTTAAATTATGAACCTTTTAGCTTTGCATTAGAAGTGGTATCTGGAACCTGATTTGCTAGATCAAACCACATTAGTTGTGTTATGTTATTTTCTAAAAACACATTTCAGAGAAATAACTCCAATCTATGTTGCATTTTATAGAGCAAAATAATTGAATGGCGGCTGTTTGTAATTTTAGCAATCTCTTAACCTTAATCATATTTAATGGCTTTTCTCTTCAGGCTAACAGGAGAGAGAGAAAAAAGGTTCCAGCTCGGTTATATAACGGCGCTCCGGCAACACACCCCGGCCCTTGGCAGTGCTGTAAATTCTTCCTCTCTGAATTGTTGGTTCGGGACAATCATTCAGCAGGGAATTACTTTCTCATCTATGAAATAAATGAGATGTTAAACTAGTTTTCTGCTTCCTGTGGTACAAATGTATCCGTGTGCAGCCCCGTGCAGCGAGCAAACAAATGCCCAGGGCCTGTGGTGATGGCGGCCCGAGCGCGCGAGGGGCTCAGGGCTCTGGGATCAGGGAGTGAGATGTGGCCCGCGGGGCAAGGAGACCAGAATGAAATGAGATGGACTGGAGAGTGAGGAAGACAGCACCGCACCCAGACGAGCCAGGGGAAGCAGCTGTGGAAGACAGGTGGGCGAGGGGCAAGGGGCTGCCTCGGAAGACAGGTGGGCGAGGGGCGAGGGGCCGCCTCAGACCGCGGCGAGGGGTGGGGGCCTCTGCGCTGCCCTCTGCTCCCCATGGAGAAGCTCCAAGGAGTGCTTGCTTGTAGCTGACCCTCCTTGGGATTTCTGCCCCAGGGCTGGAAACGCGAGTGCGCTCGGGACCTCACTGGCTTTGCAGCCTGGAAGGGACGTTGGAAAGATGGGGAAGCTGAGAATCCAGGAAGGGCAGATGAGAAAGGCCACTGAGTTAGGTGTAAAGTTGGGATTAAAACTCAGGTCTCAGGGCTGGCGCTGTGGCATAGCGGGTAAAACCACCGTTTGGAGTGCTGGCATCCCAGGTAGACGCCGGTTCGAGACCCAGCTGCTCCACTTCTGATCCAGCTCTCTGCTATGGCCTGGGAAAGCAGTAGAAGATAGCACAAGTGCTTGAGCCCCTACACCCACATGGGACCCTCCTGGCTCCTGGTTTCGGATGGGCCCAGCTCCAGCCATTGCAGCCATCTGGGGAGTGAACCAGCAGATGGAAGACCTCTCTCTCTGTCTCTCTCTCTTTCTCTGCCTCTCTGTAACTCTGACTTTCAAATAAATAAATAAATCTTAAAAAAAAAACACCTCAGATCTCTTGGAGGATGTGTATGTGTGTGTGGGCCAGGGACCAAAGTCCTGTCTTGAAGTAGGGGATACGGAGACAGGAGCACCCAGGCCTGCAGCCTGGAGAGGGTGCTGCCCCTCTCGGCACTGGCTCCTCCTCCTCTGAGTAGCCACCTTCAGTGACCTCCTTCCAGGCTGGGAAGGCCCCATGGGATTAGATCTACCTACTAGACCCTCCGAAGGTGGCCTGCAGCTTGCACTGTCCTCCTCTGCACCTTGTTTGCTTGTTCTGTCACATCCTGCAGACTTCGCTTCGGGCTGGGTCCCAGTGAGCCTGCTTAGACAACTTGTCAGTCCCCACTTCTGAAAGGGGAGGAAAGAATGGAGGACTGGCTTGTGTTCCCCACGTACCCCACCCACCACATGTTGGGAGGCCTTCTGAAATCATAGCAATAGTCACATTTTGAATTAAATTGAACCTATGTGTTTGAGAGAAAGAGTGAGTGAGAGCATGCACCAACTCCCATTCACTCCTGGGGCTAGGCAGGGGCTGGAGCCAGGAACTCAGTTACTGGAGCCATCACTGTTGCCTTCCGGAGTCTGCATTAGCAGGAAGGTGGCGTCAGGAGCCAGAGCTGGGAATTAAACCCGGGCACCCTGCCGTAGGACACAGGCATCTTAACTGCTAGGCTAAACACCTGGTCTGCAGCAGGTGTGTTTACTGAGCACCTATTATGCGTCCTGGATTAAATCAGACACTATAAGCCCATTATCTTATTTGATCTTTATAGTACACCCACGAGGCAGAGAGTATGTGCTTATTTTATAGATGAAGATATTAAAACTCAGAGTTTAATTAACTTGCCAAAAAGCATAGTTAGAATAAGTAAGGAATGTAGCTGGAATTCACCCTCTCACTATGCTTAAACATCACCTTTGTCAAAAAGTTTCTGTGCCTCTCGGATGACCTAGGATCCTTTTCTCTGTTCCTTAATCACATGATCATTTGCTTAAGACATCTGTTTACCAGAAAACTGTAAGCGTCAGAAGGGCAGGGATCCCACAGGAATGGATGAGTACCCCTCTGTCCTCTCAGCCTGCGGCTGCCATCCCAGCCTGTAAGGGACCGGGTCTCCTTGGAGGGGAGGGTCCTGGGGCCTGACCAACTCCACTCCAGTGCCTGGGGGATTCAGGAGTCCACGTCTTGGGCTGGGGAGGCAGCTGATGACTCACGCCCAGGCTTTGTTAGCCCAGGACCCAGCTCCACTGAGAGAACTGCTCGCAGATTGCGAAGGCTTTTGTGTCGTTCCTAATTAGAAAATTGCCTTTGGAATTGAAATATGTTTCGCAGATGATTTTACTGAACTCCTCGCCGAGGTGCGATTCTCTCATGCTTGTTGCGAGGCAGTCCCACTCCGAGCAGCATATGGAGATATCAACATCTCTGCAAATTACCAAATCATCAGCGCTCAAACCCACTCCCAACTTCTCGGGTGCCTGCAAAGAGCTGGGCTGACCGCTGGGGAGGTCTGGCTCTGTCCAGCGGAGAGGGCAGAAACTGGCTTCCCCAACACAGGCCCCGTGGCTTGATTCAAAGCCCTCTCCCACAGTTTCTCTGTTCCTGGCCCAGGGAGCCCAGAGAGTCCTTCTAGAAAGACATCTGAAAGCCTGGTCTATAGCTCACTCCTATGCCCACAGCGGGGCTGAACGTGCACATCTTCGTTTGCGTTTATTTCCAATGGTGCCATCCTGCCCGTGAATTGTGATACTGTTTTTGGCATTGTTACAGAAAATTCCATAATGGGCCTGAAAATTGGAGGCAGTTTTTTTTTTTAAGAATTATTTTTTTAAGATTCTATTTATTTATTTGAGAGGTAGAGTTACAGACAGTGAGGGTAGAGACAGAGAGAAAGGTCTTCTGTCCGTTGGTTCACTCCCCAGATGGCTGCAACGGCCGGAGCTGTGCTGAACTGAAGCCAGGAGCCAGGAGCTTCTTTCTGGCCCATATGGGATGCCAGCGCCACAGGCGAAGGATTAACCTACTGTGCCACGGAGCCGGCCCCTGGAGGCATTGCTTTTAAAAATCACTGACAAACAGGAAAAAGTAGGACAGCATGGCCAGAGCACTCCCTAAGCCATGGTTGGAGAAACACTTCGGGAGTTGTTGGCTAATGGCAAGGAGCTTAGGATAGGCACGAGGGCCAGAGATCCTTGTGGTGATGAGTAAGTTCTCTGTGAAGAAAGCACGGAGACCCACATCGGGTTGCTTCTCCTCACGCACACCAGTGGGATTGCTACTTCAGTTGCTACATATTACATGCTATTTTATTCCTCCCAACAGCCTCCAACCTACAGCTAAGAAAGCAGTGTCAGAGAAGTTAATTACCCAAGGTTACACATTAGTATGTGGTTGAACCACATTTTTTAAAATATGTATTTATTTGAAAGGCAGAGCGACAGAGAGACAAACAGAGAGAGAGAGAGAGTGAGAGAGAGCTCTTCCATCTTCCAGTTCACTCCCCAAAGGCCTGCAACAGCTGAGACTGGGCTACACCAAAACCAGAGTCCAGAACTCCAACTGGGTCTCCCATGGATTCAAGTACTTGAGCCATCTTCTGTTGGCTTCCCAAGCACGTTAGCAGGAAGCTGGATTGAAAATGCAGAATAGGCAGGACTTGAACCAGCACTCTGACACAGGAAGTGGGTGTCCCAAGCGGCGGTGCCACAAGGCTGCCACCAGCCATACTTTAAACTTAGAGCAGTAGGGTGCACTTAGCCTAGTCATTCCATATTGGAATGCTGGGGTTTGAGTCCTGGTTCTGCTCTCAATGCCAGTTTCCTGGCACGTTCTTCTCATTCAAGTTCAAGAAAATGAGACCTATAGAAGCAACATGGATTTCCTCCTACACTGCCTTCAGAGACCTCTCCGTGGGCAGGGGATGGTGGGGGTCGGTGCCGGGTCATGGGGCTCTGGTAAGGAAAGGCTGCAAGCTGGTGGCTAACACAGCACGAGTTTCTCCCTTCCACAACCCTGGAGGTTCCAAGTGTGAAACCACTTCCTCCAAGGCCCTGGGGAGATCAGCTCCTTGCCTTTTTCTAGGTGCTCCTGGTGGGCAGTCCTTGCTGCCCCTTGGTTTGCAGCGGCGTCCGTGTGATCTTGGCCCCTATTGTCACATGGCCCTTTCCTTGTGCTCCTGACACTGCAGCGCCCTCAACCTGGGTTCTATCGTCACAGCTGGTTTCCTCTTCTTAAAGGGCCACCAGCCACAGTGGAACAGGGTTTCACCCTCAGCATCTGACCTTAATGTGATTGCATCGGCAAAGAAACTAGTTCCAAATGAGGCCCCATTCTGAGCTATTAGGGGCGAGGACTTTGTCTTTTTTGGGGGGAACACAATTCAGCTTGCAATAGGTGGACTGTCCAAAGCACCTGCTCCCCAGAAGCTGAGGAGGAGGAACTGAGTCAGATTTCCGGGGCTCGTGGTGTTGACCCTAGGAGAAACAGTGGCGCTCCATACTGAAATTGGCCAGAGATGCACTTGCTCTGCCTTTCCTCCAGCCAGTATCCAGCAGAGATACTGGGCCTTGGCTGGTACCTGCTGTGAACCGGGACATGAGACAGGGAGGTGGAGCCTGGTGGAGGCTTCCCCCCGGGGCTTTTCTTGACTCTAGAGCCACTTCTGGAAGGCGGGTGCCATGTTTCCTGCTGTGGGCCCTGCACTGAAGGGCCTGTGCTCACTCACATCTCCACCTAGTGTCATGCTGGGCATGACAGGTGTCACACAGTCACCCTGTCTCTGGCCCTCCTTAGTGCAGGGCCTGCTAAAGCATTTAAGTTGCATCTGTCTTGTTATCCAGGAGGTAGTGGCTCGTGTGTGTGTGTGTGTGTGTGTGTATGCACACACACACAGCTTCCCTCTGACATCAAAAGGGAAATATTAAAGAAGCCAATCATCTCCCTCCTCCCCATCAGGAGTGCAAACAGCTTGGTTATCTGGGAGCACAATGGCCTGACGTCCCCAGCCCCTCCATAGCAGAGCTCCCTGTGAGCTGCCGCCCCCCTCTCCTAATTGGTTTTAAATGTCTGTGCTAACCGCTTCACACAGCGCGCATCCATCTGCGTGTGGGTAACTGAGAATCATGCCGCCACTGAAGACGACACATTTTTGCAGTAATTAAAAATATGCTTAAGAACACTGAACCCTCTGCTACCAGCGCGTGGCTGGCCAGGGTGCGGCCCAGGGCCGGCCGTGTTTCCAGTCTGTCTTGGTCCCGAGGGTGCTTCCTGCTGGGGGAAGAGGAACGTGGCTGCTTGTTCAGTTGCCCAGGGAACCAATCCATGGGGTCTTTTCTGTGAGATGGGTTTGTAAGCCCCTCCAGGGCAGGACTGGTCTCTGTGGCGTGGCTATTGCTCACCCACCCCGGACACCCGATAGGAGAACCGTGCACGGGGTCAGCACTCCATCGGCACGGCCTGCCTGAGTGCCCGAGTCAAGCCGCTTATTATCTGTCATTGATGGACACGCCCAGCAGTGCATAAACCAGGGCCTGTGTGTGTGAAGCCTGGGGCCAGCAGAAGGAGACTCGGGACGAATGAGTCATTTCAGTTCTCCTTTTGGTTCCCTGAGTTCCTGGAATCGCAGGAGGGGGAGGAGCTCGCGACCATGTTTTCTCTGAGCAGGTGTTTGTGTGCTGTGTTCCAGCAGGCCAGACTCTGCAGCACAGAAGCCTGGGGAGCCGCGTGGGTCCCCACTGGGAACCATGTTTGGGGCCAGTCCCTGCTGTAAAGCCAGAATAATTTTTGCATCTGTGTAAGTTTTGAGAATTGCTTGCTGGCATGGCTGCGAGAGAAAGAAAGGCTGTACTGAGAGAGACAGGAGTGGGAGGCCCAACGTTAAAGTCCTCGCAGGATGGTTAAGTAAATGGAAGGGTGATGAGGGCAGGACAGCAGCCCTTGGCTGGGGTGAAGCAGGAGTTAGTCTAGGATCATGGACCTGTCTGCAGTGCATCACGAAAAGGCCACAGGTGTCTTCTTCCTGGCACACGCTGGTTGTCTCGGGCCTGGCTGGGGTTGGCCTGGGCTGAAGGCCTGTGTGAGGAACCAGAGGGAGGCAGGGCAGTATCAGGAGCAGAAAGTGTCTGGCGGGGGAGCAGTTGGTACCTGGCATAACCTGAGGCTCCCAGCAAGAGCAAGGCCCCCAGCACGCTGTCGGGCCTGTAGGCTGACCCCAACATCAGCTGCCTCCCCATCCAGCTGCTCTTGGCTCCAGGCTGGGCTAATAGGACCCAGGATCTGCTTGGGGGTGTGCCCTCCTCCCTGGACTCCCGCTCAAAAAAAAATTCTTTCAGCCATAGCCACATGTATCCCACACCCCTACTTCATAGATGTGGGTGTGTGTGCACAAGTTCAGAAAAACACAGGGGAAGGCTTATAAATGCATTGAGACTAACCAGCCCTAACTTCCTGTGGAACTAAGTTAGTACCATCTTCCTGCCAAGTTTGAACGTTGGCCCTTGTGTATACAAGTTGCGTGAAAACAATGAATCCCCCAAGATCCTAGGCAACACATAAACAAATAAGCCTAATAAGAAATAGAATCCACAAAGGGTAGAGCTTGGCAGTCTACCTGTGCCTGGGAGGGACCCTCCTCGGACGCCCCTGTCTCTGAACTGCCAGGCAAAGCAGTTTGCCTTTAACCAGCGTGTGGTGCATTAGCCTGTGAGACAATATGTTTTAAAGAGAACCACATTCATCACCTTGGAAAAGTCAGATTAACATAATTTCTGGGAAAGAACAATGGGGGGAAAATGTTAGTCATTGTTGATGGGACAGGTAAGTTTCAGTAGCGTGATCTGTTGAATATTCATACGATATTGTTTTTGACATTTAAGAACTCAATTATCCGATGACTAATCAGTCTTTTCCAGTATGTTATTTTTGTGACTAGAACTGAAATACTGATAAGCCCCAAGAGAGCACAGTGTTCAGATGGATTTATTAGTGTTTTTCAACCCTGGCTTTCTCTGGCATGCGTGTCCAGGGGAATTTAGTACGCGTGACGGTGAGGGGCCGGGGGCCTGGCTGCAGCCAGCGAGTGCATGCGGACCAGATGCTGTGCCGACCGCTCTCGCTCCGGAGACTTTTCCCGTTAGTGAGGGGCAGCCGGGATGTTGATGTGCCCCCAAGCCCAGGCTCGACATCGGCTCAGCCCCCCTTGGCTGTCAGATTCACTGTAGGTCGGGGTGAGTGTCCCCGTCCAGTCTTTGCCCAAGCCCCTGCCGTATGATCTGTAAATCGAGGGAGCTTGATGTCGTCACAGTTGAATGAAACCTATTTTGGGAAACTGTCAATAACTTTTTCCTAGAACTGAGGTCCCCACGGTGAATTAAAGATTGCAGCAAAGTCTTTGCGACTCCTCCCAAGGAGAGTCTAATTGCTCTCAGTGTGACTTAGTGACTTCCTTAAACAGTAGAATGTGTGGAAGTGATATTCTGGAACTTGCAAGACCTGGTCAGGAGACGCCTTGCAGGTCGTCTTCTTCTTGGAGCCTGGCTGCCATGCTGGGAGGAAGCACAAGCCACTTCATGGAAAGGTCCAACTCCAGGCCCCTGGCTGACATCCCTGGCTGGGGCCCCAAGTGATAGCCAGCTCCAACCCAGCTATCCCTGCGGAAGCCACATGGATCAAAGACCACCCATGGTCCCCAAGAGATGCCCAAATCACAAGCTTTTTTTGCAAGACAAATAAATGTTTTTCTTTCAAGCCATTATGTTTCAGGATGGCTTATCATGCACTAATAACAGATAACCAGAACCGTCCTTGACTAGCCAATGCCAATTTTCACCGAATTAGGAGGCTGAGACCAGGGTCTACTCCTAGCTGTGCTTCCAGGTACCTCTGCGACCCTGAATGAGCAGTTTGTCCCTTGAGGCATCCTGGCATAATGGAAAGAACTTGTGCTTCGGGCTACTAACGTCTAAGTTCATTTCCCAGTCTTTACTTTCTCATGCTTTAAGTGTGGACAGTAATTCTCTCTTGAAGTGAAATGGTAAGAATTGGCACTTGGTCGTGATTGCTGAGTGGTAGCCACAGTTTCCTTGTCATCAAAGATGCTTCAGTGTTGGGATATCGCATGCATTGTGAGAAGTGCTTGGACTCAGGAGTCAGGTGAATCTGGTTCCCAGTGGGGGTTGCTGCTAGCCCATATGGCACCCTTGTCTGAAGAAGGGAGGGACAGGTGCAGCCTGATGAATGGTGGCACAGCAAACAGACTATGCCCTTGTGTCATTTGAAACAGGTGTTCTTTCCTGCAGGTGGGTGTAGCCCCATAGCAGGTGCCCACCTTGGTGAACATAGATTGGGTTTCAGTCCCCACTGTGCCCCTCAGTTGAGTGCTTTGGCCCTTGGATCTGCACAACTCTATGAACTGCCCCTGCTCAGACAGACTTTCTTTAGAACTCAACAACAGATGTTAACCAAGCATCTCCTACTCTCAGTTTCTATACCTGAAGAATGGGCAAAGCAAATACTTAACTGGCCTACCAGCCGCTATGAGAATTAGATGAACAAATACGTAAAGCACTCAGCAGGGCGCTTGGCACAAAATATAATCAATATTAGTTTCCTTCTTTTTCCCCCACACAAAATAATATTAGAAACTTTTTTTAAAAACGCCTCCTGCTTACCCTAGGAGTGGGCAAAGCGAGAGGAAAGAGTTGGCAGCTGCCCCTGCTGCTGCTGAGGGGCTAGGAAGGTGGTGGGAGGAAGGGGAGCCATGTGCACAACCGTCTGCCAGGGGGTTTTGGAAGACTCACACCTGATAGTCTATACTTCTATGGCCTATTAATCTTGAGTCTCAGCAAAGCCAATTGTTGTCAATCATTGGCACCATTGCTGCCAGCAGGGCTGGGTACTGGCAGACTGAGCTAGATGAAGAATGCAAGCACAGGTGGAGTCAGATGGCCACGAAGGTAAGTAGGCTCCTGAGTGTCCCCGTCGCACCCTGTGCACTTCCTTATCGTTGGCCTCATAGAGTTCGGTACCATTACCTGTGGAATTGTCTTCGCTAACCCTACAAGTTCTCTGAAGGCAATGTCTGTTCATCTTTGTGTCCCCCACACCCAGCACGGTGGCTGGGGGTGTTTTCTTTCATGAATGAATGAACATAGGGACAGTGAAAGGAATAAGAATTTATTAGGTGCTTATTATTTTTGACTGTAAGTACTCAAGGAATGCTATTTAAGCCATCTACAGATTCTCCACAGCACCCCTATTTGTGGGAGAGCGGAACAGGGAGTAACACTGGCTGATCCTGACTATGTGTCAGGAATGCTCCAAGGGACTCACACGCATAATTTAATCTTTCAAACAAGTTAGTGAGCCAGATGCTGTGGCTGTTTCAGAGAGGGGGATAAGGAAGTGCAGACATAAAATGAAGCAGTTTGCTCAGATATGTGTAACTTAACACTGATGTAGTTGAAATTTGAATCCAAGTCTGCCTGACTGTGAAGTCCTTGAACTTCTCACTATATCATAGACCCTTTTTTTTCAGGAGAAAGCCAGAGATAGGGTGCTGCAGGGATGGGAACATGAGATCCTACCTGTGTTTGGAGAAACCAGGAGATTAGGGAAAGCGAGGCATTCAGTCAGAAACTATGGAGCACTATTCACACTGGGCAATACTCTGATACTCTAGTCAGATGGGATATGTCAATGAATTGGACAAACATCTCTGGCCTTGCTGAGCTTGTCACCTGTTGAGATTTACCCAAGGGCCAAACTGAGTGTTAGATCCATGGTGTCCACTCAAACATGTGGCTGGCAATCTGTGAGGTTCGCAAGGCAGAATTAGAGGCAGCAGACCACAGGCGTTTTGGAGAGTGTTGTTGGGAGCTTGGCTCTGTTAATAACAACAGCACTGTCAGGGTATCAGGTAGGAAACGCGGTCTCTGGAACCCCTCAACATCCGATGGGGCAATAGCAATGACTTGACACCTGGAGCACAAACAGCTGTTGTAAGACGGGCAGAGGCTAATGCACCACTGGGACAGAGACACAGGTGTGCTGAGGGGACCCTGCTTGCCATTAGGATGGTCTTCTGAGGTTGGGGAACAGTGGAAACTACAGTAGGGACTGAGCAAAAATATCTACATTTATAGAGCTTTAGGAAAATTATTTAATCTGGAAGCTTCCAGAACACAGGACCTCTATACTTCCTGTGGCCACAGCCTTCTCCACTCCAAGGACTTTGGATCATCTTCCCACAAATCATCTCCAACCCAAGTGACCACAAGCCCCTTGGGGTATGAGCAGTAGATTTCACTTTGAGGTCAAGGTGAGTTTGTTTTTGCCTCAATCTAGAACAAGCCAAGGCATCCGGAAGTATAATCAGTTCTTGATTACCTGCATGAATTTAGTTATCCACCCAGGTTCTGCTGGGCATGGGTAACCTAAAGTAATGGAAAATCTAAAATCCATTTACATTTGGCCTTGGGGTGCATTATCTGATTTTTTTCTAGCAGGTTTACTTTCATAATGATATTTGACTTAGGATGATATTAAACTTCGTTAGCTTTCCCTGAGCATACATCAGCTGGAGAGTAGCAGGGAGGAAGCCGAAAGCAGAGGCTCAGGGTTGCAGGGAGGAAGTGGCCGCTGACCCTGGATTTGTAGTGGATAATCCCTGCTGCTGACTGTGCCCAATTCAGAGGCTGGGCATTTCTCTGTGGGGCTCGGTGAGGTCAATATTTGATCCCTTACATTCAGATTCAACAAGATTTATTGATGTGTCTGACACTGTGATAAGCAGCCAACGTCTTTATTTCATTTAATCTGCCCAATGGCTTCATAATGTAGGTATTATTATCCCCAAATTATAGAAGAGCAAGTTGGGTCTCAGAGAAATTAAATGCTTCAAGGTTATGTAGCTAGCAGATGATGGAACCAAGATTTGACCCCAGGTTCTCTCACTAAAAGCCCACTGCTCTTTTGACATCTGGCTCATCCGTGCACTTGCAAAGACACTGTCCACGCACCCAGTGTTTCGTGAACACTAAGTAGCAGGCATGGCACTGGGCCCCAGAGGCATGGAGATGAATAAGGCTTTGCTTCAGGATGTTGGGCAGGGCACCAAAGCTGTTCTCTCCGGTAAGGCTCAGATGAGAGTAAGATAAATGCCATGAATTAATCACAGAGAATTTGAAACGAGTCCCTCGGTGGCTTATATGCAGAGGTTGTCACTGCTTTGGGAAAGGGAAATAGAAAATGGGGGAGGTGGCTGACAAAGTCAGGTATGTCCTTGTTTCTTGTCACACCTGTTCAGGCAAGAACGGACCCCGTTGCCTCCCTGCCCCAGATAATTCCAAGTGGCCCTGTGTCCAGTTTTCATTTATAGAGCCCAGAAGAGGCTATTTCTCTCCCTCCATCAATGTGGCTGAAAAGACAAAGCGAGGAGGTTGGATGATGCTCTCTGGCCTCCCTCGTAATGGCCAGACTGTCTTTCATTTCGCTCTGGAATGTATCCCGCTAGCCCCGCTGACTTCATTATGGTCCTTCCAGCCCGGAGAGTGAGGGGAGGGAGCCGACATGCCCCAGCCCAAGAATGGCTAATATCTCTCTCTAGGGCACCTTCTACTTTCTGAAGAGAAACAAGTGGCGGTTTGGGCCTCTCTGTTAAAGCTACTCTGTCTTGGATAAAATTTCCCGGGGCTGTGGAAGTCAACAGCGACAGTAGCATTTACAGTAACTGCCAAGCTTAATAGCATCTTGTGATGAAGTTTTACTGTAAACAGCCGAGAGGGCGGAGGGCAGGGGAGGGGGCTGGCTCATCCTGGCAGCGTTGAGTGCTTTGTCTCCACTCAGCAGCGACACTTCCCCAGCTCTTTAAATTGGGCCACGCATGAGAGTCCTGGGACCAATACCAAAGTCACCTGCTGATTTGATTGTGTGTCTCGCCTTTTCTTTGAGAGGAGGAGGAGGGGAAGAGGAAGAGCGCCTGGTAGAGACCCTTTATGGTACGCAGGCTCTGGCCACGGTGGAGGCGGGCCAGCACCCAGCCATTCTCCTTGCAAGCTGGCCCCTGCTCTCCCCTGGCCTGGGCCTCCTGGAATTCCTGGTAGCCAGGGAAGGAATGTCAAAGCTAACTCAGATTTCAATCCTGAGGTTGCAGGGACACCTGGGACCCCCCCCCCCCCGCACAAGGACTCACCTTCTGGACGATTCCAGCAGCCAGTGAGTCATCTGGAAATGTGTGAGAAGCCTCCTCTGCTGGGCTTGGAGCTGGCATGGTGCCCACGACAGACAGAAGGCTTTCAGCAAAGGAGGGAAGGGCTGGGCTGCAGTGACCGTCTGCCCCATCGCTTACTCTCAAGGCTGCCAGTGCTGGGTGTTGTCTTTTCACTACGCTGCGATGAGCAAGCGCCACATATCCTGCATAGGAGATGGGGAGTGCAGAGGGCAAGCTCGTCATTCAGTTCTAACAATGCAGCTCGCATGGTGGCCATGGCTACCCACTATGCTCCACCCCCATCTCACTGATCTTATAGCACCAGAGGCAGAGAGGCAGGAGTGCTCCCTCCTTATCCACATGGGACCAGGGCCAGGCAGGGATGGGGTGGGAAGGCACACTAGTGACTCCCTCAGCTTGCTGGCCTGCCCTCCCACCCTCTCCTATTTGTGCTGCTGGGGCTGAGTGGTGGTGCAGTAGGCTTGGGAAATGGGATTCCTGTGAGTGCACACAGCTGCAGAGGTGGCCAGTAGGAGTCACCAGCCCTCCATCTGACCACACCTGTGAGCCTGCAGCAGGAGCCCGAGCGCAGCACCGAAGCTTGGCGTGTTACTCATGGAGAAGTAGCACAAGAACCAGATAATGATAATGGTAATGACGGTGATAACAGACACAGTGTGGGATTCCTGAGATACTTTTCTCCCTTGCTCTTCTGTTTCTTTGCTTCTTTTCCAATGCTCACCCTCCTTGGAAGATGGGCAGTGGTGATCACCTCCATTATTACCCATGGAGAAAGCAGATCTATGTATCCATGGCAAAGCCAATAAATCACCACCACCGCTTCTTACTGAGCGCTTACCCTATGCCGTTATGCATTTTTATCTTTTCTACAGTCATGTGACAATGGCACGGTTATCTTCCCATTCAACAGATGGGCACTCTTGGGCATGGAGAACAAAAATCAGCCGATTCAGGGGCCCAGCACACACCCTTCATCACTGGGTTACACTGCCCTGAATCCAGGTGTGAGCCCCTGGCCTCCATACTTGTGGTGGTTACTAGAATCGGAGGGACTCATCCTTCTCTCCTTTAAGACACCAGGTGCCCGAGGCAGAAAGAGCAAGGCAGGTGAATGAGCCTGCTTGGGCTGACATCACAGAACACCACAGGCTGGGTGGCTGAGGTCCAAGGTCAAGGTGCTGGCAGGGTTGGCTTCTCCTCTTGTCTTGCACATGACCTCTGCCTCAGCCCCTTTGTGCTGCTATCATAAAATAATGTAATAAAAATGTACAGTATAATAAAAACACCCTGGACCAGGTGATTTATAAACAATAAAATCTAATGCGCACAGTCCTGGGGGCTGGCAGTTAAGGATCAAGGCACCGGTGGGTCTGGTATCTGGTGGCTCACTCGGCTCACTCTTTGCTTCAGGGATGACACCTTCTTGCTGTGTCCTCCCAGGTGGAAGGGAGCTGGCAGAGTTTGCTGCAGCTTCTCTTGGAAGGGCACTAATCCATTTGTGAGAGCCCCAGTGCTTTGTCAGAGAGGCAGAAAGGAGGAGCGGGGGCCGGCATTGTGGCATAGTGAGTAGAGCTGTCGCCTGTGATACCTGTATCCTGTATGGGTGCCACTTTGTGTCCTGGCTGCTCTGCTTCTGATCCAGCTGCCTGCTAATGACCTGGGAAAGCAGCAGGAGATGGCCCAAATACTTTGGCCCCAGCCAACTGTGGGGGAAACCCTGATGAAGTTCCTGGCTCCTGGCTTTGGTCTGGCCTGTTGCAGCCATCTGGGGGAGTGAACCAGAGAATGGAGGATCTCTCTCTCTCTCAACCTCTCTATCTCTCTCTCTCTCTCTCTCTCTCTCTCCCTCTCCCTCTCTGTCTCTCTCTCTAACTCTCCCTCTGGCTTTCAGATACATAAATGGATCTTTTAGAATAAAAAGGGGGGGATGGTACTATGGTCTAGTGGGTAAAGCCTGCAGTGCCAGCATTCCATATGGGCGCTAGTTCGAGTCCTGGCTGCTCTACTTCTGATCTAGCTCTCTGCTATGGCCTGGAAAAGCAGTGGAGGATGGTCTAAGCCCTTGGACCTCCGCATCCACGTGGGAGACCAGGAAGAAGCTCCTGGCTCCTGGCTTCGGATTGGCACAGCTCCGGCCATTGTAGCCAATTGAGGAATGAACCAGCAGATGGAAGACCTGTCTGTCTGTCTCTCTCTCTCTCTCTCTGCCTCTCCTTCTCTCTGTGTATAACTCAGACTTTCAAATAAATAAATAAATCTTTAAAAAAAAGAACAGAAAGGAGGAGTTGAGGACTGCCGCACCCAAACCACACACACACACATACATACACCACCCAAATCCTGCTCCCTTCTCTGCTGATCCAACATGGCTGCAGGCTTAGCACATCCACTCCCGAGCATGTACCTGAGCCTCACTTCCCGTCATACACCGGCTCCATGACATTTCCTAGATTCCATCACGTGCTCTGCAGCCACAGGTGCGCCAGATGCCACGACACTTTCCTAGTGGTGATCACTACGTGTGCAAGAGCCCTACCCAACTCTGCCTCCTGCTTTGACTATGCAATCGTGCCTTTCCCTGGGCACCACTCCTATCCTATGAAAGGATGATCCTGAGTTTTGTATAAATGGGAGCACTGATCTTCTCTTGAGGTTGCCCAGGTCCCCTTTCCTTTGTCTTTAAATGAATCTTGTCTTTCTGCTCTCATTTCTCTACATCTCCTCCTTGAATTCTTTCCTGTGTGGTGGCCAGACCCTGGAACAAGACCAGCTGGAAGTCTCTCCCACTGCAAAACCACCACAGTGGGACGAAGGGTTCCACGTGAACTTTGAGGGACACAAACGCTGCCCCCAGAGTAGCCTCCTTCTTGCTGTGACTTCACAAAGCCTTTCTTCTGGACACACACGTCCTCAGTGTCCACCAGTCCTATCAGAGTAGGGCCTCCCCCTTCTGACTCCATTTAACCTTGATTGTCTCCTGAAAGTCCCTACCCCCAAATAAAGTCACACTGGGAGTCAGGACTTTAACCCATGAATTTTGATGGGATAAGGTTCACTATATAAAGTAGGGAGTTAGGAGAGTGGGGGATTTGACTACGAGATAGGCGGACATGCACAGGGGAAAGAAGGACCCCCAGTCAAGTGCCCGAAACCATGAACAGCACTGTGCTGTAGGGCTGGACCTTCCCCGGGGACTGGCGCCATGGTAGGGTGGCACAGGGACCCATTCAGAGAGCAGTGTGAGCCCCACACTTGATTCCATTTCTCCTGTCTTCCTGGGAATCTGTGACTTACCCCGTGCTTCCCACGGAGCCCTTGAGAGGTGAATCTGGCAGGGTCAACACAGAGAGCTTGGACAAGTTGGTGTGTGTCCCTTGGCACTAGCTAAAGCCCCATGCAGGCAGTCACAGCTTTCCACTAATGACCAGAAGTTTCCTTTGCAGAAACATAGTAAAACAGGTCTGGAAACAGAAGCAGGAGGAGCTGAGACTCCTTTTGACCCCTTTGGTCAAGGGCGGAACAACAGAGGGATCCTGTGTTCTCGCCTGGTGATTTTTCCTGTGCAATTCTTCCGGGAGAGATGGAGCTGACGCATCTCACAGGCAGAGGGACTTCCGTCGAGCTGGGCTCCAACCCCCTGAGCTGCTTACTCTTGGAGCCCTTTCTTCCTCTGTGAAAGGGAACAGGTGGACCACGCTCTGGTCCATGGTGGTGGTGGTGGTGGGTGCTGGAGGGGACAGAACTGTAACCAGCTTGGGAGATATTCCTCCGCCCTAGATATGCCCTGCCTGAACCCCAACCTCAGAGCCCCGCAACCTGCAGGACACCCAGACCTGCACGTCAGACCCGCTTCTCTCTTCAGCTCCCTGCCTCCTTGTCTGTCTTCTTATTCCCCCACCCAGGAGAGAGAGGCATAAAACCCAAATAAAGTGGCTTTTCGTCGGGGTGGCTGCTGGGGCCAGGAAACAGGTCAAAGCTGCAGGCCTAGGGAGGTTTGGGGAGTATCTGTGAATTTCCAGTACCCATGTTCTTGCCTGAGGCCGGGTGAGGCAGGTTTGTTCCTGCTTTTGCATTTACCATGGTGACAAACCTTTCCCCGGGACAATTACTTACCCCCGCCTGCAAGGCTGGAGGAAAAGTTGTCTGAAGAGAAAGCTGTGACTGCCAGACGCAGAAAATTCCCTGTTGGTTGGTTTTAATCTATAGCAGAAAACCTGCACATTATTCTGCCATCCTGGGATGTGACAGGTATTAATAACCCTATTAGCCGCAATCCCATCCGGCGCTATTTACACGGCCTCGCCACTCGGTTGCGAGGGACCGTGGACGTTCAAAGCTAACGAGACTCTGGCTTCTGTTTTGCTCCTCTGAGCCCGGGGTGTTGACAAATTAGGTTTTCGGAAGGAGATTCCCCAGCCCCACGTGCCAACGCTGCCTGTGGCGCCGTGCCAGGGAGCGCTTGCCGCTGTAAGGTGATTGCGTAACTTGGAGGAGGGCCCCCCTGCCCTCTCTCCTGCCGCCTCCCGTGCCTGGAGGACCTCACCCTCTCCACCCTTTCTGTCCTTGCACACTTGTTCCAAAGTCACTTCTTCCTCCAAGCCGCCCCGAGACACCGTTAAAAGTCAGCTGCTCTCCTATATGCGGACACAGCTTTCCCTGGCACTCCACGACGCCATTGTGACAGTGCATTTTGGGTCAACTTGACGGGGCTAAGGGAAGCCCAGATGGCTGGGAAAGTATTATTTCTGGGTGTGTTTATAAGAGTGTTGCTGGAAGACACAAGCGTTTCAATCAGTGGGCTGGGCAGAGATCACCTTCAGCAACGTGGGCAGGCATCCTCTAATCCATTGAGGGCCTGAGTAAAGCTACAAGAAAGGCAAATTCTCTCTCTCCTTAGCTGGGATACCTTCTTCTGCTCCCAGACACTGGAGCACCTGCTGCTAGGCCTCCAGACTCCAGGACCTACACCGGAGGTCTGCGCTAGTTCTCAGGCCTTCAGACCTGGCCTGAAGCACTGTACAGGCCTTCCTGAGTCTCCAGATTGCAGACGGCACGTGGTGGGACTTCTTGGCTTCCACAGTCACGTGAGCTAATTCCTATAATAATAACAAATAGATATGGATATGTCTGCATGTATCTCCTATTGGTTCTGTTCCTCTGGAGAAGCCTGTCTGATTTTCCATGACTTTCATCTCTGCAGCCTGCTCTCCCACTTTCACTCGGGCTCCCAGCTCTCCTCCTGCATCCTAACCACCACAAAGCACAATGCGGTCCGAAGGTAAGAGGGAAGTAGTTAGGAACTAGAAAAGAGGGAATGACAGGACTTGGGGATCTGAAGACGTAGTGCATGCCTCCAGTCTGATGCAGGCAGATATTTGAACAGACTTAGAAAGGTCCCTTTTCCAAGTTCATCTCCAAAATGCCCATCGGCCATGCGTCCCCAGGGGTTAGTACATATAATGTCTGCAAGTTCTCCCCAGGACTTAGCTCTGAGGCCCACTGTCTTTGAAAACTATTCTGATTTTGCTCAACATTGCTCCTGTTTTTGTTGGCCAGACACTTATGTTTAAACCAGCCAATTTTCCTTTAATCCAGAAGAAGGTATGCACTCACCCGTGTGTGTGTGTGTGTGTGTGTGTGTGTGTGTGAGATATCCCCATTAGGGAAAGAAATGGAGACCCATTCTTCCTGCAAATGCTTCTATTGTGAAGTAAAGAATCCAAACATTTAATCCTTGACGCCTGGACCCCACTTTATTGCAGGTCCTTATTTTGTGCACTTACCTTCTCTCAATACACACAATTCCTTCTTGATGGAAACACTTGTGTGTTTTCTCAGTGGACACTTTGGGGAATCAGGCCCTTCATGGTGCTTTTTTGGGTTATTACACTGTCACATTTTACCACTTTGCAGAAAGAACATATTAAGCAAAATAGAGTTCTCAGGAGCAGGGATTGCTATTGTTAGAAAAACAATACTTGGGAAATAATTCCCCCCAATTTCGTCTTCATCTTTTCTCTACTGCGCAAAGAGAGGAACAATTTATTAACAGGAGGCAGAAAATGTTACTACTGCTTATGGGCACTGGAGGCTTATGGGGTCCACAATATGTGTTGTTTCAGTGGCTTAGAAGCCAGGAGACTTTGGGAGCTGGAAAAAATGAATTCCCACTGGGAAGTGTTGCTAAGGAAAAAAGGCTCATTTGAATTTCACAGAGGTTTTGAACATCGTGGCGCCGGTGCCCTCCTGTTTGTGTGGCAGACCTTCATTGTTTCAACTGCTGTCAGCTGCTGGATGAAGGAGGTGTGGGGGAGGCTGGGGGCAGCCTCACCATTCTGTCTGCTTCCACCCGGTGCCCCTAAGCAGACCCCACCGCGCCCTCGGTGACATCTAGAGCAAACATCTTAGAGTCCACTGCCTCCTCGGCCGCCTCTTTGCTTTCTTGCATCTTCTGGCTCTTGACTGGTTTTGCCTTCCTTCCAACTCCAAGCTGGTCCTCGGGCTTGGGGCTACAGGCAGGGCTTCTGTTTGGACAGCTACTACTGTTTCCCGAACGTGAACCCTACGTGCACCTCAGGCTCATTCTGCTTCAGCGTACAGCTTAGCACAGTCTGCGACCAGGGTTGCTTCTTGGCTGTGACTCATGTGGCCCTCCTTCTGCGTGACTTTCCCTGTTCTAGGAGATGACAGATGCTTGGTCAAAGAACCCCAGTAAGTCAGGACAGCCTTGCATCTGTAGACTATAGAAAGTCGCCAAGTTGAGAGTGAACTAGGGATGAGTTTAAAGAAACAATACAGATACCCCCCAAACAGCGAGTGGAGCTATCTTATCAAAGCTAACTTTGGCCAAGCTGGGGGTCTTGGGCGGGGAACAGGTCAGGAACGGGCACTCTTAGAGCCTCCCTGTCGCCTGGAGCAAAAACGCAGCCCAGCCAAGCAGGCGTGGAGGCAGAGACCTTACCCAGCTCCATAGGGGGGGGCCCGTGTGACTCTATTAATGAAGCAAAAGATATTGGAATCCAATTGTTGATGGATCATCACACGCCGGGAAAACTCTCGGCTGCATTGACTGGGCAAGCAGGGGGTATCGTTTTGAACTTCTGGAGTTAATGAACTATGGCCTGAAATTTACAACCTGGTCGTGAGTGTTATGGATTTAACTCCAGAGCACAACTATGGGAAGCAGGCACACTCCTCTGGCCTCCGTGCAGGCCGCAGGCTGTTTGGGGTTTAGCTTCTGTGTGCCTCCATTTTTCTACAGTGCATTAAAGGTAGCCCAAGAGACCCACTGCTTCACCGCCCCCTTGGTTCATCATGTTGGTGAGAGACATTTGCCTCTCAGCACTGTTACAACTTTTGCAGTGCGGGACAGATCACAAAAAAGATGAATTGATACCACTGTCTTGCTTGTTTTGGTTGCGCAGATTAGTCAGGGAAAGGGTATTCTCCCAAACCTTGGATTTACAACACATCCATTTTTTCCTATATAGACACATTCATTGAATGGATTCACTCCAGAAAGAGGTTTTGAGATCTATACAGGGAAGAAAGGAAATGAGAATGTATGAGGGTTATTGTCTAATCTTACTTGTGAACCAGTTATGTACACAGATATCCAAATCACACCTATTCTAAAAGCACCTCTCACATATTAGAGAGAGAGAGAGAGAGAGAGAGAGAGAGAGGAAGTCTTCCATCCACTGGTTCATTCCCCAAATGACCGCAACGGCTAAAGCTGGGCCAATTAGAAGCCAGGAACCAGGAGCTTTGTCCAGGTCTCCCATGCGGGTGCAGGAGCCCAAGGACTTGGGCCATCTCCCACTGCTTTCCCAGACCATAGCAGAGAGCTAGATCAGAAGAGGAGCAGCTAGGACTCGAGCTGGCGCCCATATGGAATGCCAGCACTGCAGGAGGCAGCTTTACCTGCTACACCACAGTGCTGATCCTGAGAGATATTTCTATAGGTAAAAATACTTCATACATAAGCAGTGATCAGTCAACGCATTAGTGTATATAAATAATTACTAGGTTATAATAATGTTTCAACGGAAAGACATAGTGGAGACTTTGGCTTCTACTGTAAGTGATGGGAGAAGAGTCCTATTTCGACACCTTTTCTTTTCTACTTCCATTTACTCTCAGCTAAACGTCAGGAGCAGTCAATAGTTTCTGCTTCCACTTGCTAATCTGCCACTTCTCCTTGACTTATTTTGTTCTTGACTCTTTCTTACCCTGCTACAAAATTTGCTCTTTTTAAGGAAACCAGCACTTTTTTGCATGCCACATCCAGGGATCCTCTCAAGGCCTCAATCAGTTCCATTTTTTTACTAATGTTCAGCACTTACCGCTCACTCTGACGTCTTGAATTTTCCTTCTCCATGGATTTTTATGATAACACACTGCTGGGGTCTTGGCTAGGCTTTCTGGCCACTTCTTGGCTCCATTTCTTGATTATTCCTCTACTTGTCCAATATCTATTGATGTCAAATCAATTAAAACTCAGCCTTTAATTTCTCATTGCATTCTGGCTTCTCTCTCATGCTTCTGTTTCATCACTTTCAAAGCTTCAAGTGCCATTTCTAAAAAAAATGACTGCTAATTCTGCATTTGACCTTTCTTCCAGGCTCTGGTTTCATTCATTTGACAGACATTGATTGAGCACCTATGAAATGCCAGGCGTTTTCCCAGGTACTGGTAGTAGAGCAATGAAATATGCATATTCACTTAATCATTACAACACCTCCATTTTCAAGATATGGAAACTGAGGCACAGGAAGAATGAGAAGTTTGCCCAAGGTCATGTGCCTGGTGATGGATGGATCTGGGCATCAGCCCAGGAATTTTGGCTCCTAGAGGTTGTGCTCTTGACCAGTGACTTGTATCACAGCTCTGTATCTGATGTTAGATGATACTGAGCACTATTTAGGAAAATGCAAGGCAGGGAGATGACAGAGTGGATGTGCAAGTGTGTGGAGCTACAATAGATAAGGTGGTTAGGAAGGGACCCATGAGATGGTGACATCCGAGACCTACTGAGGGCAAGAGAGAGCTTTAAGGAACCTGGAGAAGGGAGAAATGAGAAGGCTGTTGGGTGAGCGTATGCTTACCTTCCTTAGGAAGGGTAGGGCACTGAGTGGCAGGGAAGGAGTGAGACACAGAGTCAGAAGGGCTCTGTGGGGGCCTTGGAAGTTGTGGCAAAGACTTTGGCTTCTACTGTGAACAAAACGAGCTGAGTTGTATTTTGTTGGGGTCACTCAGGGACTGCCTTGAAAGTCAACTGAAGGGTCCCCAGAGGGAAGAAGAAAGACAGAGTTGGTTTAGGAAGCTTCTGTAGTAATCCAGGGGTCTTTGAGTTGGATGACAGTAGCAAAAGGCCTAAGAAGTGGTTGGACTCTTGGTCTATTTCAAAGGTAGAACCAAAGGACTTACAATGGACTGGATGCAGGGGAGAGCATGATGAGTTAAGGGTGATTTTAAATTGTTTGGCTTGAGGAACTAGAAGAAGGGAGTGGCGTTACCTGAAATGGGAGATTGTAGGAGAAAAAGGCTGAGGATGGTGGTTATGGGGCTCTGCTTTGGGCATGTGTGAGGTATCGGGTCATAGAAGGGTAGGTAACAAGCAGGTAAGACAATATACAAATCTGGAGCTCAGGGAGCAGACCTGGTCTACAGGAGCAGATGACTTTCAACACAACCGGTACATAAATGTCCTACAGAAATATAGGAGAACACTATGATCCTCCCTTCTCCTCTTCCTCCTTCACCTCTCCCTCCTCCTCCTCTTCCTACTTCTCCTCCTTAACATGTGAGCACTTATTACGTGCCAGGCTCTGTCTTCATTTATTCCTGACACTGACTCTGCCATGTAGGGACTACTGCTATCCTCCTTTTACAGGTGAGGAAACTGAGGCATCCCTACTCTAGACAAGCACTGGAAACTCCAGGAAGAAACTGAGGATGTGTACAATAAAACACACAGATAGAAAGAAACTCATAAAGCTGTTAATATAAAGATAACATATTTAAGGTCAAATAATAAAGACTAGGTATAACTGTGTCAGAATCCTTAGATTAAGTATAACAAGTCTTCTACAGAAAATGAAACACAGCCTGAACTCCTTGGCAGCAGAAATAAAAAGGCAAACAGCATGAACATCAGTTCATCAGGAAGAATGCATTTTTCTTAAGTGCTTAGTTATTTGGTTTTTTAAATAACCTCTCCCGGGGGAGTAAAGTATGTTCTTGGAGGGATTCTTAGGAAGCAAAATAAGTTATAGAAAAGACTGAAATTGGTTAGATTAATCTCTCTTTTTTTGTTCACCATGTTAGTAATCATTTATTAAGCAATTATATATGCATGGCTATATATAACGACACTAATGCTGAGAGAAACACAAAGATGTATTAAACGTGGTCTTGGCCTTGGCCTTCAAGTATTTTATGACCTAGCTTAAAGATGAACTCTGGGCATCACAAATGGCCAACAATGAAGCAACATGGGGTAAATGAATGAAGATGTGTTGTCACAGAGGGAATTTTATTCTGGTACTTAAGAGCCTTGGGTTCCAGAGTGAGACTTGCAGGCTTCAATCAGGCTCCACCCCTGCTAGTGGTGTATCCCTAGGCAATTTGCTTTACCTCTTGGTTTCTTCATCTGAGACAATAGGGATGATATTAGTAGATCCTACTTTAAAGGGTTCTTGTGAGATTAGATGAGTTAATAATACCTCGGAGTATGACAGTGCATAGCATACAGTGAGCACTGTGGACGTGTTGGCAAGTGTTAACTGAGATTGCAAGGGTACCAGGGTTTGAAGGTGGTTGGCTCCCTCTGAAATTCATGTTTAATTGGTGATTAGATCATTAAGAGGGCTTCACGTCTTTCTCAAATGACTGGGGTAGTTACCACTGGATTGGATTTTTACAAAGTGAATCCCCCTTGGAGTTCTCTCTTCTACGTGCACTCATTTTCCCTTCTGTTTTCCTGCCTTGAGATGAAGCAACATGTGGCCCTTGCCACCATGCTCGAAGACTCCCTAGCCTCTAGAGCCTCTGGAACTGTAAGCAAAATGAACTTCTTCCCCACATAAGTCACCCCGTCTCAGGTACGCTATGGCAAGAAATAGATGAAAACAGAGAGCAAACACATCTTTGGGAAAGTACTTAATTGCTCATGAGAGGAGGGGGAGATCAGTTCATTGTGAGTCGTTGAGGAAGGCTTTAGGTGGTGGACAGACTTGCAGGTGCTCATTAGGCCTCCTGAGTCAGTACAGACAACTCCTGGTCCTTCTCGCCAGTTTGATATCACCAAGGTCTTCACCTTTGTCACCAAAGTGGCCATCACCCAGCTTCTCCAGCATATTCTGGAGGGTGATGGCTACTGCAGTGACCTTGTCAGGTGCAGCTAAGTGAGGGAGTTTCCATATTTGGTCTGGATCATTTTACAAGAACTTAGGGAATCTGCAGTTAATTAAGTGGTAGTACTTAATTACTCCTCTGAAACCAGCTCAAGTCCCATCCTTTTCTTGATCTAGCACAGGTAACAGAAAAATTCCCAGTGAAAGTCTCTGTGTGCAGACAGTAGCTGTCCCGAGCTCCAAAGTCCTGGCCCCAGGACTCCCAGGGCCTGAGTTTCCAGGCCTTACCCGTCAGAGTGTCCCTTCCACTCAGTCATAAAGCGGTTCAGTTTCTGGTCTAGGGAAGAGTATGAACCACACCCACATCCATTCCGAAGGCAGAGTCATGGTCATGCATGGTCATAGTTTAACTGGTTATTTTGTTCAAGTTCAGGGGCGTCTATCATTAAGCAAGACCTTACAAGGATGAAGATGAGGAGAAGGGAGTGCTGTAGTTAGAGGTAGAAACAGCAGAGGACCAGGGAGTGAGCCAAGTTTGGGAATGGGAGGGTGAGGAGTGGTGAGTGGAATTGGGAGTGTCATGGCATTTTCTGGAGTTTGAGCATGACTGAGAAAGCAGCCTTGGTCCGCTGTCAGAAAATGAACCTAAAAACCTACAGAGAGATTGAGAAGAAATGGTGCCTTTGATGAAGTCCATCCAGCAAGGGGCTGGCTCACTGTCCAGCACGCCCTGCTCACTGACAGGACACACTGCTGTGCTCGTGGTGGACACGGCTCTTCGAATGTCCTGCTCAGCTCGCGGTCCTCTGGAGCAGGAGACTTGTGTGCGGCTCATTGGAGACAGCTGCTCAGGCGGGTCTGGGAAATGGGAAACAGACGGACCACAGCAACAGATGGAGATGCTTTCCTGAGCGGGGGGCCTTCTGGAGCCTATACCTGCAGCTGCAAACACAATTAGGTGCTAACATAACCTTGCAAATAAGTGCTGAGGATACAGCAGGCCCCCAAACAGCCAGGTCACCCCAGTCCTGGAGGAACCACAGAAGGGAGCCAAAAAATGCAAGTAGGGTTTTCCAACTCTCTCTTGGAGTGATCTCACCTTCTAGGGAGGGACTCTTTTCCCTTTCTCTCTTCGTCCGTCTTAGATACAGCTAAGGAGGGCAGGGAAATGAGAACTGTGGTTGTAACTAGCCTAGTGGGTTTTGCAAAGAGCGATTTGGGGAAAGTGCTTCTATCCTATTGCCCACTGGTACACAGCCTCAACTTTTTTTTTTTTTTTTTTTTTCTCTTTTGGTGTAAGTTTTTTTTTTTTTTTTTTTTTATCTTTTATTTAATGAATATAAATTTCCAAAGTACGTCTCATGGGTTACAATGGCTTTCCCCCCCATACCGTCCCTCCCACCCACCACCCTCCCCTTTCCCACTCCCTCTCCCCTTCCATTCACATCAAGATTCATTTTCGATTATCTTAGTATACAGAAGATCAGCTTAGTATACCTTAAGTAAGGATTTCAACAGTTTGTTCCCACACAGAAACATAAAGTGAAAAATAATAGATGATTTTTTTTTAAATGATGATGAAATCAGATCAGACCTATTGTCATGTTTAATCCCAGTGAGAGTCAAGTTGGGAATTGATAGTTTCTTTTCTTTTTTTTTTTTTTAACAGAAGATCAGTTTAGTGTACATTAAGTAAAGATTTCAACAGTTTGCACCCCCATAGAAACACAAAGTGAAATATACTGTTTGAGTACTCGTTATAGCATTAAGTCTCAGTGTACAGCACATTAAGGACAGAGATCCTACATGAGGAGTAAGTGCACAGTGACTCCTGTTGTTGACTTTACAAATTGACACTCCTGTTTATGGTATCAGTAATCTCCCTATGCACCAGTCATGAGTTTCCAAGGCTATGGAAGCCCCTTGAGTTCTCCGACTCTTATCTTGTTTAGACAAGGTCATAGTCAAAGTGGAGGTTCTCTCCTCCCTTCAGAGAAAGGCACCTCCCTCTTTGAAGACCTGTTCTTTCCACTGGGATCTCACTCACAGAGATCTTTTTGCCAGAGTGTCTTGGCTTTCCATGCCTGAAATACTCTCATGGGCTGAAGAGTTAAAATTGTATATGTGCGGGTGTAAAAAGTTAAGCTTAAGCTTACAGGTTGGAAGCTTCCTGGTGCAGCTGTGAAAATAAAACAGTGAAGTAGCACCTTGACAATAGGGACTCCATTTTGGAGCACTTGAGACTGCATTCTGGGAAAGCAACCCCCCCACCGTGAGACTCTGGTCCGAAACTATGATCTCAAATAGTCGGACAATAGCAGTGCACTACATCACCCTTGGCAACACACAAAAACCCCCTAGCATGATTGCTCAAGCTTAAAAGTAGAAAGGTTACACCTGGGTTACCTGGGCTAATAATGAAGATGTGATTTGTCTATGTCTTAAGATCATAATTGCTGATTGTAAGACTTTAGCAACTGCTTAACAACCGTGTATTCTCTTCCCCCCTTCCCGGTTTTGCGGTTTTTGCCTTTATAAACCCGAACCTTTGGTTATTCGGGGCTGCTCTGCTCATGATGATCAGACAGCCCCAGCATGCTGGATAATCAATAAAACTTCCCCGTGCTGTTTGCATAAGAGACGTGTCTCTTGGTGACGTTTTTCGGGCGGTCGACTCTAACATTTGGAGGCCCCAGCGAGATCGGGGCTGCCCGTGGACGCCTCCAACAGAAGTCTCTTGGGGTAAGTATAAAGGCGCCTAAGGTAGGGACTCAGTATATGCGCGCTTCAGGTTTCAGTTTTTCGGGTTACAGGCCTGTTTCGGTTTCAGTTTTTGGGTTGGCACGGTATGCACTGTGGCTGGCAGACGTGCCTGGAAGCCCCAGGCTACCACCTTGGGGGACGCCCCGAGAGGACCGGGAGACTGAGGACGCTCAGCGAAACTCCCATCAGAAATTCCCCTAGGCGGGAGTTTTGTGCCAACAGCAGTTACATTTTAGGTTTCAGTTTTTTGGGGAATTGCTTTTCTGTCTGTAACATGGGTCAAACTGTGTCCACGCCGCTATCTCTTACTTTGGCTCACTGGCCTGATGTGTGGGCTAGGGGATCTAATCTCTCTCTTCTGATTAAGAAGGTAAAGCAGCAGTCTTTCTGTGCCTCTGAATGGCTTGCTCTAGGAGTGGATTGGCCCCCCATTTACCACTCATTCGCTGAGTGAAAGAGGCCATTCTCCTGCCTGGCCGTCCTGGGCACCCGGACCGGGATTTTGAGAAGACATCGGAGGTCAGTATTCCTTCCCTCAAGCGGGATCGGATCTGTGGAAGTGACCGTTGAGTGTTCGGCACCCCACAGCTCTCCGAGAACGCGGAGTCCCCCCGGCCACGGCTTAGCTACGGTCGAAACTCCAGAGGGATTGTAAGGAACGGGAGGGAAATTAGGAAGGGCAGTTGGCTGAGAGCCTGGAGACCCCCTGAGCTTGCTTTGGCTTCCCGGCGGCCGGACTGCGACCCGAGGACCAGGTCTCTCTCTCGGAGGGACGCCTGGTCACGCTGCCTACTGCTACGCGAGCAGGGCTTAGCTTCGGTCGAGGCTAATATTGGCCCTTCAGGTAAACTCAGACAACTAGGTAGTGGGTAACCTTGAGTGATAGGAGATTTCAAACCCCACTCAGCCCCCAGACAGCAGGAGGTCATTGCTTTCTGCCTTCCTCCTCCTCCCCGGGGCTCCTTCCCCCACTCTTTTGCTCTCCTCATCTCCATTCCTATACCACTGGGCAGGAGAAAGGGAGAGGGAAATTCCACAAGTCTCTCCACCTAGGGAAAAGCTGTTACCTGTTACCTGTTAACCCTTTCCAACCGGGTAAAAAGTTTTCCGTCTTTGCAGCTTATGGTAGCTCTGGTGCGTCTTAAAAGTTTTTTGTGAACTATTACTGTTGCTAAGCTTTGATTGCCTGAGGACTAAATCTGGAAAAGAGCTAAAGTTAACTATCTGTTGTAATTGACTGAATGTCTGTAGTAGTCCTAATTAATCTGGCTTTGGTTAAATTATAGGAGGTTCCCAACACTCTTGGTAAAATGGCGCACCTACCCAACCCCACAGTTAGTCCTGCCAAGCCCTGGTGTGCGCAGTCTTTCCTGTAAATGGGGGACCACAGCCTTTCTCTGCACTCTATTCTAGTCCATGTGGCCTGGTGCACCCAGGCAGGCATAGCCAAATATCTCTAGGCAGAGCCCCCACCCCAGTGCTGCTTCTTTTTCCTCTCCTGGAGGAATTTCCAATTCAATATTACTGCTGGCCTTACCTAAGGGAGCCAGAACCTTAAGCCATTAACCCTTTCCAACCTGATGGGTTTTTCTCTTTGCAGCTAATGAAAACCTAAACAATGGGTTCATATGCTGATAATCAGCTCTTTTCTGTGCTGCTGTCCCTGACTCATCTGAGAGCGTTCACCTGTCTTGAAGGTTTCGCGTTTTTCTATTGCCATTAGAGTCTTGATTGGAAAAACTACAATGTGAAGTTGTTTACATTGTTTATCTGTTTTTAATGTCTGAGTGATTACCCAACTGATCAGAAATGTACTAATTTTGGCTAAATGGTTTGACTCTCTGACAGCTTAAATTCTAAACCGAGTCTTCCAACTTTGGGCTTCCAGTCGGATCCCTGGAACTCTCAAAGGATGAGACTCTAAATTTGTTAAAGTAACAGCTGCTTGGGTCAATTCAAATTATATAAAATATATTAAAATGTTATAAGTGATGTCAGACCTATGCTGTATTTATGTTTTTGCTTTCCAGCTAAAGCGGTCTTATAAAAATAAGAGTAAAATTCTGTGTATACAAGCCTTTATGTTGTTAACTAAAGTAAGCCAATGCAGATTGGTTCAAAAAATTGAGGTAATGCAAATGCCCTTCGGTTTGCTCAGTGGCTTGCTTGCTCAGTTTTACATGTCTTTGATATGCTTTAAACTTGTTTCTCTTAATGAGGAAGATCTTTTCAAAGTTGTAAACATGCACTAGTGTTTGCTGTCCAGGAGGTGTTATCCTCGTGTTACTTAAAAACATGAAAATGTAATTTTAACTTTTATTTCAAATAATGGTGTGGTATTCATTAATAACTCAGTGTCTTAAGTCATCTAGGCATCAGTGCTAAGTAAAACTTGGGAAAAATATATATACTTTTAACATCTCAAATTCAATAAAAAAAAAAAAACTGTTTAAGTTTGTTAACATGTATTCTCATAGGTTGTCCATACATGACATTTCAAGGCTATGTAAAAGTAACTACGGGTATAAAGTTTCAAAAGGTATAAACAAGTCATAAAAAGTTTTAAAATGTTTATGATTTTAAAATATTGTTTACAGAGTTGAGTGCTAATGCCAAAATTACACTGACCTAAAGTTGAAGTCTGATCTTCTGTTATAACAATGGGTTTTAAAGAAAATGTGTACTAATATTAGTAAATATCTAAAAATGGTCTAAATCATAAATCTTAAAATCTGTTTCTGCAAAAACTGTAACGTCTATTTTAACAGTGTCTGCTTAATCGGTTACTCTGCCATTTCTAGAGTTAGGTCCTGTAAGCTTTTTTTTTGACTCTGTTAAATAATCCTAAATTATGTAAACTCTTATATACAAGGTTTTTTTATTTCTGGTTTATTTGACAACAAGAGACATAAAATTCATGTTAATCCTTTGTGTACTCTACTGTCTCTGTTAAGTTATGGTTATGCGGCAGATGCTAGAAAACTGGGTTCCAGAAAACCAAAAAAGCTCTAGTGTCCACAGGCTACATGGTAAATACCTGGAAGCCAAAGGATTGCAGAGACCTCTGCCACAATTTCTCCTCTAAGTCGGGCTACGCAGTAAACACTGGTTAAACTGCCAGTTAAATCTAAAAGCCCAAAAAGTCAGGCTAGAGACCCAACTCGCTGCCTCACTTCTCCTCTTTTCTCTTCCAGAAGGGAAGTTACTACTGTTCTGCAGGACTCTCCACTGTGATGTACGGTTTAATCCCCAGACCTTATGTAAGGGATGACTGACCTTTTCTGTAATAATGCCTGGCCACAGTATAGGGCCCCAAACAACAACAACAACAACAACAAAGGTTAAACTATAAAATAATGTGACAACTAGATCAATTTTTCGGTGTAAAAAGTTACACTGACGACCTCAAAGTATGCAAGCAGGTCACCACAGTTGATCTTACCTAAAGGGTCATAGTTCTCCTCATGGGCACAGTCTTAACTCGCAGGAAGATACTAAGTGTCAGAATTTGCCCATGACCATAGTTTTTCTAGCTCACCCTGATATTTAAAAAAAAAATCTCCAAAAATCAGGATTGGGTTGAGCACCCCCTTGACTGACATCATAGAGGCTGACTCCTTGGTCTACTTTATTAGAGACCAGGAAAACGCGGAGCAAGCTAGCAGCAGAGGATAGACAACAGACCAATCAATGGCTGCTTTACACGGTGATTGCCATCAAGGAGACCCAGCAAGGCCAATGCACCCCAAACGGCACCTATTGCTGATATAAGGAGCCAGAGCATTGGGCAAGCAGCTGTCGTGACAGCAAATGCCTTCTGTCAGCCCTGCCAAGAGCACGGCCACTGGACACGGAACTGCCCTGGGTGTCGAAGGACTCCTGGTTCAGAACCGCTGACCCTGTGGCCCCGAGCTAAAAAGCCTTTGGCTCTGTCCAGCCTCTGCCCAGCTTCCAGCTCCAGCCACTGCTATTGAGGGGATGGCCTAGGGTCAGTGAAACGCAAGTTGCCTATTTCTATCAGCCTCCTATTCAGCTCTCCTCCTAGTCCAGCCATGTAATGCAAGTCAACAGGGTGCCTCCCTTAAAGGAGATTTGCATCTCTT